>NW_005871331.1:215287-429359 GCF_000147115.1 Myotis lucifugus
GGCGCGTTCGGTGATCGGTGATCCACCACCCCGAGGGCTGGATCAGTCCACCTGGGGCGCCTGGGCTGTAAGGGGCCATGGGGGGGGGGGGGCAGCTTCTTCTATTCCAAGATGCCTCGTGTCTTGTGCTTTTGCACTTGCAAGGAGAAGCAGTCAAGTTCTCTTTTTCTTTGTCTGGATTCACCTAGTGATGTCGATGGGTACATATTCTGTGGAATGGGCAATGGTAGGGTGGTCGAGATGTCCGAGGGTGGGGAGGGGATGCAGGGAACAGAGAAGGGAGGGAAAATCCACAGTTTATGAAAGTGCAAGAGCTCACACCTTCACCGAAATGAATAAATAAGAAAAACAGCCCCCTACACACGGCCATAATCCCTGGTCTTTGCGATCTGTTCTCCCCAACTGCCACCCAGCAGTTTTCAAGCTGAAGCCGTATCAGCTGCATCCACCGTGCGTGCGTGTCTGCAGCTCACGGGTTTGTGTGCCCTTTGCCCGAGAGAGCTGCCGGGAGCCTCCTAGACGGCTGTGTTGAGTCTCTGCTTCTCCGGCTTTTCTCGGCTGTTTCCTGTTCACCTCTGTCCTGGGCTGCCCAAGGCCTGACTCATAGGAAACCACAGCCAAGTCACCTGGTGGTCTGAGTCACTGGCTCTTGGAGTATCTCTTTCTTAAAAATAATAAAGGCAAAAGTAAGTGCATAAGTCCGTGCTGCATTTTGCAATAGATTCCAGCAAGGTATTGCTTTGAATGGTCAGTTCTGGGAATTCCCTACATGTGTCAGACGACTTACCTTTGGCAACTGTGGCATAAACAAATCACTTTATCTCCTAGCAACAGATTTTTTGCCCCTCCTTCGCCTCCCCAAGATGGTTGTAGCCAATGCTTTGGGCACCCTCTGACACATCCCCTCCACCCATCCATGATTTTGGCTGCAGGTCTAGTGCAAAGTTCAGTGCGGGCTCATGTGACAATGTCCACCTTAAACACAAGGCGAGTCTCCCTAGTTTTCTGCCCCAGAACCAGCTCTGCAGCTGGGAGCCCGCTGGGCCCTCAAACTACTGCAACCTGGAAGTGTAGGGAGGTAACACTCCTGGAGCCACCATCAACCAGTAGAGAATGAGAGCCAGGAGACCAAGGCCAGCTTCTCTTCCAGTGGATGGAATATTCTAGAAGGCATTCTGTACATTTGTTAGAGGTCCCAGCAGAAGTGAGCCCCAGCTGCCCACAGCAGCAACCTTGCTAACACACATTTAGAATGGCTTTTCCTTCCTGTCTTCCTCTCCCATTTGCCCCTCACCCCTGCTCCCTGGGATCTCCTCCCACATAAACCAAGCCCTTGTCGCAGGCTCTGCCTCCAGGGGAGTCAAATGAAGACAGGAAGAGCATTGGAGGGTTTGACGTGCAGAGCTCTGAAACTGGCTCTCAAACCCTCTGACCCACAGGGAATGGCTGTCAAGTCAGGCTCAGCAATACGGACAGCTCAGAGGACGGAGTAGAAGTATTGGTGGGGTCACTCGATTTAGCATGTGAGAGAAATTCTAGTGTAACTTGGGGGTAGGGAGGAGCTGCTGGCGATTATTCTTTTCTTGGTCATAATGGTTACAATTTAAAAACCCCACCTTCTAGGAAGACATATGGCTGAGAATAATATTGGTGGCCAGTGAGGTTGTATGAGAACCTAGAAACTCATAAATATTTTTACATTCATACACGCACATTAAGTTAAGGAAATAACAATGGAATTTTATACCTCAAAAATGTACAATAAAAGTTAATAGACCATGTTTCATGTCTTTAATCTCAAGATGAGGTGCTAAGGTGGTGACAGGTAACGTAGAGAAAGCTTCTACTGGGAAGAGGCAGCCCAAGAGCCCTCCCTCCTCTGAGTGACCTTTGACCTTTACATGCCCTACTGAAATTCTCTTCGTTGTAGAGAATAAATGTATCACAGATGGAGAAAGACTCATGTATTTGGTAAGGTGTGGTAACTCCCACCCAAATATTTCAAAAACACCCCTAATTTCTTTAAATTTTACTCCGCTCATTAAAGGGCCAGCTAACATGTTGTGCATGCTCTACGTGCTGGAAACCTGGTTAGGTGTCTACAGTATTCACATATTTTGCAGTTCGCTTCTAGCACAATAGTCCTGTAAGGCATGTAATATTGCCCGGGCTTATCGATGAGAGAATCGAGGCTCTGTTACCCATGCACTGCGATCTGATTTCCTTTTAGAACTTTGAAAGGCTTCATATGAATATTGGGGGGAAATAGCTGTCAGGTCAATGAATTTGTCTTCGGGTTGAAAAACGTGACTATTTCTAAGTATGGGGGAGATGCTGTTGCAAACGAACTTCGACCAGTTTTGTGTTTGGGAAGGTGGAATTTATTCTCAGGAAGAAAGCAATTCTTTTCTTTAAGAAAATGTTCCCATGGCCCTTTTGGCTATAAATAAGCTCCCTGGCTGTTGTCAAGACAAAAAGAGAGAAATTACTCTGTTTAGCTCACTTACTGTTAAGAGATGTTTTTATTTGTCCCCAGTGAGCTCAAGTCAGGAGCTGGATGCCAGCCGGTAAGACATGCCCAAGGCAGGGATGGCCAGTGTGAAGTCCCTTCTGTCTTGTGCAATCATTTCCCTTTGTTATCCTCAGACCTTCAGTGAATTCCATTCCCACACGGCGCTGTCTTAGTGGTGTCTTGGGGGGAATAAAGGCAGCTCTGGGCAAAACAATGCCACGAGAACACAACCGCCAGCAGAGGCAGACATGAGATAGTCACAAATCCCGCAGGAAAATGCTGCGAGCCTTTGGGGGGGGGGGGGCGTCCATGATGCTGCAACTGTAGAAACCTTCAGGAAGGGGTTTAATTTTTTTTGCAGAGTGAGTCTAGATGAGACTTGTTTTACTTTATTTGCTTTTTTTCCAGATAATATAGTAGTAAAGTCACAAGGATTCCCAAGGGAACTTGAGGCTGTTGACTCAATTAATACCTTTAAAAGGGAAAAGAAATGGGAATTTTGTGGGAACTTCCTGAATTCACTATTTCTTTTTGCGTTACCCCAGGGCCCGCTAATTTGGGGGGAATTTTTATATTCCAGTTTACTAGATTTGTGGAACTGAAATTTGATGTTTAACTCTTTTCCTACTCATCACCTTTGTTCACTAGCTGTACAAACATGATGACGTTCAATAAATAATACAGCCTGTTTATTAGTAAATGGGTTCTAGATTTTTTTAGACCCTCTCGGACAGTTTATTGAAATCCCTTGTCCGTGAGTGACGGGATGCAGGTGAAACGCCCAGGCTGCCTGTTCAGTGTTCCACTAAAATCTTGACTCTTTGAGGCAGTGAACGTTCCATGAAGACACCAGCACCATGCAGCCCTGGGGTCTAGGAGGGCGAGCGATGCCAGTTTTCAAAATCTAAGAGGGAGGATTTTCACTCTGAAAAAACAGAGATGTGCTTTCTGTTATTCCTCCTGCCCAGGACAGCTCACAACCCTGGGCAGTTCACATAAAAGAAACCAAAGGAGACTCTGAAAGGTGGAGAAAGTCAGGCACTGGCTAAGGACCTCAGGACCCCAGATATGACAGGGCGGTGAGGTCCCTGGCCTGGGTTTTCTTTCTGCCTCACTGATCCCAGCCGGGATAAAAAGGAAGCCAGCATCCCAGAAGTGCCCATGGTTGCAGACAAAAAGAGGGCCCAAGGCAAGCCGCTCTCTCTAGCCAAAGGAATAGGAAAGGAGATGGAAAACTTGTTTAGACAAACACTGGGGCCCCGCCCACCCCTTCCCCAAAGGCCAAGGGGGGAGTTCAGATTTCCACCCTCGCCAAGCAGTGCCAAGGCACTTCGACCGCCTGATAGAGTGGCATCACAGAGGCTAGGAAGCTGGAACTTTCGTCTGGAAATAAAGACACCCCTCCCGACATACACACACAACACACACACACACACACACACACACACACACACACACACACACACCCTCCCTCCCTCTGTGGGTGGGAAGCCTAGACTTCCACCTCCACCTGGTGATAGTGCAGCACCCCTCCCCTCCTCGCTGGGGTGTCAGAGAAGGCCTAGGTGACAGTCAGGATTGCTGCCCCGCCCCCACTCAGTAGGAATGAGTCCACCTCCAATGGGAAGCAGTGGGGAGCAGGAATAAAGTACATCTTCCCCTCCCACCCCCCCAAGGCCAGGATGATGGCAGCAGAGACCTTGTGGGAAGATGAATCCCAAGCCTGTGTAGGAGTGGAAAGGAGCTCCCTCCCTGCTCCTGGCAGGAATGAGGGCAGAGTGAGCATAAGCTTTCTAAATTCAAGATTTAAATAATATCCAGAGTCTTGTATCCTCAAATGTCCAGGTTCCCATTGAAAACCCGTATCCTACCAGGATCTCAACTTGAATGATGCAAGAAAACAATAGACAAATATTTGACCAAATACCAAGTACAGATACCAACACCAAATACCAAATACACATACCAATACCCAAATGACAGATGTTAGAATTATCTGACAAAGATTTCAAAACAATTAACATATAAACGCATAAATGAGAAATTATGAACAGAAGATAGAAAAATATCAAATGAAAGTTTTAGAAATGAAATATACAATAACCAAAATTAAAATTCAATGGATGAGTTCAACAGAAGAATGGAGAGAACAGAGAAAAGAATCAGTGAACTTAAACGTAAACAATAGAAATCTGCCAATCTGAACAACAAAGAGAAAATAGACTGATAAAGAACAAAAACACACATGATCCTCTCAATAGATGCAGGAGAAGCAGTTGGACAAAATTCATCACCCCTGCATGATAAAAAACACCCCAAAACTAAGGAGAGAAGCGCACTTTTTCAACCTGATAAAGGACATCTCTGAAAAACCCACAACTAACAGACTTACTGGTGAAAGATTGAACCTTTCCCCCTAAAATCTGAAACAAGACAAGAATGTCTGTTCTTACTGCTGTTATATTCAATGAATGAAGAGACAGTAGGTTCATTAATTGGAAGGTTCAACATACTACACATGAAAATTTCCCCCAAATTGAAATATGGGCTTAACCACCAAAATATCAGCAAGATTTTTTTCTTGATATGGACACAATTATTCTAAACTTTATATGGAAAGGCAAGGGAACTAGAACAGCTAAAACATTTGGGGGGAAAAAGAGAATAAAGTGGAATAAATCACTATTCAATTTCAAGACTTATGTAGGTACAATAGTCAAGACTGTGTGGTATTGGTGAAGGGAACAAAACAGAGAACATGAAATAGCCCCACAGAAGTATAAGCAACTAATTTTAGACAAAGGGGCAAAAGCAATTCAATGGTAGAAAATTAGTCTTTGCAATAAAAGGTCTATAATGATTGGGCACCTCTGGGCGGGGGCGGCGGGGGGGGAGAACTTTGACTTAAACCTCACACTTTATGCAAAAAATGAACTCAAAATGAATTGTAGATTTAAATGTAAATAAAACATAAAGCTATCAATTTTTAGAAGATAATATAGAAAAAATCTTTAGGACCCAGGTCATGGTGAAGAGTTCTTAGACATGACTCTAACATCATGATGCATAGAAGATAAATCATAAATTAGACTTTGTCCAAATTAAGAACCTTTACTCTCTGAAATATTCCACTATGAGGATGAAAAGGCAAATTACAGACTGGGAGAAGATATCTATAGTCACATATCTGACAAAGGACTTATATCTACAACTTAAGAATTCTCACATGTCACCAATTTTTAAAATCCTATTAGAAAATGGGCAAGAAGACATGGACATTTCATTGAAGAGAATATATGTGGCAAATAAGCACCTGAAAAGATGTTCAACATGACTAATCAGCTAAAATTTAAAATAGTGACAATGCCAAATGCTAGCAAAGATGTGGAGAAACTAGCACTCATACGTTGCTCATCGGAATGTATAATGGCACTGTCACTCTGAAAAATGGTTTGGCCATATCTTTAAAAACTAACCATACATTTACTAGAAATCGCGCTCCCAGAGAAATAAAAACTATGTCGCACGATGACTCATAGCTCAGCTTCTCATTTTTAATAGCCAAAATAACCAAGCCAAAATGCCCCTCAGCAGGTGAATAGTTAACTGTGGTAACTCACCCCAATAAACCCATCAACAATAAAAAGGGGTAAAATATTAATACACGTATCAACCTGGATGAATCTCAGGAGCATCGTGCTGAATGAAAAGAGCCCATGTCCGCACTCACCATAACATACTGTATGCTTCCATTCATAGATTATTCTCTCAATGACAAAATGATAGAGATGGAAAACAGATTCGTGATTTCTGGGAAACTGGGATGGTGGAAGGTAAGGGTGACTGTGATTATCTAGGGGTAGCAGAGGGAGATCTTTGAGCTGATGGGATAGTTCCATATTTTGATTGTGGTGGTGGCTACAGGAAATCTACACGTGTGATAAAGTGACATGGGACTACACACACGGTACCATGTCAATGTCCTGGTTTTAATACTGTACTATAGAACTGAAAGGTGTGACCCTTGAGGAAAATGGGTGAAGGGTACACAGCACCTCCCTGTACTATCTTGAAAGACCATCCAAACGTAATAGGAGATCAAGATTGGGAACAAACAGCCCAAGTGCTGAGCTCCATGCTTGCGGCATCTTTCCTCCATTGAGAAATGGAGTGTGGCGCCCTGAGAAAGTGTCAGCCGCTCCTGATTAAATGCTTTGTTTGTGTTCTGAGTCTGCAAACAGCTTTGAAGTGCTTGGCCTCCAGGAGGGTCTGAAGGTCAGCACACTGCTGCCGGGAGCACCACCCTGTCTGCACATACAGGCTCCACGGCTGGCCTCTTGGGAGCCCTCCCGGCTAGGGAATTCCTCCCGCAGGAGAACAATCATTTCCAGCGGAACAGGAACCCAGAGGAGTGAAGGTGTGACGGAAACTCCAGGGAACAATTTCTCCAAGCGGGAATCAGCACCTCGGTCCGGCCCCTGGCCACCTCCTGTTCCCCGGAATCTCTCATAGGGGGAGCTTGTTCAGACAAGAACTGCACAGCGTTTCTCTCCAGGCCCCTGCAGTCCCCACTTTGTGGCATCCCACCCTCTAAACGTCAAGATCGTGGCCTCGGGTGAAGAATGAGTTGGCCGAGCCATGCTGATTAAAGGACACACTGTACTTAGAGACCTTTGACTGGAAGGGGGAAGGAATGGAGGTTTGTTTACCTGCTCCTCCTGAGGTCTAAGTTATGCAGCTCCCCTCGGCACCCGGGCTGGCAGGCCTTGTGCAAGGCACCAGGGACACAGAAATGGATAAAGCACTGGCTGTCCCTGCCTGCATGGAGTTTGGTGGGGAAAACAGACATTAAACAAATAAACACAGAGAAATATGGAGTAGCCTGTACCTTCCAGAATCAACTGCCAAGGGACTGGTAGCAGGAAAAATAGACCAGGGCGGTTCTGTGATCAGGAAAAGCTCCTTGGAGGTGTCCCTTGATCTGAGAGGGGTGGGATGAGGCAGGAGGATGGAAGTGGGCTCCAGGTAAAGCTGTATGTGCAAAATAAGGAGAAAGGAGTAGCTTGAAGCTTTTTGAATTTGGGAGTGGGCTGGTTTGGCTAGAAATTTGGGTGCTGGCAGGCTATGGTGAGATTTAAATATATATACTAGAGGCCCAGTGCATGAAATTTGTGCACTGGAGGGGGAGGGGGGGATCCTCTCAGCCCAGCCTGGGCCCTCTTGCAGTCTGGGAGCCCTAGGGGGATGTCCAACTGCCGCAGAGATGGGAGAGGCTCCCACCACCCTGCTGTACTCACCAGCCATGAGCCTGGCTTCTGGCTGAGCAGTGCTCCCCCTGTGAAAGCACACTGACCACCAGGGGGCAGCTCCTGCATTGAGCGTCTGCCCTCTGGTGGTCAGTGCAAGACATAGAACCGGTCGTTCTGCCATTCGGTCAATTTGCATATTAGCCTTTTATTATATAGGATATATTTTTTAAAATTGATTTCAGAGAGGAAGGGAGAGGGATAGAGAGAGAGAAACATCAACAATGAGAATCATTGATCGGCTGCCTCCTGCATACCCCGTGCTGGAGATCAAGCCCGCAACCCAGACATGTGCCCTGATGGGGAATCGAACCCTGACTTCCTGGATCATAGGTCAATGCTCAACCACTGAGCCATGCCAGCCGGGCTATGGTGAGATTTGTTTATTGCAAACAATGAACAGTGAGGGCACACATTGCTTCCAATGGCCAGTCTGTGAGTGAGCATTTGCGCGAGACCCTATGGGCTGAGCTACACTTCGAGGGAGCAGAGGAATGTTTGGGCCCTGCCCTTAAGGAATTTCCAAGCCACAGATGAAAAGAAAAGGCTACTTCAAGGAGATGTGTTGTTTCCAGTCTGTGAGAGGGTGAGCTGGCGTTGGCAGATGGCAAATATCACTGAGAGGCCTGACCGGCATCGGCAGCTGTTACACATTACCGGGGTCCAGAGGTCTGGCCTTGAATGTCTTCTTTTTTCTCTCCCAATAGCCTTGCTTTAAAATAGAAAAACAACCGACTTAAAAACAGTCTTGTTTACTTTATCCAAGATTAAAGAGCTTGAACCGACGTGGATGGTCTAAATGGATTTTTAAGTGCTTTATAGACCAGTACCCCTAATTGCTAAATGCTAGACTGGGCTTCCGTGCCTTTGCAGGGCTTGTGTTGTCTGGGTTTGCTTATTTACTCTCCTTGCTAGAGGTCAGAAGCTAAGTCTGAGATTAGAAGATTTTCATTTCTGAAGCTGAGGATGGAAACAAGTTCTCTAGAGCCATGTTGAACCATGGGCAGTGGCCTTGAATCTTCTCCCTTGAGTGGGCTAGTCCAAGGTCAAACAGTGTCTCTAATCCAATGTGCTAACCACAAGAAACTAGGGTAGCAGTGAAGCGTCGGGCAGGTACCGATCATGGTCCATGTGTTTTTGGGAAACAGAACCGACAGAGAGAAGTGCAGGCAGGGCAAACCAGATAGAGTCTCGGGCCTCTCCCTCCTTTTCCTCTCACCAGACTTGGAAGCAGTGGGGATGGTAGAAAGAGCACAGGATGTGGAGACTCCAGTTCTGAGTGTCAATCCTCGTATGGTCACTGAGGGACTGTGTGACTCTGGGTGGGACACTCCACTTCTTTTTTTTATTTTTTTAAAATATATTTCTTTATTGATTTCAGAGAGGAAGGGAAGAAGGAGAGAGATGGAAAACATCAATGATGAGAATCATTGATCGGCTGCCTCCTGCACGCCCCCTACTGGGGACCAAGCCCGCAACCCAGGCATGTGTCCTTGGCCGGAATCGAACCCGGGACCCCTCAGTCCGCAGGCTGACACTCTATCCACTGAGTCAAGTCAGCTAGGGCGGGACACTTCCCTTCTTTGAGTCTCAAGTTTCTCATTTGTAAAGTGGGGACAGCAATACCTGCCTCCATGGTTGATGGCCCCATTTAAACTATTAGGGTAAGAACTCAGGCAGTCCCGGAGCCATCAGACGCAACCTGGCTCACATGAAAGTTCTTCCCCAAGAGCAACAGGTCCCGGGAGACAGGCTCTGTTGGAGGCTCGAGCCACGCAGCAGATGGGGCAGCCCCTGGCGCTGGCTGCCCAGGCAGCGTCCCTGAGGAGGATCACTGAGAGGTGACCGAATGGCCACTGTGCTCTGGAGAACAGAACCAAGGCCTATTCCAGAAGCCTGCAGGGGAAACAAAGGGAGATGAAAACCCAACTATGAAGCAAGTACTGCTTGGTCAGGCAGGAGCGAGGGGCTGAGTGGGTCGGGCAGGCACCACTTCCGGCCCTTAGGGGAGACTCTCAGTCTGCAGGGCGGCCACAGCAACTCTAATCATAAAGTGGGGCACGGTGACAGGAGCAAGGCCAGCAGGACACTCATCCTAATAAGAGGATCAGGAAAGGGCTGGCTGAGGACACAGTCTGAGCCAGGCCTCGAAGGACGCGAATAGACCTAAGAGGAGAAGATCAGAAGAGGGGTGGAGAGGAGGCCTGAAGCTGAGGCAGCTTAATTTCCAGACGTACAGGTACAAGAACAGATGCTGTGTCTGGGCAGCATGGTTAGTGTGAATGAGCTGCTGAGTGTCACAGGTGAGACCTGAGACAAAGTGGGAATCGAACGGCCTATATCTAGTGCATAGGTACTTATTGCATGGTGTTTTGTTTGTTTTTTCATCATCAGGATAATGCAAATAAGTTGACAGGATGCATATTGGTATGGATCTTTGACAATTTGTTTTTCATTTATTTACCCTGCGGCATGGAAAGCTCTTTCAATCTCTGTACTCAAATCACGAGAAATCAGGAAAGTTGTTTTCAATTATGAGTCTAACTTTTGCCTCTGCCTTCTGCCCCTGGGAAAGTAATGAGTCCTACATTAAATTTCAGTTCTCCATTCAGTATATTGCCTCTCTCATCATTTTCATCTCAACTCTGTGTTTTAAAAGCACTTTACAAACTTGTCTTTCCTTGGATATCATTGTGGGTAGCGTTGGCGCCTAGCGCTAGGTTGGGGATGGGGAAGAGGTCTTGTGAGAGGATCGGATTATGAGGGGAAAGCATAACAGAAATTCCTGGGAATTTTGCTTTTAAAGTAGGAATATTGGGATTTTACCCCAACCCCAGCTCCAAAGGACATTTCAAAACCTCACAACACTATTTCCCAAGTTTGCCCTCCACATTCTTGATCTTACATTCGATAGCATTTCATTTTGTTTTACTGTCTCATTCTTCCATTGCCCTGGAGGCTTCTTGAATCTTGGTCTCAGAGCTATAATCTGGCCATCTTTAATAATGACACTTCATGAACTAGTGGCTCTCAAACTTGACTGCCCATTATATCTGCCTGCATTTACCTAGGGAGAGTAAAGCATATCGATGCCCAGTCCCCAACGCAGACTTCCTGGGAGCGGGGCCTGGGCACTGCTGTATTTTCGGAGGCGATTTGAGAGCGTTGCCGGGACTCAGAAGAGACAGTGTACGCGAAGCATGACCACTCCTTTCTGTCCCAGCCACTGTTCGCATCTGCAGGGTTTCACGGGGGGACCACACCTCCCACATCGCATTAATGTCACTTGTCTCCACTTTTCTCTCCAGGGGTTCTGGAGGCGTCTCCATCTCCTCCAGGTGGAACAGCAGTCTGGCAGTGGTGTGGGGCCTGCACCCATTTCCTGAGCATGTGTGATTTCTGATCGAGGTCTCATAACGTGAGAAACACCAATGTTTTCGTTGGCTTCGTTTATCACTCAAATGCTTGCCTTTTTCTTGGTTTATTCGGTTGCTCTTGAACGATGGTGTGTGTGTCAAAGACTTCAAATCCATGCCAGTGTCTAGGAGCAACCTGTCGGCACATTCATGTTCAACACTGACCATCACTTTTTATAGAGTAAGTGCAGCTGATGATTCCAGTTAGAAAGATGATTTTTATCGACAATGATTGTGTCTAGTTTCCAAAAACCATGAGGCCTATAAAAATCTGGTCTTATCCATCATCTTTATTTTTAATCTACATAATATCAAATTCTTTTACTTTCTATTGTCTTTTACTCGTTCGTTTCAGAAAATACTTACTGATTACTGAATCATTCAAGTCACCATGGGGGATACCTCATGGTATTAGCAATGTATCTGGTGAATAAAAATCTAGTCATATAAAACTATTTAGAAATCTGCAGGTTAATATCAGGAGAAAATAGTTCAAATAGGCAAAAATAAATGGCTTCTGGAATGCAGTCTTGAAGGCTACGAAGGGATGGTGTGAGGAGAAGTAATTCTTTATTCTTAATATATTTGTGTCATGTGACTATGTAATGATCCATAGGTACTAGACTTACACTGAAACCCTCTATGTGCTGCTTCAGATCATCCTGGCCTCCCTTGTCTGTTATTCAAGCTCAGCTGTGGTGACAGGTCTGTCCAAGATCTGGCCAGCTTCCTGCAGGTGCAGCCTGGCTTCAGGCCTATGCCCCATGTTCTGACTTCATACCCTCGGGCTTGTCTGTGAAAGCCCAGGCAGGAGCCACCGTGGGAACCTGCTCACTCCTCATGTATGTGCACCTGGAAATGCAAGGGAGTTAACACCCATGAGTCAAATCTTTGATCAACTGGGGATGGAGAGAGTCCTGAGCTGGTGGGTACATTTTTCCCTCTTTCTTCTCCTGGATGGACAATAATGAGACACTCATGCAGCTTTCCAGGCAGTCCCCCAGGATAGAGCACCTGCAGTCATGACCAAGCGAGAGAGCATCTTTGACCTGGCTCTCCCCTTCCCCTTCTTCACTCTCCTGTCACTCACCCCTCCCTGGGTCAAGCCCAGTTTAAGACAGAACTGGTTAAAAACTGTTAAACAAAGGCAAAGAGAATTAAATGATCTATTTTTTAAAATATAAATGGAAGATGAGAATATAACAAGGAAATGCACTGTATAGATGCAGAATTTTTGAAATACTTGAAGGGGGAAACTGATGTTTAGAATTTATAATTATGGATGGTCTCAGTAAACTCAGAAGCTGAAAGAGCAAGGACATAACCAGTGAAAAATGCCCCGGCCAGTGTAGTTCAACTGGTTGAGCATCATTCCAGGCTCTGGTCAGGGCACTTACCCAGGTTGCGGGTTCAATCTCATTGGGAAGAGGAGCCTGACCCTCTGCCCTCACGGTTCCAGGCTCTTGCCCATCCCTGGGTGGCTCTCTTCCACCTTTGTGGTCAAGTGGGGACTGTCACACTGACCCACTTCCCAGCAGGGCTGTGAGAGGTAACGACTAATTACTAAGGCTAATAAAATATTTACAGAGCCCACAGCACACGTTGGAAGCGCGAGGGCTGACTTAATAAAAACAGCGACAGTGCTAGATAAACACCGCACAGAGCCCGGTGCCACTCCCAGGAAGAGTAAACACCTCGCCGGGGTAATTTCAAGCTCGGTTAGACACTTGCAGCAGCTACCACTGGTATCCAGGAGAGAGAATCTGCCGCACAGGAAATCGGAGGCCACAGCGCAGCCGTGCAGACAAGGTAGTTTGATTAAAATGAGCAGTGACCTTTCATGCAAGCGCCGGTACCTCGGGGCTTTTCAGCATTCAGGAAAGTAGAAGGGAATTCGTTCCATGCAACCTTGGGCTCCGGCTCCAGGGCCTTGCTTGCTTTGTAAAGAAATGGCCTTTCCAGGAACCTAAAGCCAAGGCTGCTCTGGGCTGGCCGGGCCGAGGAAGGGAGGGAAGGATGTCTTGGTGAAAAGGGTAGGGGCATTTGGGATCTTTGCAAGGGACAGTGTAAAGAGCAAGTAGCATGGCCCATGGAAGCCACAAAAAGGCTGTTGTTCCAGAAGGGTCCAGGCAGGAAGACAGCACCCACGCCAGGAATTCGGCACAGGGCACAGGAGGTGGCAGAAAAGCCTAAAGGGCGCCCGGAACACAGGGAGGCCACCCAGAGACGAGCTGTGGTGGGAAGCTGCTACCACCCTGGGTCTGGAGGCACAGGGGGGAAGTGGGGAGATGCTACCAGAGCCCAGATGGGAGCTGGGTCCACGCAGAAGACGCAGCCACCGCCAGAGAAAAGACCGAAACCAGCGAAAGGAGAGAAGAAATGCCAGCTTCTCCCCTCTTCCTGTGCTCCAGTCTCCTACGTGTGTCTTCATTAGCCTGATCTCAGCAGAAGCCAGCAGACCAGGAAGCCCAGCACACAGGTCAGCCCCTGTGGCACAGAGCAGAGCAGGGCAGGGCTCTGCAGACCCGTGGTCAGAGGCCCAGCGGAGAGCAGGGCAGTGGAAGGTGGGGCCAAGGAAGGATGCGAGACCCTCACAGAAGAACAATGGGAAACACAGATTTTTGAACCAAGGGTGACTGTCTCCGGTCCACATGCTAACTAAATGGCAGCTCAGAGCAGAGCTCTAACCCCCTAACTCCCAGTTAGCTCGTGAGCCGTGGGCCCCAGGCCTCCCACATTCATTCCCCATAAAGCCTTTGGGTCAAGGGCCATGGTTCTGGTCACTGAGCACAACTTGTGGAAATCCCAGTGCTGGTCGCCTCTGGGAGCAGGTGAGTTCCGTTTCTGAGTCTGAGTTCCAGCCGTTCACTGCTTCTAAGACGGGGTGCCAGGGACCACCCCATGCTAACTGCCTAGCCACCCTCTCATACCGTGTAGGGGTGGAATTCTGGACACGGAAAGCCACCTTCACTTCCACCACAAATTACTAAGTCTGCCAACAGGGTCAGTGAACAGGGCAACGTGTTAAAAACATCAGAGTATGTGAATCAGTGGGGTGACTCCAGGAAGCAATCTAGAAAGTTCTAGGAAGCCCCCCCTTAATGGCCCTCCCCAAGAATATCTTATGAAAATAAGTTCATGGGGTGTTCATTTAACAGCTCACTTGGGCTTTGACTAATTCTGTTATGTGACAGTGTGATCATTTTTTTAGAAACTCCAAACTGGGAAGTGAAAAGTAACTCATTTCCACTCACTATGTGTCAATGGAACTGAACGCTAGGGCCTGAGTGGGCAAGTGGATGGGGCTTCACAGACTTGCAGCCAGGGAGCCGATGGACTTCAAGATGTATAACTTATTGGTGGCAGAACCTGAGACCTGAACCCGGGACCCCAGGCCCGGGGTTGTGCCAGTGACAGGAAGAGAGTGACGTTCCCCACCCCCACCCCCTGTTCTGTTCAGAGGCTCCTTTTCTTCTCAAATAGCTTGACAAGAATATTTATTCCTGCTTCCCAGGAACAGGACACTGTGTTTGTTTCTGGAGCTCCAAGCGTTGTGTTTAGATCTGATCCTTATCTGGGAGCAGCTCACATGACTGGGCCATTTCATCGCAGGAGGAAGGGATGGAGGGCACCTCCTGGAGCCTGCACAGCGCCTGGCACACGGTGAGAGCTCAGCCAATGGGAACCTCTCTCATGGTGGTGGCGTTGATCAGCGACTGGGCTGGATGGTCTCCATCCGCCCCTCCCAGCAGGCCCACCTAGTGGAATGTAGCAGGGATCTCCCCCACCACCCGGTTTCCTGTTTGGTGTGGCGGTGGGAGGCACTGGCAGGAGACAGGCAGGTGAGGGGGGCTTGGTGCGGGGAGGGGGATGCTGCATTCCTCTTCCAAAGGGCACAGCCCCTGAGCACATGTCACACCCTCTCTTTGCCACCTCAGGACAGGAGTGACTAGCCCTGACCCTCCCCTGGGCCCTGTTGGCTTCCTCACCTGTGCACACCCTCAGAACTCACCCTTCCTTACACTCTCCTCCATTACTCCATGGAGGTGCCCTCTTTGTCTTTTCTGGACTCTGTCTAACCCAGTCATTGAGTAAACTACACTTCCTGGTATTAAACCATTTTAAAAGCTCTCCGGGACGATGTAGGCTCTTTGCCCGGTTGTGGTCTGGGCACACCTGTGGCTGCTGCTATTTCAGCCTTTCCAACTCCTCATCAGGCGGATTACAGGAGAGGAAGTTGGGGAATTTGGACCAGGAGGCGAGGAGGAACCTGGGAGGTCACCTGCCAGCTTTCCGAAGTGGGATCTCAGGGCAGATGGGAAATCCTCTTTCCTCGCGGCCTTTTGCATCGCTTCTCTGCCTCCTGCCCTTCCTTCTCCCTTCTCGGGTTCGGTAATAGTTTTCTGCCCTTCAGCCAGCGCCTCTTCTTCATGCTGACCTTGGGGGAAAGAAACCCTGACGCAGAGTCAGATTTGCTTGGCCTCGCGGCCCTCAGGCCCCAGTGGCTAAGCCTGTGCCTGTTCTGAATGGACACACTTCATAGCGAGAGGTCCTATTAGAACTTGTATGTGGCACCATGGCCCATGTGGATGGGAAAGATTTTGTGGGCAGAGTGGGTGGGAATATAGAAATGCTTAAATTTTACCAAAACATATTTGAATAAAGAGAAGAAAAAAAAAAAGAGAAGACTTACCCCAGAGCACCAGCCTACACAGAAAGAAAGAAAATAGAGATGAGAGGGCCGGGAGCCGGCGGAGAACTCTGGCTGGATCTGAGCTTTTTGGTGGTCAGATTCCTTTCAGGACGCTCTCTCTAAAACCCCAGTGACCCTTGCACTTGGGGAGCAGGCCCTGTGAGTACGAACTCTGCCCTCACCACCTTCTGCTGTTTGAACTGTGGCAGATGCTGAAAAACTGTGAGCCTCAGATGCTACTGAAAACTGTAATTGGGGAACACAGCACTTATCTGGAAAAGTTGGTTTGATGATAAGATTAGATAATATATCGAAAGGTTTAAGCCAAGTGATGGCATGTAATAAATGCTAAATAAATACCACACTACCCTGTCTCCTGGCCTTCATTAATTTAATTTCCTAAGTCTGGGAACAAGGCCTTCGTTCATAATTCATTCATTCAACAATTATATTTGGTGCTGAACCGGGCCTTGAGTCCAACCCGATCATAAGCCACGTGGTGAACAAACCCAACGGGTTCTTGCCGTCATGGAGTCTAGTAGGAGGTGATCGACATTAACAAAGCTACACAGTGTTCACCATCCCGCTGCTCGGGTGAGGCCTGCAAGGCTCAGGGAGCTCAGGTAACTTGCCAAGGTCTCATAAGTAGGCATTGGCCTGGGCAGGATTTGAACCCAGGCTGTTGGGCTCCAGAGGCCCTGCTCTTACCTCTGCATGCCTTCCATGGGCAGAGAGGCCTCTGCTCGGCTTGTAGCTTTGAAGGGGTACCAGGCTGCCCCCGGCACTAACTGGGGACCTTGAAGGCAGGAGCTATTTCTTGTTTCTCCTCATTCCTCCAGCTGGGGGCACGGGGCTGGCCCCTGAGCGGAGCCCACTAAGGCCAGCTACATGTTTGCTGTTGGAACTGGGGAGGCCGTGATCACCCGGGATTCTGCACACAGCAGTCCTCCCCATCCTCCTCACCCCCAGGACATATCCCCCTCCGAAGTCCACTCCCTCCTAAACAACCTCCCCTGGCAGGCTGAGTCCTGTGCCCAATCATGGACCTCTGTCCCCTGGGTGCAGGGCCAACAGGACATGTGCCCACAGCGCTGAGCAGTAGCCAGTCCTGACTCTGGGCCACACGGCCTGGGCCGGGCACCAGAGCCGGCTGCGGGCGCTTGTTACCTCCACAACAGCTCCCTCCAGTTTCCACAGTGACTGGTCGAGTGGGCCTGCCAGTGTCCCTGTGTTCCTTTCGTTTCAGGGGCACAATCCGTAACATCCATTCTGAGGCAGATGGTGCATTAAATGTCTAGATTCGGATACAGACACTTTCCCGAATGGGGAAAGAACGTTGGTGCTGTTTGGGTTTCCTCCACAATAGCCTAATCAGAATGCACACACACACACACACACACACACACACACACACACAACAGATTAGGCTTTTCCGCTTCCTAGTAGACTTGGATGAGAAGAACATTTAATTATCAAGTTCTAACCGCATTTTCAAAATGGCGGATCTTGACCCAACAGAACCACTGACTCAAGGAGGGAGGAGTGAGTAACATTTCTTGAGCTTCTATAAGCCAGATTTTTTTTTTACATATGTTCCTTTAAAAAAGTCACAATTAGTTACAGGGAATAGACTGAGTTTCATACTGGTAGGTTCCGTGACTTGCCCAAGGTTCCATGGCTAGTGGGTCACAGAACTTGAATTTGAACCAAGGGCTGTGTGACCCCGAAGTTTACAATGTTCCCACTACACGGGCCGCCTTAGGCCTCTGCTGAGCTACCTACAAAGAACGATTTTCTACATCGCTGCAATAGCTGTCTCTAACCTTTAAAAACACCTCAAGCATACAAAGGAAATTATTCTATGCTGAACACTTAATAGCTGTTCTGAGATTTATATGGCAACGTAGTGGTATACTGTGTGTTTGAAAAGCTATCCTGACCTAATTTAATAGAAGTAAACCGTACCAAGTAAAGGTGAAGAAAGGCAAATGTTAAAACCGTTCAGTTCTGCATTTCAGAATTTTTCTTTCTGACCAAAGCTAACAAGCAACCTAGTCAAACAAGAAGACAAAGTTAACTATTAACTTGGGGGTGAAAAGCCAATGGCAAGCACATTCTTTGCACTGCCTGCCCACACTCCAGCAAATATTAACACATACAGGCAAGGACACTTTCCTGTAACTCTACTACACACTTGCACACCTTGAAAAACACCAGCGATGAAAGCACTGTCCAACGCTGGCCCTTCTGCTACACAGGCCCAGCCAAGTGACCTGCTTCAGGGCACCTAAAAAATGTTTCATTTTATAATAATAAAGCCGTCCCTGCTCTTCCCACCCTGGTGTGATGGTTGGACGGTTGCGTCCTGGTTGGACAGAACTGCAGTACTATTGCATCTCATCGTCCTCTTAGATTCAATACCAGATCTGCAACAAAAACCAGACCCTCACAGCCCCACCATGACCTTTGCTTCCTCTGTAAGGACATGAATGCCGTTCATGAGGGAATTACGTCATTTCATGGCCTCATCACCTCCTAATACCATCACACCAGGGACCAGGAATCAACGATGAGTTTTGGGAAGGACACAAACATCCCACCTACAGCGGAGCCTTTCCTTGGTGCCAGGGGCTGTGTCCACAAGGAAGACAAGGGAGTTTCTGGCCTGGAGCTGCTCAGAGGCAGGTGGGGACGACAGTGTGGGCAGGATTTGTTTACACTGTAATCTGACAAAGGTCTCACGGTCTCAAAGGGATGACTCCTTCCACCCAGGTTATCAGGGAGGTTCCCCAAAGCGGTAAGTTTTGAGGTAAACCTTTCAGAAAATCCTCGTTCCCAGGTAGATGGGGGAAGGGGAGGGAGGCCAGCTGGGTAGGAATTCTGGGCAGAGAAAATAGGGGACTACAAGACTTTAGTTTTACTGAGGCACCAGGTACATGATCGGAGGCCTTGGAAAGAGGCTGAAACGTGAGGCACCAGGAGAGGGTGCAGGGCCTAATAGGCCGTTCGCCGGGCAGGATGGATTCATCGGCTCAGAGGTTGCTGTCATGGACCAACGGAGACGATGATGTTCTGGGCTTGGGCAGTAGCCGTGGGATGGAGAGGAGACAGGACGGAACTGACAGGGCTCATTGGCCCGGTGCCTGGCAACAGCAGCTGCTCTACCGAGTGTTTGTGGAGTGAGTGATGGATGGATGTGTGTGGGCCGAGCCAGGCAGGGCTGTCTGCGAATTGATTTGAGTGACTGTGGCTGGTTATTCCCCCCGAAATAGGAATTAGATGTGGATGTTCGTGCCGTGCATATGAGCCGTAAACCAAGGAGTTCGCATCACTGAAGTCCCTGGGGTTTGAAACCCGCCTTCACTCCAGGAGGCGTAACCTGCATCCCTGGCAGTGGGCCAAGAGGTTTCCCACGGGGGCCCGGCTGGGACAGCACACGGGAGACCTGCAGAGCCGCAGCCTCCTGGAGAGTGACTCACGCTGTCGCACTCCGAGAGCTGGGCAGAAGCCTCCGGATGCAATTAGCGAGCTTGGTGCTGGGTGGGAGGAGGGGACGGGGGTTCACGGATTGAATCCGAAGTTCTCATCACGGCCACTGAAACCTTCATTTCTGCTGGAGGGGCTTGGTTATGAGAAATAAATTTTCTCTTAAAAGTGAGAGAAAGAGAGAGAGAATATGAATGAATGAATTTGGGGCAGAGGAAGGCTCCACACGGAGGCTAACAGGATCTTTGCTTTACAAGGCTGGGGAGTGATTCTGTCCAGAGCTGAGAGCAAATATTATAAAAGACAGGACAGGGATTTCGGGGCGCTATCCTTCAAACAAAGCAAACCAACGTCTAGGAAACATTTCCCAGGAGCTACACGGCTATGATCCCGTTTAACCCTCACAGGAATTCCGCAGTTAGGAGCGACCGTCTCCATTTCTCAGGGTCACACGGGGTAGAAATTGCTGAGCTGGAATTCGCACCCAGCCCTCCGAGGCTGGAGCCTGGACGTGGTGGCAGCTTCATGCTTCCTCAAGGATGGGCCTCGAAGGATTGAGAATCCCTTTCCTTCCTCTTCTGTCTGCAGCCCAAGACCCTCTCCAGTCCATGAAGCCTGCGTGGCCGGTCAGGTTGAGACAGAGTGGAGGCCAGATGGCTGGAGGAGGCCGAGTCATTTCATTCACGAGCCCCTCGCCTTTCCCCTTAGCCGGGCTGCAGGCCACTGGGGCCGGCCCCTCGGGAGGTATCCTGGATTCGCTCAGGAGCCTCTTTCAAGTGCTGGGCACCACTGCCTCTGAGGGCAGGATGACCATAACCAGCATTTACTGAGCAGTTACCATTTGCCAGACCGTGACGCACAGGATGCCTGCACCGTTGCCCTTAACCTCGGAGGGTGTTACCTTTGATCTCCCTACTTTACAAACCACAATGAGGGCCAACGAGGTGGAATAAGGTGTCTCCGAGCCTGAACTTGAACCCGCTCCAGCCTCACCCTGGCACCCAAGCTCTTACGCACTGAGCTTGGCTGCCTCCGGAGGGAAAGAGAAACGGGTCGTTCTTTCCTGGGCAGATGTCTCCTCCTCTCGTTCCGTTCTTGGCTCCCAGAAGGGAGCTGACCCAGCGCCACAAGCCGTGGTGCCAAGTGGCTGCTGGGAGAGGGAAGAGACTTAGCTCCCTGATCAGTGCTGGGCCGGGCAGCCTCCCTGTGGTCCTGTTCCACTGCCCGGCCCCTTCCTCCCTCTCGGAGCCGGGTAGTCAGGGTTGACCTCTGCTGGCTGGAGACTCACCACGCCTCCCTGCCACCTACCCTTTACGCCAGCTGCCCTGCCTCTCCCGGGCCTTTGGGCACTGGCAGTCGTGTGGCCTGCTGCCATTCCCTTTCCTTCAAGAACATTCACTGAGCTGTGCCAAGAGGAGAGATCTCAGGGGCCCAGAAATGGTGAGCAGTCTTCTCAAGGCCACAGAGTGTGGCCAAGCTGGGATCCCCACAGCTCCCTCCCTGTTGGCAGGTAGACCCAGAGCGCCGAGTCTCTTCCTTCCACAGGGACCACCCACTCCAAGCCCTTGTTACCCAGAACCAGGCACTCCTGCCCCCAAACAGCCCCCTTGTTATGCTGCCCGGCCTTCGAGATGCTCCAGATTAAGAGGGTCCAGCCCTAGTCGGTTTGGCTCAGTGGCTAGAGCGTTGGTCTATGGACTGAAGGGTCCCAGGTTCGATTCTGGTCAAGGGCATGTACCTCAGTTGCAGGCTCAATCCCCGGTGTCGGTCGGGGTCTGCGCAGGAGGAGACCAATCGATGTGTCTCTCTCACATCGATGTTTCTCTCTGTGTGTCTCTCCCCCTCCCTTCCACTCTCTCTAAAAATCAATGGAAAAATATCCTCGGGTGAGAATGAACAACAACAAAAAAGAGGGCCCAGCAAGTGTTTCTGTTGGAAGCAATGGGGTCCCAGCCCCTGAGCCTGCCACCCCCCCACCCCCGGCACCTCAGTGTGGGACGTGTTGCCCTCTCAGCCGGGTGGATGGCTGTGGCTGCGAGGCTGGGACACCGGCCTGGCTGCGGCACAGGTGGGGACAGTCGGGGTCTCTCACCCACACCAGCCTGGGCCTCGCTGTGGGATCGCAGGCCCCATCTCTGTGGGACAGAAACAGTCCCCTTGTGCTCAGGGCAGCGAGCAGCCTCTTGGCCCTGCTTCACATTCCTTGCTTCTCTCTGAGGCAGGGCTTTCCCGGGAGCTGGCTGAGTCAGACAGTCCCCGAGGGAACCCACGAGGACGCAGGCCAGGAGGCGCCAGCAGCCGGGCCCTTCCTAGTGGCCCTGGTGGCTCCTCCGTCCTGCTTCCCGGAGACACGGAGGGCCCATGGTAGGGCCTAGCCTTTCAGGGTAGGGTCGCCGAAGGCCTGTGGTCAGAGCCATCGGGGCCTGACTCACACGCCCTTGGTGTTACCGTTCCCACATGGTCACAGCAGCCACTACTATTCTGAGGTCTTTCTCTCCCCACAGGATTGTGCTCGCCTCGCTCCTGGGAGAGGCCAGAAGGTAGGTAGCTGATGCCCTCGGGAGCATCCATCCACAAATGCCTTCCTGGGGTCCCCTCCCACATGGACCACGTGCATTAAAACCGCTCTTTCAGGCTCTGCTTCCAGAGTTGCCCCACGTAAGCACAGGTTCGCTTATTTCTTCCTCTTGTTTCTCGGAGCCTGAATTTCTCCAGGTTTCTAAAAGTAACAAATCCGCTGTCTGAACTGGGAGATGTGTGGCGTTTGCTTCGAGATGAACTAGGTCCCTCGAAGGCAGGAAGCCGTCAAGACGATCCCTCTTAGAGTGGGAACCCCTGGCCATGGCAGGTTCCTGGAAGACAGAAAGATGGCCTGCCTTTGGCAAAGCGACCTTCCATGAGCTCACGGTCTGAGTTTGCCGCTCAGTGTCCAATTACAGCAGCAAGAACGATTGCTCGGCTTGAAGCTGCTGTGGGTTGTGTCGGAGAGAGCACGGACAGAGAGAGAACGGGAGCCAGCCCTCAGCGAGGGTTTGCAGCCCGAGTCCTCGCCGAGAGAGCCAAATTGGCGCTCTGTTCCCGAAGGCACCGGCAGCCGCGGGAGTGTAATATTTTCCAATGGAGTCCAGACAGGTTATATTACGAGAACGAAGATAACTCCCCGGCCTGAAATCTATGGATTTATTTCTGTCTGGTTGAAGTAGGACCTTCATTTAAATGTAAATGCAGGTTTTCAATGTGTTCCTAGAGAATGAAAAATACCGAAGGCCCCCTTATCCAAGGCCCGGGGGAAGGTGCTCTTGTGTGAACTAAACGGGAGAAGGTGTGCAGGGGGCAAGCAGTGGAAAAGATAAATGAAATGAAAGGGGGAAGATAGTAGGTTAACTGAGGGTTAGGGGACAGGGTGATTGGATATAGGCTGGGGAGGCTGCAGGGGCCTACGGGAAGGGGTTCATGGTCGGACTAGAGCAGCACTGTTCCATAGCCCTAGTCCCCCAATGAAAAAGTCCACTGTTCCACTGTTCGCAAGTGGCCATTGAGTATTTTGAATGTGTTAGGGAGGAATTGAATTGTTAGCGCTATTGAATTTAAATTAATGTGAGTTTAAATAGCCATATGTGCTTAGAGGCTGTAGTCTACAGCAAAGGACTAGAAGCTCAGGGATTGAAGAGGGCTTGAAATAGACCTGGTGATTCTCCATGTAGTTGGAGGGGGTAGATTAGAGTTGCCTGGGGGGAGGGGGGCTTTTTCAAGCAAAAAACACACACACACACTTATTTTGATAAGCACTCTCGCATACCATAGGAGAAAAAGCCCTGCCCCGTTCTTAGTGAGCCATCATGACCTAAGACAGTGTGTGTCCCTCAGGGTTCTGGCTTAGTGGGCCGGAAAAATGGACGTTCTCCTACCCTTATCTGTCCCATGGGGTCTGGGAAGGAATACTCTCATTTAGAGTTATCTTGGTCAGGATGATCGTTAATGATCAATTTCAGTTTTCCGTAAGACAGAAGCCATATGTATTCATCCTATGTTGAAGGCCTACTGTGTGCTCAGCTCTGTACTAGGCACAGGGCCTAGTGAAGGGGTGGGGAGGTAGGGAGGTGAGCCATCTGGCCCTGGCCACACATACATGAAGGTTGACACTTATGATTGAATCTGATTTAGAAAAGGAGAAATTCTCTTGGGAATGGCACCGTTCTGTTTCATTTTATTTATGTGAACATAATTTACTAAGTATAAATACTGAAATTATATCAAAATACTTGCAAATGTCAACTGAGCATTTCTTCCTACCTTGGCCGGGCTTAGCTGATCTTGGCTGGGCTCGCTCATGCAACTGGTCAGCTGGAGGGTTGGCTGGAGCTGACTGCTCTTCTTGCCTGTGCTCTCTTATGTGTCTGGGACTATGCTGGGAGAACTGGGCTGACTCTGCCCCGTGTTCTCTCTCACCCTCCGGCAGGCTAACCTGGGCTTGTTCACATGGCAAAAGTCAGGGGCTTCGGAGAGCAAGCTGAAACACACAAGGTCTCTTGAGGCCTAGGCTTGAAACACCCCTGCATTACTTCTGCTCCATTTTATCAGTCCAAGAAAGGCATGTGGCCACGTCCACTTATGGGAGCGGGGGAATAGCTATTACACCTCTGGATTGGAGGGACAGAAAGTCACTTTGCAACATGGCATGCAAATGAAGAGGGGATTGATTGTGGATTTTTTTTTCTTTTGCAAATACTCTATACACTAGCTCACTGGAGATCATTCTGACCGGAGTATACAGTGATGTAGAAGAGTAGTAATATTTGAGGTTTTAATAAGAAATTTGCATTCAGAAGAGGGAGAAAGACCCTTGTGCAGAAATGTATAGTTTAATTGGGAAGGAAAGCAAGAACGCTTGGCAAATGAACACACTGCCTTTGACCCTCCCCTCATCAGGAAGTGCACATGGACGGTCTTCTTGACAGAGAAGAGGGGTTAAGCTAATCCAGCCTTGCATTTCTTCCTGTCTCCCTTGTGAGCATTGATATAAATTTAGATTTTTGCAAGACAGCTGACGATGGTTTAGATTTTCCTAGACAACTTTGGAAAAGAAATGGATATATTTGGGGATTAAAGTGCCCCAAGGTCCTCCAGACTTAGCTTTTGTTTTCTCTTGTTTGAATGACTTCTGGTGGCTCTTGCTGTATCATCCTATCTATATGTTCTTGGTTTTCTTTTTAATTTTTAGCTCACCAATGCATTTTTGTACATTGATAAGATATAGGTAAATAAATTAGAGCAATATTAAGTGAGTTGAGTAGGCATGGTAGAGAAGCACAAAGTTGGAAAGAAGGGTTTATGCTTAATTCTATAAGAAATAGGAAATGACATGTGCTAAGTATTAGCGGTGATCAATAGTCGGTGTCTTTAACACTTGGTCCATTGCAGCCCTCTGCGACCTCCAGTTTCCTTACCCGTGGAATGGCAGTCCTAGACTCATGGGCACTGTCTCTTTAATTTCTTATAGAACAAACATCTCTAAAGTGTGGAGTTATCCTTTGAACGAGGCACCTGAAAGAAACAGAAGGGAGCAGCCCTGCCTGATCTCTGGGTTTTGAATGACATCCACTCTACCCAGGTTACTGGGGAAAGAGCAGAATTGTTTCCTCGGCACCTTTTAAGGGGATTTGTTTAGACAGGTCCAGGAAACACAATTTGATAACTCGGGGTTTATCTCACCCTCCACTGTCAAATTAGAATCTTCCTAGAATGAGAAACGCAGTCAAGAACTGTGGTGTGAGTTAACGTGTGTAACTGCAGAGGAAGAATCACCGACTTCCTTTCTCATTGGCTACTGGGGAGCAGGTGCTCTGAGTCTGGAGAAAGAAGGGGGGCAGAGGGCAAAGGAACCCTTTCTCCTCCCTCCCACATTGTATTGGGATCTGAGCTCACACCAGGCAAGGGAGACCCTCTTTCTCTGATGGAGGCTCTAAAAGCATTTTGTTTTTATGTCAGCTAGAATCTTGACACGCATGGACCGGCCATCGCAGCAGCACCTGGGAGCTGGTCAGACAAGAAGACCTTGGCCCCCACCCTACATCGTCTGAATCAAAATTCACCTTTTAATAAGGTGCTCTAGTGATTAGCATGCACATTAAAGTTTGAGAAGCTCTGATCTAGAGAAATCTTTTTGTTTGGTAGAGACAGAGCCTCATCTAGATAAGGTATGGCATTGACTTGGGTCTGAGACACCTCACTTTGTCTTAGACACTGTGCAAGGCAGTGGGATGCCTTAGCAAGCAAAAAGCAGTCCTCCCCTTAGAAGAGCTTATAACCAGGAAGTAAATGGGTCATTGGAGGTCATCATGATGAGTTTCATGATAAGAGGAAATGTCAAATGTTATGGGAACATCGATAGGAGGTATGTACCCCAGTCTTAAGAGCCGAGATAGCTTCCCAGAAGTGACATTTAAGCTGAAGCCAGCGTGCTGAGCTGTAGGTGTTTCAGTTAAGGAGTGTGGTGGGAAGTGTCAAAGCAAAGTGCTGCACATTCAGCAAAGTGATTGGAAAAGAAGCCACATTGATAGAGTGTGTGCTCCATAAATATGATAAAACATAATGCCCCTCCCCCAACTACTGGCCCGGGAATACGGTCGTCTGATTCCCTACTGGGAAAACAACGGTTGTCAGCATATCCTTCTCTGCCCTCTAACTTGTGTCCTCTCCTCTGTGTAATGCATTCCTCTCAGGTCTTGAAGAGATAGTGGCACCCACAGTTTATCTGCTCTGAGACATGGAGGTACTTTGTGGTTATGAGGTGGTAACTTTTCCATCGTTTTTATTGGAAATGGTGACAAGAAGTCAGTGATTAGCTCTCATTGCTGCCCTGGGATTTCCTTCCTGATCGATGGTGTGGCCACTTTTCCTGTCACTCTCAAATGTTGGTTGGCCTTTTGCTGTGAGATTTATTGGAGCAGGAGGGGTGAGGAGGGGAATGTCCGAGGCTACCTGGATTTATCAACCTGGTTTTCCTGCAGAAAGTGGGTCAGCTTTTATGATCAATGAGAGACTATTTTCCCCAGGGCCCCTGCTGTATACAGGTGTCTCCTAAATGCTGATATGGATCCAGGCAGGAACACTGAGCCACAAGGGCATGCCAAATGGAATGTTGGCTGGTTGGTGACATTGAACTTCCACTTTGGAAAAAGATTGTCTATAGAAAATTGAACCCCCTGTCCTGCAAATTTGTGTAAAATCACACAGAAGTGGGCTGGTTTGCCTTCATGAGAGCTATGAAGGGAAAGCTAGCTAACAAAGCAAAGAGCATAAACAAAATTGCAGGTGGCATGTTCAAACATCTTAGGGAATCGTTTTCCCTGTGGCAAAAGCCATATGTAAATCAACGATGAATATTTATTTATTAAAGCAGTTGGTGTTTAACTTTGTTTTCTCAGACAGGGAAATTTCTTTTGAGTCTTAGATGTAGTGGAAGAAAGGGGAGTTCTTTCAGGTGGCGGTGGGCTGGACCCTGCAAGCTCAGATGTTCTCTTCCCACCTATCCCTCTTCCACCGCCAATGTTGACCCCTCAAGCACTTCTGGAGACCCAAATGCCTGGAGTTTAAAAGCCACCAATTTGACAGGTAAGACCTGTATTTGGAGCCACTTGGTAAGCAATTGAAAGGTACTGTGCATGCTTTAGAGAAACAAGATTGTTCCTGCACAAGACATTCTGTAACCACGGCTTTTCTTTCCCTGGAGACTTGTTCTCTTTCAAATGTCCTTTGCAATGAGCCCGGACAATCGTTTGGAGCTCTTCAAATAAAACATCTACGGAGGAGGGGTAGGCTGCAAGTGATGGCCAGTTCTTGGAAGAGCAACACAGTGAAGGACAGAGATTACCGGGGTCTGTGTCCATGTCAGGAAAGAAGGCAGGAAGGGAACAGGGAATATAGAGCTAGGAGGCTTGGAATGCTTATTCTCAGGAGCCAATATGAATACATTTTCAAATGCACTCGGCTAACCAGCCATGTGGAGCAATGTCACCAGGAATGGCAGCTGCCAGCATGCCTGTGCCATGCGCCTCCTGCAGGTTGTTCCAACTACATGGCCCCAGGGCCAGAGACTGAAGTCCCGCAAGAAGGCGCCTCTGACCAAGGAGCTACAGATCAGCACAGCCATGCTTGGGCCACCCACCTAAGCTGGAATCTTGGCAGCATAGACCGGGGCCCCTGGTCTCGTTGTTCTGACCTGGCTTAAGGATCAGGAGACCACCGTGAGGGACAGTATGACTAGATTCCCAATCATCTGTCTGTGGCCAAAGTTTGCAGACCTTCCAAAGACTACTGACCTTTCCATCCTCATAGCTCCACACGGCCACATGACTTACTCCTGGGATACCTGGAAGACCGGTGGATCAAGTGGTCAAGGATGCTTAGGGGTTTGTATAGTTTAATTCAGCGGTCTCCAACTAGTGGTCCATGAGGTCCAAAAGGCTGGCGACCGCTGGTTTAATTAACAGTCCCATTTTCTATGTATTCGTGTGTACAATCCTCAAGAGCAGGGCATATGCCTTATTCCTTCTGTCTCCCTAGGAAACATGGTGTTGATGTGCAATATATGCTTGAGGAGGAATGGAAGGGAGGGCGAGAAGCGGGACAGGAGTGTGGATGGAGATAGTAGTCTTTATGATTCTAGTCTTTAAGCAATGGTCAGCCTTGTGGGCCACCTTCAGTACTGGCTTGCCCAGCTGTCACACAAGCCAGCAGCCCCATCTGCCTCAATGTTTGTGCTCACTCTGATGCTTTGAGCAACCCCCCCACCCCCACCCCCATCACAGAGTAGGGCAGCAGCAAGCCTTCAAGATTGCTTTGCTGGAAAGCTGCAACTCTCATAGCACTTTCTGTTTATTTGGAACCATATTCTGGAAATTTTCAAAGTACCCAAAAGTAGAGAGAATGGTATACTGAAATCTCATGTATGCACTACCCAAGTATCAACATTTATTAATATTTTGCTAATCTTGTTTCATTTATATCTTTTTTTTTTTGGCTAAAGTATTCCAAAGATTTGACAAATCTCAGCTATTTCATATATATATGTAAATATATTATATATATGAATTACATATATAGAGAGAAGGCCTTTTGTTTTTAACATAACTATAATATCTTATCACCAAGGTTATCTAATAATTGTCTTTGTTTAAATTTACTAAATAACCTAAAAAATTTTTTAGACAGTATTTGGTTTGATAAAATCAGTATCCAAACTAGGTTCATACATAATGTTTTTAAAATATATCTTGTTTTTTTAAAGCTATACTATTTCTCCTCTCCTATGTTTTCATTGTCATTTCTACATTGAAGTCCTTTTGTCCCACAGAATTTCCCATTTTCTGGATTTGGCTTCTTTCTTTCGAATAATGTTGATAGCATGTTCCTCTATCTCCTAAATGTCCGGCACCCAGGCAGTTCCACACAGATGCTTGATTCAGTTCTTTCTGGCAAGAGTACTTCTTAGGGAGTGTTGCGAGTACTTGCAATTGCATCATATAAGCAGACACATAACGCCCACGGCACCTCTTACCTCACATCCCATTAAATGCATGCTGTTGTTTTCCTTAAACTTAATACGTTTGTCTTGAATCACAATCTGGCCCCACATGTAGGCTCTTACCATTGATTTAAGATTTTAGCCCAGAACCTTTATGAACCCCTGGGTAAGCCCAGCAGCTGAACACGCTTGAAACCAGCAGGTATAACCTAGGAGACTAGTCCTGAAGTGTCAGTTAATGCCCGTATTTATCATTAGACCCTGCTGTGGGTTTGTACCCTCTCCAGCAAAGACGAAGGTCTTCTTGGAAGGAAGTAGTGCCCGGAATCGGGCGCTTGTGTTACACACTCTCCCTCTGAGCTCCAGGGAGCCAGGCGTGTTTTCATAAACAAAGCAACCACATTCCCAGATGTAAGTGATGGACACCGATAAGCCAGTTGTAAGTTTGCATGAATCAGTTCATAAAAATTCCTGTTACCGCTAAACAAGTTTGCATAAATTGAACAACAATTCCTCGCTGCAATAATACTTCATCATTGTCCTGGAATTCACAACGATCGTTTTGGAAACCAAATCCAAAAATGGCCTCCATCCTGCCAAGATTTTCATTGGGTCTCCAGAAATTCAGGTGTATTTTTGTTTGTTTTGTTTTTAAATGAGAGGTTTGCAATTTTAAAGGCAGGGACTTGAGGACTGTGGTATCTCAAAGCATAAATATGCCTCTGCGACCACAGAGAACAAGGTAATTGTGAGACTAGCCCCGGTTCCGCTCGCCTGCCTTCTTCCCACCCAGGGACCAGGGAGGTCATTCCCATTTTGCTAGGTGAAGTGAACCCGGCCACTCATTAAATCAGGGCCTCAAAACCCCCAGGTAGCTTCTTCTATTGCACAGGCCTGTCTCATGGAAACACGGTCCATTCACAGAGGCAACGCATCCCTCTTCTGGGTGCATTTTGAGTTTCATGGAGATTTTCTTGGGCACCAGGGAAGGGGGCTATCCGGCACTGGAAGGGAATATTTGTCCATCAGACCCCAGCTAGAGCATCTTTGCAGAAGAAATTGCTGCTGCTTGCTGTGCTCCTGGAGTCCTCCCGGATGTGGCCCTGGCCTTGGCTTTGGTCGGTCACGCCTGTGGGTGTCCTGGGAGGTTGAATCAGAGGAGGCTCGGGAGGAGGCCATGTTGTCACAATGAATCCCCAAGCGGGTTCGCAGGGCCCTTCTCCAGGTCCCCGGCAAGCTATCTGTCCGCCTCACTTTTTCCACTATCACAGGATAACAGCAGCGTACTTCGAAGGGAAGAAAAAAAAAAAAGATTGGAAAAGCAGAGTGTGTTTACCAACACATGACTCACAATTCCCTGAACCTTAGGGCCCCGGTCCACCACAGGGGAAAGTTTTATTTACTTTTCCGGGATGAGAAAACACTCGCCCCTAATGGCTTCGCCAGCTCCCCTTCTTCCAGACCAAGTGGACCTGCGCTGGTAGGAAACCGCTAGGGAAGCGGCCTTGCCACGTGAACAGACGTCTCAGTGAGAGAGGAAGGCCGTCCTGCGCAGTGGCGAGGGGCCTGCCCGGTGGAATTTTTCTCCCTTCCAGGCAGACTGAGCCCTGCTCCCTTCTGGCGGGCGGGCGGGCCTCCTCTTCCAGGCTCACAGCGAAGTTCTGTTGTGACAAGCACACACATTCTTTCCCCAAACGCCGCAGGGGTGAGCGCCTTTGTTGCAGACAGGCCAACTCCCTCCCCGCCCGGGAGGTGCAAGCCCTTTCACGGGCCACATAATGGGAGCAGCCGGGGCCCTGCCTGGTGCAGACCCCGCAAAGGACATAAGTTCCATTATGTGGCTTCCACACGCGGAATGTACTTCCCCTCCCAAATCCCAGCGCTGGCACGGCTGTGTGTCCAGCCCTGGGCCTGGCAGGGAGCAGGGGGTTGGCAGGAGTCATGAGGCATTTTTCTGTGGGCTTTGGTTTCCTGGCCAATTGAATCCAGTCCAAGTGTTGTCCCAAGGTTCTGCCAGATAAAACAAGGAGAGAGCTTTTCTCCATGCGGGTGACTAAGAGACGGGGAGGGGAGGCGCGAGCTGAATAGGGGGCGAGGCACCCAAGTCCCAGCCAAGGCCATGGCTCAGGAGAACCCTCCCCATGAGGGGCTCTGACCCGGCCCCGTGGGATCTGCAGCGGCCTCCAGAGACCTTGCCCTCAGGCAAATGCTTGGCACTGGGCCCCTTCTCTCCCTGCCGCAGGCCCCGATCTTAGCATCCTTTGTGACTGAAAGTCAGATTCCCTGGAACAGGGGGCAGCGTTTTCAGTGAACTAATCCCATTTGCGATATTCAGGATTCTGAGCGGAGTTGGCCCTATAGAAACGTCTACAAGGCTGCTTCCTTGACATGGTATCCAAACCGGTGTAAGCCCTGGCCCTTTGGCTCAGTGGATAGAGCGTTGACCCTTGGATTGATGGGTCCTGGATTCGATTCCAGACAAGGGCACGTACCTCGGTGGCAGGCTCAGTTCCCAGTCCTGGCCGGGGCGTGTGCAAGAGGCAACCAATGTGTCTCTTTCACATCAATGTTTCTCTCTGTGTGTCTCTCCCCCTCCCTTCCAGACTCTCTAGAAGTCAATGGAAAAATATCCTTGGGTGAGGATTAACAACAACAAAAAGAATGGTGCAAGCAGAGAACAGACTGACAGTAGGGGGCTGGGTGAGAAAGGTGAAAGGATTAAACACTACAAATTGGGAGCTGCAGAATAGCCATAGAGATGTCAACTACAGCCTAGGGAATATAGTCACAGAGCGTGATAACTATGTATGGGGCCAGGTGGGTACTTGACCCATGGGAAGGGGGTGGGGACCATTCTGTCAACTATATGATTTTCTGACCATATTGCTGTACATCTGAAACTAATACAGAATAATATTGAATGTAAACTGTAATTGAAAAATATATTTTTAAAAAGAAGAGGGACAGACTTTTTTTTTTTTTTCAAAGAATGGCATAAGATGCTACCCACTCCCGGAGTACCTCCCTGAACTGCCCACTCACTGTGCGTGGACTTGCTACAGGTGGAACCATTCATTGGGAGTCACTATTGCATTGTCTCTGGGAAGTTATTTAGGATGCACATGTTCAACTCACAATCATGCCCTAATTAAAGCGTGTGAAAACACACAGCAAATTACAGAATATCTGTAGGCTTAACGCCCCTGGAGGTCTGGTGGCGACTCTCCATCCCTGCTTCCGAAGGAGGGCTGCCTCTCGCTGAGAGAGGACACTGGGGACAATGTCTGCTCTGGAAACCCCTCTTCTCACACCGTCTCTGTTCATCTCGCTCCCCTCCACAGTCCCCGAAGGGCCTCCTTCCCCATTGCTCTCAATATACCCACACTGACCGTTTTCTGGGGCCTGAGCTGAGGTGCTAAATTTAGAAGTTGTTCAATGTCCAGTATTTAAAGTATGGAGACTTTCTGTCTTGGTTACAACTCAGCAATTCTATTTCTGCTGCCCTGTTATTTTGGTGCCCAAGTGCGATGGCACAGATTTGTGAGACGTTGGAAATTCAGGAGGATGGGACGCCGTCCTAGGAACAGAGTTGAGTCAGAGCCTCCCAGCCAAGATGGGCCAATAGTCGGACAGTTACTAGAAATGTGAGTGGGTTTTGGAAATGAGTTTACATGGTGCCATGAGATGAGAAGAGTTGAAAATCGTTGGGTTGGAGGAAGGGAGGAAGCAATCATACTCCCTCTGATGGAGCTGTGCCCCAAAGGGGGATTCAGGTAACGCTCTGAATGAGAGCCCTCAAAGGCTCGCATTTTTCCCGTGCAGCTTTGTAGGAGTGCGTTCCCATCTTCTGCAGCCCGGCCATGTCTACCTGACCCAGACTCATCTGAGCCAGATGAAGGCAGCGGCTGGGATTCAGGAATTCACCCGCTGGCACACACCCTGCATCCGGGGTGCCCGTGCGGAGCCAGAGGGCTATTCCCCTACCAGGGTCGGTCCTGCTTTTCTTCGGCCTTGTTTCCAAACCTCATTCATTTATTCCATAGGTAATTTTTTTTTAAATCCTCACTGAGGATATTTTTCCACTGATTTTTAGAGAAAGTGGAGGAGAGAAGGAGAAACATCGATGTGAGAGAAGCACATTGTCTTTTGCATGAGCCCCGACCAGGACCAGGGCCCGGGCTGGGGAGGAGCCTGCAACTGAGGTACATGCCCTTGACAGGAATCGAACCTGGGACCCTTTGGTCCACAGGCTAATGCTCTATCCACTGAGCCAAACCGGCTAGGGCTCCATAAGTAATTATTAAACAATGACTCTGTGCCTTGTGCCATGCTAGGCATAGGGTATAGAGATTGAAACAAAACAGAATTGGTCCCCATCCTCATAGACCTGACAGTCAGGTGGGGATTTCAGACAGTCAGGAGGTAAACAAACAAATATGACAAATAATTACCAATCTGTGGTTTTGAAGGCAAAGGACAGACTGCTATGAGAAAGGAAAAGCGGGGCGACCTCCTTCCGAGTGGGTAACCCTGGACAGCCTCCCTGGAGAGGTGGCATTTACGCTGAGCCCTTAGCAGGAGCCTGAGGAGGAGGGGAGAGAGCGTGCAGGCAGAGGGAAGCGCTCTTGGAGAGGCACTGAGTCAGGAAGAACTGGAGGCTCCACAGAACCACAGCAAGGTCACAGCAAGGTCACCACCGCCGGAGCACTGAGGACCACCGATGGCAAGAAAGGGGTGAGGTAGGTCATGATGGTTTGAAACCGTTGGTAAAGAATCCAGAAGGGCTTGGAAGGCTTTAAACAGGGAACATGATGCAATCAAGCTACATCTTCCAAAGCTCACTCTGGCGGCTGGGCAGGAAGACATGGAAGGACCGATGGACAAATCAAGACAAGAGATGGCGGTGGGAAGGGTGCCGAGGGGCCCGCAGCTCAGAGGCATTTTGGCAGTTAAATCGGCAGGATTTGGCAAAGGGCTGCATAGGACTCCAGGGCCTTCTGCTGAACGTTCCCCGCCTTTACAGGATTCTCCAAAGCTGACGCAGGCATTGGTGCTCAGCACCTAAATTTATCCAGACCGCTTTCCACCTGGGCACACCTGCTGTTCCTAATTCTCAGCTTGACTGAGACCTCGAAGCCTCTCTTTTTCTCTCTAATCCCCTGTTCCCATTGTGTGTCTGGATCTGCCATATGTCAGGCTTTTACCCGGACACCTGCTCCAGGGCGATCCTGAATGTTGCTCTAGCCATTCACCCCTCTGGCCCTACACAGTGGGCAAGATGTGCCCCCCCCACCCCAATACTTAGAGGCCTAACTGACTGGGTCTGCCCCTCACTAACCCCTAGCTTCCAAGCCAGGGTGGCCTTGACATGCCTCCCAGCTATTCCACACCCACAATCTACTTCCTCCTCTTCCTCTTCTTTTCGCTTCTTGGGTGAAGGAATAGAGCTCATCTGATTAGAAATGTGGCTTGATTTCCTATTGGAGAAGCACTAACAATGTTTTCCTTTATATTTTTTAAATTCACATACAGTAAAATAAAACCTTTTCGGTGTATAGTTCTAACACTTGCAAAGACTTGTGTAATTACTACTACAAATAAATAGGACAGTTCCATTACCCCCCCCCCCCAATTTTTTTCTTTGGGTCACAGATATTTTGAGAGCTCGGTGTTAGGATGTTACATCCCAATCAAAACTGGCAGTTTTCAATGAAAAGAAAGGTAGAGTGGTTACCAAACCCTGGGACTGTCTATAGTCCAAACTTGAGATTTAGCTCAGTAAAATGACCTAGTCAAAAGCATAAGCAATCAGAGGGACTGCTTTGTGAAGAACATGGTCATAGGAATTAGAAAATCTTCAAGGCAGAGGGATCTCAGCTAGAAGAGGCCCTGTGGGGTTTTGTTGTAGGCGGTGCGAATGGCATCATATGTCTGACAAGTGGGGTCAGACCAAACCCAGGTTCAGCAACCTCAGTACTTGGGTTCTGGCTAGGAAAGAATTCAAAGTCCAGACCCAAACTATAAGAGAACATTTACTGGGTGAATTACAGAGATAGAAGAAGTAATTCCTAGAACAAATGGGCTTAGGGAACACGTTATGGAGGTAAAGGAAGCTTGGGAGTGAGGAAGCTGATGGTAACCTGCCTAGGGGTGGGGGGGGGGGGAGGGAAAGGCATGGTGTGCTCCCAGGAGGAAGAGCACACTGGGACCTTCATCCTAAGGGTTTTAAGGGCAGAGATTTAAGGGGAGGCCCCAGGGAAAGACTTTAATAGCATATTCAGCAGTTTTCCAGGTGTGTCCATTCAGGGCTGTGATCTCTACTGATTGATTGGCCGGCACCAGGGCAGGAGGTCATTATTCAGTGCAGCTGGTCCTGAGGTCAGCCTGGGCGGTTTTGTTGTTTATCTGGGCCTGGAGCTGAAATACAACTGAGGCCTAGATGTTATCTCTAGGGAGGAAAGGTCAGGGGGTCCAAACCGCATGCCCAGCGATCTGCTAGGGGAGGAAACGTCACCCTGGGGGCGAGGTCCCACCCTACCATTGAGCGTCCATGGCCAGGCACCGGGGGCTTTCCATCCTGGTGACCTTCTGGACCCGGCCCATCGTCCTTGCTCTGCTCATGTCTGTCTAACTGCCTACAGCAGTTTGAGCACATTTTCAAAGGGAGGGAGATAGAGAGCTGAAACGCGAATGCACGTGTCCTGCCCAGTCCCGTGTTCTTTCTGTTGCTCAAAGCTTCTCGGGCCATTGGCCACTCCCCTCCCTGTGACGCTCATCTCTGCCCTCTTGGTCCATCACCTGGCCCAGGGAGTGCTCTAGTCACTCAGGGCTCTGTTTCCTTCTTCCTGAAGACGCTGGTTTTCCCCACCAAACCCTATTAGCTGCTGATTGATCGGAGGTGCCTCCCGAGGTTTGCAGAGGGAGCAAAATTTCAGTTCCTGGAAAACTGAAAACACAATTTGATCTTTGCTACTCTACCGAACTTCTGTGTTTGCCTTTCTTTATCTCGCTGCTCTGCCAGCTGCCGGGTAATTTGATCTGGATTTGTCTTATCGCTCCTAGGCCAGCAAGCAGGTGATGAATGAGGGGCGAGGGAGGCAGCTGTCTCTTCTTTGAGGCCACTGGCATTTTTTGGAAGGGACTGTGTGTGTAGCAGTAGCTGGAAATGGAGGTAAAACTCCTTCACTCTCAGTCCCAGGCATGAGGTGTCTTTGGTCTCTGCTCCCTGCAGCTCACCCAGAGGTGAGTCTTCTTGGGGGTGCTTGGCATTCGGCGGGCTTGGCAGTGGCCTGATCTCCCCACAGGACCTTGGTTGATTTTAAAACAATAGTTTAGCCCAGCCGGGATGGCTCAGTTGGCTGAGCGTCGTCCCATGCACCAGGAGGTTGCCGGTTCAATTCCTGACCAGGGCACATGCCACAGGCTCAATCTCCAGTAGGAGGCATGCAGGAGGCCGCCGATCAATGATTCTCTCTCATCAATGTTTCTACCTCTCTCGCCCTCTCCCTTCCGCTCTCTCTGAAACATTTTTAAAAGTTAAAACAAAACAAAATAATATCTCACACTTACTATGTGCAGAGCTTGACTGGAGTGTGGAGTGGTGCCACAGCTGAGCACACAACCTCCCAAAAGAGAAGCCCTGCCGGCACCGTGGCGGTGCTGCCCCGGTGACCTGGGTGGGTCTGGAGCTTCAGATGTGAGACTAGAGGATCAAGGAGAAGCTGCTGAGGCCTGGCACCTGACCCCCCGAAACCTGTCGTATTCTCATCCAGAATCTGAAATGTCCCTTTTCAGAGGAGCTGCCTGTGAGCTGAGTCTCTTCCCCATGGCTGTGGTTCAGAGAAAGCCCTCCATTTCTGCTGGAATCAAAAAGTTAGGCAGGGAAGCCCTAGCCACTTTCTCAGTGCTTAGAGCATCGGCCGATAGACTGAAGAGTCGCAGGTTTGATTCCAGTCGAGGACACATACCTCGGTTGCAGGCTCAATCCCCGGGCCCGGTCGGGGCACGTATAGGAGGCAACCCATTGATGTGTCTCTCTCACATTGCGATATTTCTCTGTCTCTTCCCCTCACTCCCACTCTCTAAAAATCAATGGAAAATGTATCCCTGGGTGAGGATTAACAACACAGTAGGCAGGGACAACACACTCTAGACTTTGTCCAGACCCAGTTGGACAAAGCCCTGCGATGAGGAAGCCACGGGGCTGACCCCGGAGGACACTGTTGCCACCATGGCCGAAATAGAAATGTCCCCAGCCAGCCTACTTGACGCCTCAGCATCCTGTGCCTTGGGGGTATGGTGTCACCAAACAAGGCAACCATCATTTAGGCGAGTCATTTCAAGGCTTCCCCCGCCTGCTCCCCGGCTCCCTCTCCCTTAGCTGCTGTCACCGGATGTCAGCACCCAAATGAGTGCAGGCCCCCACCCAAGCAAGCATCAGCCGAATTGTCAGCCCAGTGAATGACCCACCCTGGGGACCTGCTATTGAAGCCCTGTCCCAGCTGTCACCTTCCCGCGGCCTTCCACTTCCCCAGGCGTGCAGAGCTGCTCACAGCCTCTCCCGGAGGAAGCAAACGCTGTGTGCAAGGTCGGGTAAACACGGTGCCTGAGAAAGCTCTCCGCGCCCCCAGCCCCAGCCCCCAGCCCACACAGGCTGCCCCGAGCCTTATCCTCACTCCCAGCCCCGGACTCTAAACCCAGTGACAATCGTCACCCTGGGATGGCAGCAAAACCTTCAGTCCCGAAAACAGCCGGCACCATGAAGGACACGGCGTTCAATCGAAAGGGAATTTGAATGACAAAGTGACACGATGTCCATCTGCCTAATGACGGGACAGGCTGGCCTTCGTCACCGGGAAGGCAAGACTGCCAGACCCGGGTCTGTATCTAAAAGCTATTTCGCAGGGTTTTAAGTCAACCAGCTCAGCGCAGTGCCTAAAACAAAGAGAATGAATTATGGAACAGGACGAAGGGAGCTTGTTAATTTCCCCACTGATGCGCTGTGAAATGAAAGCTTTATTCCAAGGATGGTATATCCTCGGGGCTTTCTCGGGAGAGACACTGACAAATTCAGATGTCCTTACCGTTCCCTTTACCCCGCCCCCCACCCTCACCGCTTTCTCCATACACATTTACAAAATATGCACAGCTCATGGTATGTCTGCAGCTGAGGGCCCGGGGGAGCTCAGGCCTGTGGTCCTCTCTAGGGCTTTCTTGACAATAAAGGGTGCGTGGGCGATGTCACTGATGAGCGCACACATGCACACACACACACACACACACACACGTATTAGATGGGGTGCAGCCTGTGTATATTACAGAGGCAGCCGCATAGGCGGGCGGTTCCCTATTGTCCATACTGGTGAGCATAGCCCGTCTCCAATTGGAGCCCAATGAAATAATCATGATAATTTTGCCTTCATGTATCACCTTTCATCAGGGAGGATGAAAGGACTTCACAAACTCCGGGTTCCTCTTTGATCCCAGCTCCTATCTGGTGAACCAATCTCCACTGTGTATGCTGCCCTCGCCCCGCACATGGGCCTCCCCTGGACGGTAACTGAACGTCCATCTGCAGGGCACCCAGAGGCCGGCCTGGCCACAGAGCCTCCCGGGGCCGCCAGGAGGGAGAGGCCGCTGCCGGAAGGGCTGTGGGGACGGCTCTGCATTTGACTGTCCTGCATTTGCAAGGGGCAGAGATTATAAACTTGGGGAGAGCGGGAAGGGGTTCTTAAACTGCAACTTTACTTTGGAGAGAGGGGTGCTTCGTGGGGGTGGGGAAACTCGCGGCAGCAATAAAACAAATCTCCGGAATGGAGGTGTTGCCTAAGGCTCTGCTCTTAGCTGTCTTCTCATCCACACCCAAGATCCCAGCTATCAGCTCTGTGCGACGGGCTCCGAAACGTGGATCCCGGCTCCGGCTCTCCCTGGGGGCCAGCCGGGCATCTCCAGCTGCCTCCTGGGCACAGCCATCCGCATATTCCACTGGAACATCAGATCAACGTCTACCAAGTATAATGCATGATTGGCCCTCCTCCTTCGCTCTCAACTCCCTTCCCTGACTTTCCTCCAGGGAGTCGCTGGAGTTACAGCCATGAGTAAGGTAGTCAGATCTGTGTTCTTGTGCAACTTGTACTTTAGGGAGGAGGTAGAGAGGAGAATGCAATAAACAGGTAATAAGAAAGAAGTGGTGTAGGTGGTGGTAGGTTAGGGGTGTGGACCTCCTTGGACAGAGGGATCAACACTGGCTTCTCCGGAGAAGTGATCAGGGAGAAAAGCGTTCCAGGCATAAGGAAGAGGCCTTGCAGGGGCACCCGTTTGTGGAACAGAAGAGACGCTGGGCTGCTGGCGCGTGAAAGAGGGCGCCTGGGAGGAGCTGAGGCCGGAAGGGTGGGCAGGCGCCAGGTGAGGCCTGGCTTGGAAACGTGGATTTTGACCCAAGTGCTATTCAAAGCCAGGGGAGGGTTGTAGCGGGGCCTGTGGGAGCGGCATCCATCATTGGCGTCTCAGTGGAGGCTTTCTGTCACTTGACTCCCTTCTGTATCTCACGCCCCTGTCTGTCACACAGGCCGTGTCTAGCAGGGAAGGGGGCAACCGCCCAGCTCCCTGCATCGCTGCTCAGGGCCCGGATGGTGTCCACTGGGTTCAAACGGCCTGGCAGCTGAACAGGAAAGAAAGCATGCCTTCTGTGCAAGGCATGAGAAAGCACCAGAGAGCCTGAGGGCTGTGAGTGTGGCTTAGGCTAGGGGACCAAAGTGTAACTTTCTTATGTGTGAGGATTTGTCTTGGGACCTGCCTGCTCGGGTGTGCCTGTGGGGGAGGGGTGAGAAGGTGGTGGTCAAATGGAGACGGGTGGGTGCCCTCATCACTCAGCTGCTGTGAGTTCTGGCAGCTAAGAGTTCACAGCTGCTCCCTTCTTCAGAGAATTACCCTCAGGAGGTCGTTACCCTCCCAGCATGACCGGCATGGGGGTGCAAGAGGCCAGCCCTTCACCTCTGGGAGAGACAGTTCTGGGGTGCAATTCATGCTCCAGACCTCCCATGGGATCAGGCCAGAGCAGGCTGCAGCTGAGCCCCACCTTGCTCTGCCCTCGGCTGCACCCAGCCCCCGACTCGACCGACTCCCCGAGCCTTCTCTTAACCAGCCACGTGCACTGGATCACCTTCTCGGGCTCGGCTTAGGGGGACGGGAACCCGAGACAAGTGGAGACACGGCCAGACTTTTGACTTTTTACGGAGCCTGGACACAGGCTTTCTGCAAAACGTTCTGTTCACCTTTCGCTTTTAAAATTCATTCATTTACTCAACAGATGCGTGGCAGCATGAACGACGAGAAAGCAGACAGGCCTGCCCAGGCCCTCGGAGAGCTAACCAGCGGGGAAGGCAGATACCCGGGAGGAAAGCTGCAGATAAAACCACTTTAATGGTTTGTTCCAAAGCCCCCCAAGTGACTATGCCGTGAAAATGTGTGCGATTCCTTTAATTCCCCAGTGTCCCAAGCACCCCACCTTGGACCACAGTGTACATAATGCCTCTTCCCTTGCAGCTTTGCAAGCTAAAGCCACTTTTAGAGAACTCTGGGCGTGTTACAGGAAAGCGATTTTTCCAAAAATACATATTCTTTTAAAATTTCATTCTGAGGAGCAGTCATGAGGTCTCCTGCCCCCCGGCCAAACCCACCACATTAAAGCCCATGAAAAACATAACTCAGATGATTAATATGACCTAGTCTTTCCATAACCCTTTCTATTGTCAAAGTGCTGTGCCCTGCTGTTGGTTTGAATAAGCCGAGTGACTCAGCCAGCCAAAACACCAGGAAGGAAGATTTCAACGGGCTCTGATTGCATTAAATAGCCCATTATTCTTTGGCCAATGCTAAAGCTTTCAGATGAAATTGAAACAAGAGGAAAGGCCCAGGTTAAGAAAGTCTCATGACCAGAAAAACCTCTGGAATAATATTTTCACTATAGTCAACCAAGAAAGTAGTCCAGGCTACCCCTCCTGATGAGGCAGCATCTTTGGAAGAGAATAATCAGAGAGCTTTGCCCCCCAATACAAGGAAACCTGAAGGTCAGTGTCTCCGTTTGGGTTCTCCCGGGGCTATAGGCAGTTCAGACAGACATGAGCAGAGCAAGGACGTCGAGCCAGGTACAGAGAAAGTCACCAGAAAGGAAAGCCCCAGGTACCTAGCAATGGACAGTCAATTGAAGGGTAGAACCCCCTCCCCTAGCATATCCCTGGTCTTGAGATTTGGACCCTGTTGGGGGCAAGTTTCTCAGCCAAGGACTTGACCCCTCTGGGTGCAGGAAATTGGAAGAACAGATGAGTGAAAGGAGATAGGTGAGACACGCTTTATGGCGAACAAAGCATCTGCCGCCCGCTGGTCAGTGGTACCTTATATACACGCTCACACAAACGAGGCCCCGTGCCAATTAGTGACGCCTGTGCTGCATTAACATAAGGAGGGTCCATAAGGTGCGCCTGCGCAGTAGGTCTACTGCTATTGCTGAGTCCTCGCCCTTGCCCATGTGTAGGGCATTGGAGACTTTAACATAGTCATACTGCTGTGTCCTTGCCTGCAGGTATGCGTATGGTGAATGGGCCTTTAACCTCTGGTGTACCCTGGTCAGGGCCCCCTAGAAATAACATCTAGGCCTCAGTTGAATTTCAGCTCCAGGCCCAGATAAACAACAAAACCAGCCCCGGCTGACCTCAGGACCAGCTGCATTGAATAATGACCTCCTGTCCTGGTGCCGGCCAGTCAATCAGTGGAGACCATAACCCTGAAAGGACACACCTGGAAAACAAATGAATATTCTATTAAGGTCGTTCCCTGGGACCACATGCCCCCCCCCCCCCCCCCCGCAAAAAAAAACTCCCCCCTTAAAACCCTTAGGATGGGGGACCCATTGCACTCTCCCTCCTGGGAGCACACCGTGCCTTTCTCAGTCCCCCTCCCCCTTCCCCAGGCAGGTTACCATCAGCTTCCTCACTCCCAAGCTCCAAGGGCCCTTCCTTTACCTCCATAGCTTGTTTCCTAAGCCCATTTCTTCTGGGATTTGCTTTTTCTACCTCTGTGATTCACCCAATAAACGCTCTCATACAGTTTGGATCTTGACTCTGAATTCTTTCCTAGCCAGAACCCAAGTACCGAGGTTGCTGAACCCAGGTTTGGTCTGACCCCCAGCAGTCAGACACCTGGTGCAGTTCCCAACTACAACCCCGGAAGCAGACCCTGAGAGCAGAATTTGAGTGCGAATGGTTTATTTGGGAGGGGACCCCAAGAAACTAGGAGGTGTCTGGAGAGTTCAAAGAAGGAAGGGAAACAACCAGCAAAAGATAGCAGAGCCCGGCCAGTATGGCTCAGTTGGTTGGAATGTTGTCCCATACACCAAAAGGTTGCAGGTTTGATTCCCAGTCAGGACACATACCTAGGTTGATGGTTCAATCCTCAGTCAGGAGGCATGTTTCTTTATTTCTCTTTCTCTCTCTCTCTCTCTCTCTCTCTCAACATATCCTTTGATGAGGATTTTTTTTAAAAGAAATTTATTATCAGACAAGTTACCACTTGAGGAGAGGAGAGGTTAAGTCCTCTTGGGTCCTCTGGGAGTCAGTGAAGAACATGAGCCTCTGAGTTTCCAGCCTGAGGGTGAGAAACTGGGGTATTTACACACCATCTCCCATTACTTATTGGTCAAAAGCTGCTGGTTAAGGATGTCAGCTTCCCTCGTGCAGGGAGCTGGCTCCAGCAGCCAGAGAGAGCCCTCAGGCAAAGGGCAGCAGGCGCTAGCATGGGGAGATGGGCCCACATGCCTGGCAATGGTAACTGCTAACGCAGGTCACATCTTGGGGAGGAGCAGTGAGGAAGAAGAGGAGGCGAGGACAGAGGCAGGGCTGACTTGTCCATTAGGCACAGTTTCTGGGACCCATGATACTGCTAGGGTCCCATGGAAATATTTTAATTTTTGTTAAACTCAGAAGAAAGAATGAACATCATAATAATAAATCCAGCCTGGATTATACTTGTCTTTATATCAGCACAGTCATAAAATATAATTTTAATGTGTGTTGTTGTTTTTTAATGGAGGGAGGGACCCATGACGACCCACAAAAGTCCTGGGTGTCCCTGGCAGAGGAGGAGCTCCCGTTATGTTTCTTGACTGTTGGCAGAGTCTCCCATTTCAGATGACTCACACTGGTCCAAACCACCCCGCCCTCGTTTCATTTCTTTCCTCTCTTCTTTCTCCTCTGCTTCCCTGCTACTGTGTCTCTCCTGCTGTATTTCTCTGTGTATCCATAGTAGACATCTGTTATTTTTGTCTCCCCAGTATCCACTCTCAAATCTTGTAAAAGTCTGTGAATCTGCTTTGGAGGAGTCAGTCGGCCGTTCATGCTCTTGGCCAAGAGATGGGCACTTAAAGTAAATCAGTTGCTTTCTCCTTGGAATTTGACTTCTGGACAGAGTAATGTAAAAACTACATTACTTCCTGCTCCCTGGAGTGCTCTAAATCCTGTCCTCTTTGAAATCTAGTTCTTCAGCTCTTCCTTTATTCTGTATTGTATAAGGTACATGAATAATGTGTATGAGAAAAAAATATGTACATATTTGCATATGTATACATATGCATAGAGAGGCATACCATGTTCATAGATTAGAACACCCAATACAATAAAAGCTTTTAGTTCTTGTTGAATTGATATCCCAAACAAAATATAAATAGGTTTTTCTTTATGTGGAAATTAGTAATTTCTTTCCAGAATTTTTATGGAAGTGCAAAGAGCAAAAAATAACCAAGACACTCTTGAAGAAACATAAAGCTGGATGATTTGCTTTGCCAAATTACAAGAATTACTATAAAGCTCTAATTATTGAGGTACAGATAACTAAGGTAAAAATCTAGACAGGCATAACAGTGACACAAAATACAGAGCCAAGAACAAACCTGTCTATGTTTAGATACTTGATTTATGGCTGAGGTGTCACTACAAAGGATTAGGAAAAAGACAAATGGTGCTGGTACAATAGATATGGATATGAAAAATTGAATTGGATCTGTACTTCATACTTGACATAAAAATCAGTTTCAGGTGGACTTAAACTTAAATTTGATAACAAAATAAATTCTTTAGAAGACAATATAGGAAAATATCTTCATTATCTTGAAAAAAAGAAATAATAAACACATAGTAATTAATGAAATAAAAAGTTGAACTACCCTACCTCTTAAAGGTACATCTTAGGTTAAATGTTCTTATCACACATAATACGCACCAAAAAAGGGCAGAAGAAACCTTTAGAAGTGATGATTACATTTATGGCAGTGTTTATAGTGACAATTTTATGGGTCCATACTTATCTTCAAACTCAAGTTTCAAAACTCAAAATCATGTTGTGGGAAAGCCCTTGCTTCTCTCGCTTCCTGACCCACCCTTTTCTTATGAACTTTGCAAGTTTGGGGGTTAAACAAGCCATTAAAAAAAACACATTAAAAAACACTGACCATAATAGAAAAGACTAACCTGGACTTAAAATTAAGAATTTCTGTTCATAAAAATCACCTTTAAGAGCAAGAAATTACATTTAAGAGCATGAACATGAAAGCCACTGAATGGAAGAGAATACAGGATGGGGCAAAAGTAGATTTACAGTTGTTCATAGGGAAGGTAATACAATCCTATATAACAAAAGTGTAATATGCTAATTAGACCGGACATCCTTCCAGATGACCTTCCAGACGAAGCTGGGTCTGCGAGGGCCAAGGCAGAGATCGCCGCAGCAGCGGCAGGGGCTGAGCCCCTTGCACGAATTTGGTGCATCGGGCCTCTAGCAATTAATAAATAATAATACAAGAATAAACTCTGCTTCATGTACTCAGAACTGTAAACTGACTTTTGCCCCACCCTGCATTTGGAACACATATAACTAACTGATAGAGGACTTGTATCTGGAGTACAAAGTGCTACAAATCAACAAGAAACAGGCACACAACCCAGTGAAAATATAGGCAAGGGACTTGAACAGGCCATTCAGAGAAGGGGATGTCCAAGGGGTCAAAAATATATGAAAAACTGATGAGTATCATTGCAGTGGAGGCCCTGTAAATTACAACTACCACGAGATAGCAATGGATATGCCTCTGATGAGGGAGACCAAGGGTCCCTGACGTTAAGAGGAAATTTACCTTTTCTTGTAAAATAAACTCAAGGCAAAGGGGTATACCTTATCCTTGTTATTTCTTTAAATTAAAAGAAGGAAATAAAATTACATTGAAATTAGAGAAGGAAAACAGCCAAGCCAAGAACAGAAATGACAAGATGCTATTCCTTGCCGTGGAACAGTGACAGGCATGAGCTCACCGTGTGGAGCAGCCCAGCAGGTAATTCCGGCTCCCCGACCACTTTTCCTTTTCTGGTAGAAGACTGTGTAGTAGGAAAGTCTGGTTTTCTCCAGCTCAGAGTGGATCTTATTGGGCTGGATGATACCTCTCTGGCTCGTGATAAAACCCCTCGGAAAGATATCTACGTCTGAAGTGAAGTATTTGTGGAGGGGCTAATTTTTTCTATCTTGATGGTGCATTCATTCACCTAATATCGACTGTCCTGACCATGTGCCAGGCATTGTTCTAGCGAATGGGAATAGAGCAGTGGAGAAAATAGACATTCTCTGCCCTCTTTTTTTTTTAATTATCTTTTATTGATTTTTTTTTTTTTGAGAGAGAGAAAGGGAGAGGGATAGAGAGATAGAAACATTGATGAATAGAGAGAAACATCATTGGTCGGCTGCCTCCTGCACGCTCCCCTCAGGACATGTGCCCTGACTGGGAATTGAACCAATGGCCTCTTGGTTCCTGGCTCAACGCTCAACTGTTGAGCTACACTGGCCGGGCTTCTTGGCCCTTTTGAAACTAACATCCTAGGAGAAACAGGATGTAAACAAATATATAGACAAAATGTATGCTATGACAAAACTCAAGTAGAGTTAGAGAGAGTACAGGTTGAAGATGGTACTTCCTCCGATAGGGTGGCCCTGGCAGGCCTCCCTGAGGAGGTGATATTTCTGCAGACAGTGGAATGAAATGAGAGGAACAGCAAGTGCAAAGGCCTGAGGTGGTTTGTGTACTGACGGGCTCTTCTTGGGTTATTGTTGTTTCACGGGATTGGATGTTATTTCGCGGGATTGGATGTTATTTCGCTGTGCTGTTTCCTTTAAAGAGATGTCTGTTGTCTGTTGTGCTCCTCCAAACAAGCCTAGGTGTGGAGCAGGTGTTGTCAGCAACCTGCTATGAAAGAACAGATTGTCTCCCCTGGTTCCACAGCCACGCACTCCCAGAATGGCTAATGAGGTGTGTTTTTTCTGGTATAAAACCAGTGTTGAGGGATTTTTGAACTAATTCTGTAGTTAATCTCCAAAGTAATGAGAGTATCACAAACTGGGGGTCTTGGGCTCCCTCCACCTCCCCTCTGGGTGTCTATAGGGCATATGCTGAGCTCCTAGGCCCCACCCAGGACCCCTTGCTTGCTCCCATTCCCACAGTCTTCCCTTGGGGTCTGACCTACACTCTTGTTTCTTCCATAGTAAAGCCCTATTTTCTTTCACTATTAACTTCAGCTCGTTGAAACCCAGAGCTCAAACATTTTGCAACCAAAAAAGGGGTTCCCCTTTCCTTGAGGGCGGGGAGGGCTTGCTCTTCAAACTCTGCCAGCCAGTGACTCGGCAATGAAACACGTGCGTGCCATCCCGGTAGGTGGGACATGCCCTCCACTCCCAGGACGGACTGCGTTCTCACTCATGGGACAGAGAAAAGAGAAACAGTTGTCAACAGGGGAGACCAGGTTGCCTGATCAGTTCCTGCTACATTTCCTCCTGCCAGCGATCTGTGTGCCCCAGTGTCTCTAGGACAGACCTCCTTTCTTTAGGCGCACACCGCCCACCAGGCGGGAGGGGCCCTCTGGCTTCCTTGGGCGTGTGTGTTAGCCTGGCCCCAGGTGCATGGCTCACTGCCTTTGTGCTTTGTCTCCCAGAGCGTGATTGCCTCATGCTCCTGCCTCTCGCTCGCCTCTGGGCCAACCCCGGGTGTGTTGTTAGCTTAACCATCACCACGCAGGTGTTCGCCGGGCCTGTGGGAAAGTCTCTGCCTCCCTGGCTCCTCAACCCACCCCTCTCCTGGGGCTTCTCCGTCTTCCTCCAACGGACGCTCCCCTTTCCTGGGGAGCCCATCATCAGAAGATGCTCCCCATCCCCTCCCCCGCCAAACAAGCCCACCTACCCTTGAACTTGCCACGGAGGGGGGCCGTTTTCCCTGCATCTTCCTTGAGAGGAGTAACCCGACTATTTCTAATCTGAGCTGCAACGGTGCTCCCCTCTGCTGCTTCCCCACGTTTTGCTGAAGGGCCAGGCTCTCGGCACTGGCCATTCCCCTCAGCTTTGGACTCAATTGGTCCTCTTCTTGCAGCTCCTGGCACTTTATTGTGGCAACACAATGTAGTCTGGTTCCTGCTGTGCTGAGCAGCCAGTGGTGGCTGGCTGGTACTCCTCCTGTAACTTGGCTCTAACGCCACCTGTGTTGTGTCCTTGACCCAGGGGATCCACCTCCTTTGCTCAGCCTCATGCAGAGATGGCTGGTAACCAAGGGTCCCGGTGGCTTTAGCATGTAATGAAAGCAATACAGAGCCTCTGCTGCTTCTGCGCAGGGAAGGTCTTCCTACCTGTGTACACGGTGAGGAGGGTGGGGCAGGCAAAGGAGAGGATGACCCTCCCTCCTGAAGGCAGGGGAGTAGCTGAATGGTCCGTCCTATGATGCTCCTGATCCAGGGAGACCAGAGCAGTGGATCTCAAGACAGAGTATTCATCAGAAGGGATCTGGTGAAAATGCAGATTTCAGGGACCCGTTAACAGATAACAAAACTGAGACAAGATTAACTTGCCCCAAATTTTACAATGAGTTATACTGTCTCTATTTAATCCTTTTAAACATTTATATTCTGAATTTGGTACTTTTATTATCTGAAGTTCATAGGACTCTAAATCTGCTGTTGGTTGATTCTCCTGACTCTGCTCATGGAGTTTTGCTTCAGCATGTGGTTTGTGAGGTGACGGTGGGAGCTTTTATTGGGGGGCTGTGTCTGTGGGTGTGCCGTGTGGACAGGGTTGGGGTAGGAGGAATCTCTCCTGAAGGTTTTAGTTTTGCTTCTTTACAGATGCCCCAGCGTTGTTGCCTGCCAAGAATCACCTTTTATTAATTTCTAGGTTTGGAGTCTCCTGGGAAAATTTTGAACCTGGAACCCATATGAGACAACCCCAGAATGCAAATTCCCCAAAGAGAATCTTTTCTATTCAGAGAGTTGAGAGAGATTCAAACTTGTCATTTTCCTTTGATGGTGAGTAGACTTTCTCTAGCTCGATGTTTGTATTAGGTTTCTCCAGAGAAACAGAACCAACAGAACAGGTAGGTAGGTAGGTAGATAGGTAGATTTACAGATAGAGATTTACTATAAAGAGGCTTGGCAGGTGTAAAATCTGCAGGGTAGACCAACAGACTGGAGACTCAGGAGAGAGTTGCCGTTTGCGTCCACAGGTGGTCCGATGGGAGAATTCCCTCTTGCCTGGGGAGGTCAATCTTTTTCTTAAGGCCTTCAACTGATTGAACAAGGCCCATCCACATTATGGAGGAAAATCTGCTTTTCTCAAGGTCCACTGATTTAAATAATCTCGTCCAAAAAAAACGCCTTCCCAGAAACACCCAGAATAACATGTGACCAAATATCTGGTTACTGCGGCTCAGCCAAGTTAACATAAAATTAACTATCATGTCGTTTTCGTGACGGTGGGACATTTGAGGATCCTGGCTTGATGCAAGGGTCTCCGTGCTAACTTTCTGCCTGACACAGGCCCAGACACTTCATCTCCAAGCCCACATGGAATTGGTCTATTTTTAGGCCCAGGTTTCTGAGTTCCTTTTAGGATGACCTAATTCTCAAAACTTGAATTTTTATTTGGAAGCCGATTGCTGCTCTCATTAAAGGACTCTTCTCACCTGATGTTCTTGAGAAAACCAGCTCTTTAATGATGTGTAGGGATTGGGGTAGCGCAACTCCCTTGGCCCACAGGTCTCAGATCGAGTGATTTAGTAATGGATTTTAGCAACTGCAATTCACAGTCTTCACTTGTTATATTAATGGAGATTCAAGTTAAAACATCAGCTTAGAGAGCAATTTTGATCTGAACCCGGTTGAGGTATCATGAGAGCTCTGGCTTCATAAAACCATGGCCACAGATGAATCTAGAACCCACCGCATAGTGTGTACACCAGGGTCATTGAAAAGGGTCCAATGGATAAATCTTGTATTAATACTAATGATGATGGCCAAGGCACCATTTATGAAGCCCTCACTAGATGTTCTAGGCACTATGCTTACTATTTTGTCTGTTATTTCCTTAGAAACCCAGGATCCCAACAAGCCAGGACCTGCAAGATGTAGGTACTGTTGTTACACGTGGAAAACAACCAAAGCTTGGAGGTGTTGCCTTCACAGCTAGATTTGTGTTGCAACAGTGACTAAGAATTCTCTGCAGTCAGCGTAGCAACCATCAGCCCCGGATCAACATTCACAGGCCGTCAAAAAAGCATCCAAAATCCAAAGCTGATACATGTGTAAGAGGAAGAAGAAGAGAAATAACTCAGAGATTTTTCCCTGTCTCTCACTGCTGATGGCTTCCCTGCAGCTTAGGGAGGAGGAATGAGGAGATAACACACAACTCACCATAGTGGATTATGTGTGTTTCTTGTCGTTTTTCTCCCATGTTTTGCTGGTCATTTGCCTGTTTGGACTTAGATCTAGTCTCTGCCCTTCTCCTGTTCTGCTCTGTGTGGCATCAGCCCCCTGAAAATTACATTTCCCAGGCTCCCTTGTCCACTGGCTTCTTGTAAGGTTCAGCCAATGTGAAGAGCCAACAGGAAACAGAGCAGGTGTGACTGCCTCTCTTTGTGGCTCCAGCTTCCACTGGGAGAAGTTTCCATCTCCAGGGTTCCGTTCCACCAGAGAACCGGGCTCCTGGGTTCTGATGACACCATCTCTGCCTTTTGTCCCTAGCCCTAAAGGTGATTACTTATTTCTGATCTTTAACTTGTATCTCTGTTCCATTTTCAGCTCTTCCAAAACCTGTAGCTAGGTCCCTTTTAAAATTCCCTTGGTTGAACTACCTGACATGGGTACTGTTTTCTGGACTCCCATGGTCATGGTGTTGGGTCCAAGTTCCTCAGCCAGGAACTTGACCTCCTTGGACATCGAGAACTGGAAAAACACACGAGTGGCTGTAGGAAGGCAGGACATGCTTGATTGCAAAAAAAGCCGCCAACAACCCGCCGGTCAGTGGCGTCTTATGTACTCAAACAAACGCGGCCTCGTGCCAATCAGTGATGTTCGTGCTACATTAACATAAACAGGTTACATAAGGGTGCGCCTGCACAGTACGTATAGTGCTACTGCTGAGTCACTGCTCTCTCACGTGCGTATGGCAAATGGGCCTTTAATATAATAATGCTGTGTCATTGCCTTTGCACATGGGTATGGCACGTGGGCCTTTAACATCCAGTGTACTCTGGTCAGGCCCCCACACATGGTTACTGTGCATGCGTCATTCAACCTATAGTGTGGATTTGATTCTTACAAATTAACCCTTTTTGACTCCCAAGTGTCTTAATTTGGGTTCCCAGAATTAGGGATTCTTGTGCAAGTGACTTTATTGGGGGAACACTCACAGGAAAAGAGTAAAGGAAGCAGGATGAGATGGGGGCAACCTCGTCAGAATGTGGCCTCAGCTGGAGCCCACTTCAGCCTGATTCCACTCGTGATCAGAAGCGTGAATTGAAGCACAGAATTGCCCTCACCTGCAGGCAAGGGGCTGGGACTTTGCACCTGTGTCACTCAGCCAGTGGTGCCCAAGGGTGGTGCTAGTGGGGACCCACGGTCTCCAGGGGCCTGAAGAACCCGATCTAAGTGACGTGCAGTCCTTGTGCAGCAGCGCCGTAGCCAAGGGGAAGCTGAAAGGCTTTCATTGTTCGGGGCGAACATCAGAACACCCGCTATCAATGGCCGCGAGACACTGAAACTCTCCAGAGTCAGAAGAACCCTCAGATACTAAGTTCTGTTTGGGACGACCAGCCTGGCCTGAAGGTGGAGGTAGCTTTACACGGCGGGGTCCCTCTTTGAAGATCTGAAATGTTTTAATGAGATGTGTTACTTATTACATGGTCCAAAGCCAAGTGCTAAGGGTTATTCCTGAGATTTTTCCTTGCATCCATCCCTCCCCAGTCCTTGTATAAAAACCTTAGATCCATACGGTCTCATTCTTGGATTGTATGTCAGTTTCTTCGTCATTCTCCCACCTCCTACCTCTCCTCCGGCCAACTAGCCTCCGGGTGGCTTCCAGCCTGATCACGAGGCACTGATCCCATCACATCTTTGCTAAAATCCTCCAGCTGGATATCTAAAGCCCATCTGACCTTCCACACTGGTTCAGCCCCGCCTGCCCTCACCACTCTTTCCACCACTTTCCAACCCCATCCCCTCCTCTGCTTCAGTGGTTCCTCATCATGCTCATTAGTGTCTTCGTACCATCAGCCCTGCTTGTACCCAGCAGCGAGCCAGGGTGTCCCAGGAGCAGCAGCCAGGCTAGCACAGCCTCGCCTGCAATGCTGCCCACCAGTGAGAACTTCCATTTGCTGAGAGGGGACGGAGGGGTTAATTGAAATGCAAGACAGCACACAAAGAGGAAAGATGAAGGAAGTCCTTCAGGCAAATATCCGAGGTGATTGTTGAGATCACGGAAGGCTTTAGGGTGTGGGCACAGATTTCTGCTAGACTGAGGCAGAGCAGAGCTGAGTGCCCAGTGTTTCCCTTGGCAGAGCCAAGCCAGCCTAGGAAAGAGAAGGAGCAGGGTGAGTTCGCCTGCAGAGCCTAGAAGCAGGCATTTCACAGTCCTGTCCGGTGGGGCCAGCTGCCCGCACTGGGTGCGGTGCTTGGTGCTGAAGGCAGCTGCACACGCTCTGTCCACGTTCAAGCAGCGTTCTCCATTCTGGGCAGATAAAGCCTGGCAGTCTGTGCTGTTCCCCGGAGCAAGGCAGGTCCGATAGACACTTCCGGTTAGCAACTCCAGCCCGGACTCCAGGCCTTCGGGGTTGGGCGCACAAAGCCCTAACAGGCCTTTTACCTCTCTAAGCTACTCGTTTCCATTTCTGTAAACCAGGGGACAATGTGGCTCTGTCAGTTGGGATGTCTAGGTAAAAAACTGGATATGCTTCATGCCTGTCGGATAGCGCACAGCGATGCTCAGTTAATCCTCGTCTTCTGTCTGTCACATGTTCTCCCACGGGAGGCCCTGCTTCCTTCCCCTGGGAATGCACATCAAGCGTCTGTATTCGTTATGCCCCAGCACCAACTACATTTTCTCAGCACTCACCCACCATGCCTGGTTTTATCACAAACAAACAAGCAGCACCGATTGAATCTACTGCTTAACCATCACTTTTGTGGGTGCCTTCTCCCTCCCCTGCAGCGTCATGCCATTCAGCAAATGGTGCAGATGCACCCCTCCACCAATCAGACTCCTCCAAAGGCTAGAACCTATCCTTGGGCTAAACCTGACCATCAGCCCATCTGGTCTTGAGCTGGGACCATGGTTAATAACACCCCCATTGTTCTCCCAATGAAAGGACACCTCCTCTGAATCTGTGCACATTTGGAATGTCAGACTATGCTGTGTGAACACAGATTTCAAAATCTTTTTCCTTTGATCTCAAGGCTAACACTCAAAGTCCAGTTGAAGAGTACAGCCGACGTGGTTTCCTTTGCATGGCGAACGGGTGTCTTGGGAGAAGTTTGCCTGCTGGGAGGAAAGGCTACGAAAGCTCAAGAGTGCAGTCTGCCGATGCAGCCACCGCTCCTCCACTCCTGTGCTGCATCCTCTTCCTCCGCCCTCGGATGGTGGATGATAGTGGGTGGGAAAGAGAAAGATATGACTCACCCTTTTCAAATCAGCCTTGCTTTGGCCGTGAGAACTGAAGACTGAAGATCAGAGCAGGTCCATATTCCAAGTCTTCAATGGGCCACGTCCTTTGAACATGAAAGCCCCAGTGGAGGCTCCCCAAGGCATGGGATCACTTAAGCGATGGTCATCCTAGGCCCAGGTCCAGCTGTGAATAAAGTCAAAGATTTCAAGGCTCAAATATTTATGAGAATGGGACATTTAACGACACCAGGCATTGCCAAACACATGCCCACAACCAGAAAAGCGAGGAGATAGCGTGGCTTCAGTTTTCCTCCCGATGCCAACCAGGGCTCTGTCCAGGGAACTCTGCCTTCCCTTCCTTGTTGGCCTCGGTAGGATGAACTGAGTAATGTCACTCCAAAGAAAGGGGGCCCAGCCCTTAGATCTTTTTGCCACTATTTCTCAATTTTTTTAAAAAAAGAATGCGTTTTTGAAACAAATTTTTTAGAAACTTTTATGCATTCATTCATCTGCCTTTCCTCTCCTTTCATTTCCCTCTACATGAAAGAGATTCTGGGCACAATTCACAGGAAAAATGAGCTTCATCTGCCTTCCCATGCCCTGCAGTCTTCCAGTCTCCATGATGGGACCACTTACAACCACCTCACACTCTGAGACCAGCCCTTTATGGATCCTAAGATATTTAATGGGGTTCTAGGTCTGGCGTCTGTCCTACCCACACAGACTCATGCTGGTCTTATACTCCGTTCCTTATATTGGGGGCAACCCTTTGTGTGTGTTTTTGGGGGGGGGGGGGCTGTATTATGTATGGTCATGGAGCCAAGAGCCCTAGATCCAATCCTCCTGGTGGTATGACAGATGGCTTCATAGCTCCAAAAATATTTCCAGCCAATTTCTCATACGCTCCAGTTGTCCAAAGCTTCCAGAAGCATTTATGAGGTGGGGAGAGGGGCGGCCACAGTGGGACTTACTGCTGCTTTGCTTTAAATAAAACTACGAAATGAGACCATGTGCCTGCCTCTCTAGCAGCTCCGCCTCATGGGTGGGTTAAGGTCTTCCTTTCCTCTCCTCTGTCTTCTCATAGGAGAGTCATTCTTGGAGTAAACCAGATGCTGCAATTATTTGGCATAAAAGAGGGTGCCAGCCAGGTAGCTAATGACTAAGCCGGCTCCACAGGCATGGCTGCTTACCACTGATATGTAAGCAGCCAGAGCAGCCTGTGTACGTGGAGCAAAGTCCACAGAAGCTCATAGACACACTCAAGCACTGCTTCTCCCAGGAGGACCCTCGGGAGGGCTCTCCACAGGAGCACGCAGGGCTGCGCCTTTAAGAGCTGGAGGGAAAGGATGGTCCTCCCCAACATGGCCGTCTGCTGATGGGAAAGACTCTCTCATCTTAGTGTGTCACAGGAGGGAGGGTGTAGCGGGAGGAAACCAGAGACCAGGGGGCTGGCGGGGGGAGAGGGAGCGGCAGACACAGCCTGTGGGTGGCTGGTCATGCTTCCCCTCCCAAGGCAAACCCATCGAAGCGGCGTAGGGCCTCGGCACCTGCTGTGGCTCTGAGTCAGGGGGGCATTCCAAAGATGCCTGCCTCCCTGTGTGCTGGGGACACAGGCAGGAGGAAATGGAACGCAGGAACAAACAGGGCAGACTGCACAGAACACACAACACGCAGCTGGCCCCACCGCCTCTGTTCTGAGAAAGAGAGAGACAGAGTCCAAGAGCACGTGTGAGCGCTGTCCAGGCTGGCTGCTCGGTGGCGAGGAAACCCACAGGGAATAAGGACCGTGCAAGGCTTGCTGATGGAGTCAGCATGCTGGGAGGCCGGTCAGGGGTGTGTGTGTGTGTGTGTGTGTGTGTGTGTGTGCATGTATATGAGTGTGTGCATACCTTCACAGAGGCAGACAGAGTTCCAGTGTGCAGGCCAACCTTCCCCTAAGTCAGGGATGGGGAACGTCCGGCCCTCGGGCCATATAAAGCCCGAGAAATCATTGGGTCTGGCCCTGCCAAGGCATTAGGGGTGAGTTAATTAAATGGTTGACCAAATACAGCAGGCTGATTTTTAAGTCGATAATTTTGTGTGGCCCACGAACGATGTTATCAATATCCAAATGGCCCTTGGCAGAAAAAAGGTTCCCCACCCCTGCTAAGTGGCCAGAAACCACAGCCCCCTCCACAGCCAGCGGTGCTCCATGGTGCTCTGGGGACTCTGCCGTCTTTGCTGGGACGCCTTGGCGGGGCCATAACGTGTGCAGGCAAATGTAGTTATTTTGACTTTTCAGAACATCTTAAAGTTCCTTAGGAACCCACCATAGCAGCCAGCCCTCTCTGCTAAAGGTGTTTCATAGAGAGAAGTGACTCTGTGAGCAGGACCAGTCCTGCTGTCCAGGGTCAGCCCCTCTGCCGGGGCCCTTCCGACACCTGGTCGTTTCAGGAGGCTGCACCAAGAGGTTCTTCCATCCTGAACATGTTTTTAGTTCAATTAGTCCTCGTTTGTCTTTCTTTAAAACATGTTCTTGCTTTTCTGCAGTTTTTACCCCCAGGTTGGCTTTGGCAAAACTAGGGCATTGTGGGGGGGAACACCTGTAAAATCTGTAAACTCCCTTACCTCCCACATTAAGAATCTCAAAGGCCTCCCACATTAAGAATCTCAAAGGCATACACACGACAGAAGCCCGGTCTTTGGTTTTAATTAGAAAGACGGCAGACGTCGGAGCTGGACAGACCTGCCGGCAGACCCTTGTTTAACATTTCCTTGCAGGTTAGTGGGGGCCAGTTCACTAGCCTCCCTGCGTCTCCACTTTCTCATCTGTAAAGCAGAGAGGACTAGGCCCCCTTATCAGGTTTCCCGAGGACTGGATCGGTCGGTCATGCACAGCCAACAGCACATGGCAGTTATTCAACAAATGCTACGACTTCCTCCCCCAGCTGTCCTCTCGTCCTCGGTGTCCCTGTCAACAGCTGCCATTCCCAGACATGGCCCACATGGCCGCTATCCATCTTCATAAAAGGCCTGACAGGGGGGTTTCTTTCAGGGAAACATGAAGGGAAGGGGTGTCGGGAGCTATGAGCATCTGTTAATCCAAGCATTTTAACAGATTTCCTTTGAACAGAGGGCAGCCCTCTCAGATGCCACGGCCATGGGAGTCCCCGTTCTGTATTGAGAAGCAAGATTGTATTTAGGCTCAGTGCTGAGACTCGGGAATCGGGCAGGGCTGGCTGGGATCATGTGCTGGCTCAGCCGTGGACCAGCTGTGCGACACTGGGCCCATCATGGAATTCTCAAAACCTCAATGTCCTCATTGTGAAATGGGGGAGCAGACTGTACCTCGTGGGGGTTGGTTGTTATAGTTATTAAATGAAATAATACTTATTAAGCACTGTTTCAGTCACAACATACCCTCCCAAAAGTTAGTGGCTTAAAACAACAGCTTATTATTTCTCACAGTTCTGCGATTTAGACTGGGCTCAGCTGGCGGTTGTTCTGCTCCATGTGGTGTCTGCTGGGCTGAAACGTGCAAGGTGGCTCCTCCGCTCACGTCTCACAACTCACTTGAGATGGCTGGGACAGCCGGGGGCCATCCAAGAAGCTCTTCCCCCTACCCCCACCCTCCCATCCCTTCCCCCAATGTCCTCTCCATTTGGTAATCTGGGCTTTGATACATCATGGTCATCTCAGAGTAGTTGAACTTCTAATTTGGCATTTGGATCCCAAGAGAGAATAAGCAGACACTGCCAGACCTCCTAGAGCAGCGGTTCTCAACCTGTGGGTCGCAACCCCTTTGGGGGTCGAATGACCCTTTCACAGGGGTCGCATAAGACCATTGGAAAACACATATATAATTACATATTGTTTTTGTGATTAATCACTATGCTTTAATTATGTTCAATTTGTAACAATGAAATTGGGGGTCACCACAACATGAAGAACTCAACTGTATTAAAGGGTCGCGGCATTAGGAAGGTTGAGAACCACTGTCCTAGAGGTTAAGCCTGGAACAGGCACAGTGTCGTTTCCATTACAATGTTTTGGTCAAAACAACCCGAAGGGCTGCCAGATTCTAAGGAGGAGGAAATAAGCCCTTTCTCTTCAAATACAGAACCACACCTGCCCATAGCAGGGGAGGCACCATATCTAGAGACCAGCTACCAAGAGCCCTTAGTCCAGTGCCTGGAACAGTAGGAGTCAGTTCCCACAATGCTTGGCTGAGATCAATTTCAGTCGTCTGCACATATCAGAGGATGAAACAGAGACTCAACACCTGAAATTTCAAGTGATCTTAGGTCCTCCAGACGGATGAGCAAGAAATCATTCCAGCCCTAGCCGGTTTGGCTCAGTGCACGGAGCACCAGCCCGAGGACTGAAGGGTTGGGGATTCAATTCCAGTCAAGGGCTCATGCCTCAGTTGCAGGCTCAATCCCTGGCCCTGGTTGGGGTACGGGAGGCAACCAATTGATGTATCTCTCTCACATTGATGTTTCTCTCTCTCTCCCTCCCTTCCACTCTGTGAAATCAATGGAAAAATATCCCCAGGTGATGACTAACAAAAATGCAAAGAAAATCATTCCAAGCAGGCATCCCCGACTGAGACCCCGAGAATCTGTGTTCCTCCTCACCCCTTCCTCGATGCCTGGGCCTGGGGAAGTGGCCCTCTCAGTGTCATAAGCAGCTCAGAGGCCCTATTTGACCTGGGATGGACGCAAATGAACACAACGGAACATGGGCACAGGTGGCCCGTGCGAGGCAGAGCGGAGCGTGGCAGCCACTGGAAAGGAGACTTACGGCTGGAGATGTGTCAGGGTAACTACAAAACCCATTCGGGTGAGGGATTTCCACCACAATAAGGATCGGTTTGGTGTGTCTATCATCCTGTCAGCCATTCGGCAGTGATGGATCTGAGAGAGGGCATTGCTGCCGCAGGCCCGAGCTGGCGGGAACACCGCTATTTCCATTCATCGGATTTCACAGCAAACGGCGCAGGCAGAGCCTCCATCAGGGCCGGGTCGGGCCCACTCTTGTAAGAATCCGTTTTCTCCCCGGCTCCTCCCCGCAGGTGGGCAAAGCTTTATAATGTCCCTCTTTAAATAGAACAGAATGAAGGGTAAAGCAAGGAAAGAAGTGGTTGGTGTGTGTGTGCATAAAGCCCAAAGACGATGACGAAGAAAAATGTCATTAATTTTGGAGAAAATATTTGAGAAAACAGACACATCTGCTAGATGGGATGAGCAGGTGTATGTAATTATAGGGAGAAATAATCCTGACCTAAAACCTCGACTTTTGGGGGTATTATTTACAGGTTGTAGAATCGGGAAGAGATTGTGGCTGTGTTTGGACCCTGAGCAGGTGGCCTGTGGTCAGGGTGAAACGGACAAGCAGGCAACCTCCTCCCAGTCCCTTTTCTCTCCTTTGCTTCACCAATCCTGCTTCTGAGTTGGCCTTTCTGTCTCCCAGCTCCTCAGCGCCTGGTGCTCTCTCGATGCCAGGCCTATTCTCCCATCTCACCACAATGTATACTGGAGGAGTAAAAAAAAAAATGTTTTAATTGGCTGCATTTCTTTGAGCGAGGCAGTGGTCTTTGTGTAGGAAACACCTTCGTAAGTCGCTGGAGGGTGGAAGGGGAGGGACACCCTGAGGGTGTGGTTGGGAGGAGGCAAGGACACAAAAGGGGTGACAGAGGTCTCCTGCCTGGGAAATCATCAGAAGTTGAGAAATAAGACAGAATCGCAGAGGATAAAATGCTGAGCTCCTTGGCCATGAGCTGGCACCTAAGACGGCAGAAATGGCCCAACCACTTTTCAACAGTGTGACCTACGACAGCAGCAGCCCCAGACTTTTCTCGCTCTCTGCCATTTTTTCCATGGCAACCTCCAAGCCAAATAAATACCTCAGCAGGTCTGTTATTAAGTAGGAAGCCCAAACAGCTTAATATGTGCTAACAAGTCAGGAGCGGTTTGAAATAACGATACAAGTCATTTTATTGTTAAATAACCGAGCAGATGAGCCCACTTGGGAGGTGCATACCTCTTAAACCTTGGAATCGGATGAGACACTGCCACCTGCCTTCCACTCCTGTTCCATGCTGATGTCCACTGGGCACCGGCTTTTTATCTCAGCAACTCTGAGCATCCAAGATTCACAAGGATAATACGGCATTGCAAGGAATGTAGCGCAATCTACTGTTGAAACAGTGAACTACTTGGACCTAGAAGCTTCTGCAGAACCCAACAGACATAGACGACCACTTGGTTTCCCTTGAAAGTTTAAGACACCCTACAGTACCACTGTGATTCCCTGCGGCACCCCAGGGTGTCTTGGCGCACAGTTTGGGAACCGTGGTCATAACAGTCTTTTCTTTTAAGTTGCTGGTGCTGACACCGTGTCGAGTCCTTCCATCTCTCCTAACTTTCAGCAAGTCCCGATACTCCTGAGAAGGCCTGTGTGAGTGTCTAACAGTGGCTGAGTGTCAAAGTAGGTCCAGCGAGGCACCCACAAACAGCACACACAGGTGGGAGAGGGCTGAGAGCAGGGGCAGCAGCCCAGTACTTTGGAACGGCTTGAACATACTTTAAAAAAAAAGTTTCTATTTCAGAGCGAGAGGAAGGGAGTGGGAGAGAGAAACAGAAACATGGATGAGAGAGAAACACAGGTGGGCAGCCTCCTGCACACCGGCTCCTGGGGATTGCCTTGACCGGAAATCGAACCGGCAATCTTCTGGTGCACAGGACAACGTCCAACCAATTGAGCCACACCGGCCAGGCGGCTTGAAAATATCTTAATTTTTCCACCTATTCATTTCTTTCGTCACTCGTTTTGTTACTAAAGCAACACATTTGTACCATTTGAACAGCCTACAAAAGTCCCTTTTTCTTTCCCCTAGTTAGAGGGATCCCCTCAGAACCTCCATCAGCCCATGTCATCCCTCTGCTCGGAGCTTCCAGAGGTTCCTATCCCAGACAGAAGCCGGAGTCTGGCAACGGCCCAGATGATCGGGCTCCCATCCTGACGGCCCTCGGCTCCCCGACGCCACTCCCATCACCTCGGCCTCTTGACTGCTCTTCACACAGACCAGGCCTGTTCCTTTGCACTGGCTGTTCTCCGACTAGAATGCGAGTATCCCCCAGATATCCAGACGGCCAGCCCTTTCCTTCCTTCAAATCCTTGCTGTAATGTTAGTTTCTCAATGAGACTTTTCCTTCCTTCAAATCCTTGCTGTAATGTTAGTTTCTCAATGAGACTTACTGTTTTAGTCCCCGTGGGCTGCTATCACAAATTACTACCCACAGAGTGGCTTAAACAGCAAACGTTGATGTCTCACAGTTCTGGAGTCTGGGAAGTCCAAGCTCAAGGTGTTGGCAGATCTGGTGCCTCGTGAGGGCCCTCTGGTTTGCAGACGGCTGTCATCTGGCTGAGTCCTCAATCTGGTGGAGATCCAGAGAGATCTCGTGCCTCTTCCTCTCCACCCTTATGACCTAATTACCTGTCAAAGGCCCCACTCCTAATACCATCCTATTGGGGATAGAATTTCAACATATGAATGGGGGGCAGGTAGGCACAAACATTCAGTCCATAACACCTATTCTAACAACAATGTTAACACCGAGACACCCCTAACCTTCTGCTCTCAGTACTCCTCCTCTATTTTTTTACATTAACTTTAATTGTGGTAAGAATGCTCACATATAATGTACCATTAGACACATTTCTAAGGTGCAGTTCAGTAGCGCTGAGTATATTCACAGTGTTGTGTGCGACCCATCTACAGAACTTTCTCATCTTGCAAAACTGAAACTCTGTACCCATTAGACAACTCCCCAGTCCCTGCTCCCCCATACATTCCGTATCTGTCTTTACAAATTGGACTATTATAGATACCTCATATAAGTGGAATCATACAGTATTTGTCTTTTTGCTACCGTCTTATTTCGCTTAATATATTATCCTCAAGATTCATCCCTATGGTACCATCTGTCAGAATGTCCTTCCTTTTCAAGGCTAAGTAATATTCCATTGTATGTGTCTCCTGCATCTTGGTTAGCCGTGTGTCCATCGAGGAACCTGGGGTTGCTTCCCTTCTTGGTTATTGTGGATAGTGCTGCTATGAACATGGGTGTGCACCCTCCTCCATGTTTATTTCACTGGATTTTTCACTTTATACCATGTTATATAATCAACGTATTTAATGTGTTTGCTATTTACTCTCTGTTTCCCCTCACTAGAATGGAAGCTCCACGAGGGGAGGGACTCTTGTTTGTCCCCTGATGCATCCCAAGCAGAACAGGGTCTGGCACAAAATAAATGCTCACTAAATCGTGTTAAGAAAATTAATAACAAGCACCTACTGTGGGCCAGGCCTTGTGCTAGGCCTGAGGAAGCACCAGCAAACAGGACATTTACACTTTAGTGGGAAGTTAAATAAAAGGAATTCATAGGTTCAAATCTGGCAAAGCAAGCTTACTTACAAGAATGTATCATTTCTGCAGCTTACTTTTCATGTGGATCCTCTAGCTTGAATACCGCTCCCTCTGTTGCATGTGTACTCATGACTAGAAGGAGTGATTTCGATCTCATTTAAATTCTACTTGATGTGAAGATACTTGAATAATTTAAATCAAGGTAGAATAATGCTTCTACTTTTATGTTCTCTCTGCTGGAACATTTCCACTCACCAATCTGGCTTCAGTGAAGGGTGTATTTCAGGATTCTCCCAAACACTCTTTATGATGAACATCCAGACAAAGGAAAGCTTTCAATGATTTTTCTCATCACACCTCTGCCGAATTCCTTGGAATATGTTTAAAAAGGAATGATCTGGTTTCCAAAGCCCGGGTGAGAGCTATTTTTGAATCGATATTTTTACTTGAATCAAAGCCCAATGTTCCTTAAAATAACTAAGCCCCCTCGTGGGCCAGCGTCCTGGGAGTCGACCTATGGGGAGCTCAGAAGTTCGGGTCTCTGGGCGTATGGGGTCAGTGTGGCTGATTCCCCCTTCTGCTTCTGCCTACCTGGTAGGAAAAGGATTCTTATCACTCCCTCCTCTCAGTAAGTAGAAGTATTTCTTTGGTTCTCTTTTCTATGAAAAAAAATAGTAATACATGATTACCCCCAGAAAACATAATAACAGAAAGAACATATAGAACAGCAATGGTCCCAACTGCTACTGTTAAAACCATGGCAGCCATGATTCTAGATCTGCACTGTCCAAATCGGTCTCCACTATTCCAAGGAGCTCAGGAAACGTGGCCAGCTCAGGTGGAGATGTATCCTAACGGGGAATACACATCAGACTTTAAAGATTTAACACACACACACACACACACACAATATCTCAATAAGTTTTATATTGATTACATGAGAAAATGATAATATTGTGACTCTATTGTGTTAAATGAAACATATTATCATTTATATTTTTTTCTTTTTACCTTTTTAAATGTGGCTGATAGAAAATGTAAAATTACACGAGGCTTGCATTATACTTCTGTTGTCAGTGCTGCTCAGATGATCCTATTCTGCACATGTCTGCACATAAATACATGTTATTAGAGCAAGATCACAGTACTTTCTATTTCACAACCCAGATTATCTACTTATTAATATATCATTGGAATATTTCCATGACTATAGATATATTTCTTCAAAATTATATGTAATAGCCACAGTGTCCTATTATTAAAACAGGCCACCATTTCTTCAACCAATATCCTACCATTCGACAGTGGGATGTTTTCATGTTTCACTATTACAAAGAGCGTTGTAATAAATGTCCCACGTTTTTGCCTATGTGAGTGACTGTGTTATTAGACTAAGTGTCCTAAGTGGAATTGCTAAATCAAAAAGCACACACATTTTTAGGACTTTTGCTACAAACTCAAAACTATTAAGCCGCTCTCTAAATATGTGACGCTAATTTAAATTCCATTGGCAGGTACATTGGTTCATTTCCTTACAGCGTTCCCTTGCTGGTTTTTCTAGTTTAAAGAAAATCTCATTGTCTTCATTTTACTACTGCTATTATGAGTAAAATGGACCATTTTCACATTTTTATTAGCACTTTGTAATTCATCTTTTGTAAACTAACTGTTCACGTCTGTAGCTCATTTGTCTTTTGGAGAATTCATTCCTTGTTATTGATTTACAAGAATTTTTATAGATAAATTATATTCATCCTTGGTCACACGTGTTTCATATGTTTTTTTCTTAGTTTATTTGCCTTTTAATCTTTTATGTTACTTTTTGATGTTCAGAGGTTTTAATCCTTACATAATGTCCTTTTAAGAGCTTGTGTTAAGAAATTGCTTTCATACTTAAAAATTACGTTCTTATTTAAGCATAACATCTTCTAGTCTATTCTTGGTGAAGTGTGTTACATGTATTCCCTTACACCATATGGAATCTATTTTTGTGTAGAAATTGTGAGGCTTATCTTTTAAAAATGTTTAGCTAGACATCCCAACTCTATTTATTAACAGGCTATTCTTTCCTCGCTGGTTTAAAGGAGAGCTAAGAGAGTACATACCAAGTCCATGGAAATTCAACGCAGTCGGGTGAAAGAGGCATGTACTTGGGCCACACCAGTGTGGCTCAGAGGTTGAGCATTGACCTATAAACCAGGAGGTCACGGTTCGATTCCTGGTCAGGGCATATGCCGGGGTTGTGGGCTCCATCCCCAGTATGGGGCGTGAAGGAGGCAGCCAATCAATGATTCTCTCTCTTCATTGATGTTTCTATCTCTCTCTCCCTCTCCCTTCCTCTCTAAAATCAATAAAAAGTATATAACAAATAAAAATAAATCTGTAAAGTTAAAGTATTTTGCACCAGAAAAGTGTGCAAATATATTCAGCTTTGCATAAGGTTTACAGACCCCTTAACCTCAGTCCAGTAGACTTACTGGGATACACAGATGTCACCACGAGGATCCCTTTCCTTGTGGAAAAGGGAACCAAAGACCTGGAGGTAAGTCCGACTTCCGGTAAAAGCAGTTAAAGAGGTGCTACTCCCCTCTTTCTGCAGTCACATTGGGATCCTCACTGGTCCCCAAACAGCCTGCCCTTCTCAGGCGTGGGCCTCTCTTCCCACGGACACGTTGTCTAAAACGCCATCTTCCACTGCAGTGAATACTGCATCCCTTCCCCACCCCGGGCAGGAATGTCAGTGCCCAAGGTTGTGTTTCGTTATCCACTCCCTCGCCCCCGGAACTGGCCTCACCTCACCCAGCAGAGGATAGAGTGTCCTTCTGACCAAGAAGGACACTCTATCCTTTGAGCACAGTCATTGGTCCAGGAGTGCTTGTGACCTGAGCCATCCACTCTGGGGGAGCTGAGGTCAGAAGCTGGGGCAGAGCACTCTCTCTCCCACTGGACACAAAGGTGGTACAGAGTGTATAGTTTGATACAGTAGAGGTCAGATAAAAGAGGACTGAACCCGTATATTCTGAAGAGGAAGAACAATAAATACTGAAAAACAAATATATATATATATATATATATATATATATATATATATATATTCACTAGAGGCCCGATGCACGAAATTCGTGTAAGGGCCTTGAGTGCGTCCCCCTCCCCCCCACCTCCCACCGCAGCGGCCGCCTCTGCCTCAGCTCCTGCCCACTGCAGCTTTGCCCAGAAGGAAGGATGTCCGGAAGGATGTCCGGAAGGATGTCTGGTCTCATTAGCATATTATGCTTTTATTATTACACACACACACACACACACACACACACACACACACACGGTCTCAGTACTGTGGAGGTAACTACCAAAACAATCAGCCAAAAGAATTTAAAGCAGTTGCCTCTGAGGAGGGCAAAAATGAGAAGGGGCTTCTGTTGTTTCTACAAATGTTGCTGAGCCATTGCAATCGGCGTGTTGTGTGCTCATGTACCGACAATCATGGTTGCCTCTGGGGAGTATCATGTGATGGAGGAGGATGGCTAAGGCCCAGAAGTGTCTTCATGCCCTTAAGTACTAGAGCAGTGATGGTGAACCTTTTGAGCTCAGCGTGTCAGCATTTTGAAAAACCTAACTTAACTCTGGTGCCGTGTCACATATAGAAATTTTTTGATATTTGCAACCATAGTAAAACAAAGACTTATATTTTTGATATTTATTTTATATATTTAAATGACATTTAGCAAAGAAAAATCAACCAAAAAAACGAGTTCGCGTGTCACCTCTGACACGCGTGTCATAGGTTCGCCATCACTGTACTAGTGGGACTTCTATGTCCATACCTGGACCCATGCTGGTGGAAGACATCACCTTTGCCGATGTGACACGAAGGGTTGGGTGAATTTATTCCTGGGCGGGCGTCTCCATGGATAGTCCCACAGATGATGGCGCGATGGAGCTGTTCACGCTGGGCCATCCACAGGCTCTGCGACCAGGCTCTGTTCCCCCTGATGGACGCGTGAAGAAAACCGTGTCAACATTCCCTGAGACCGTGCTCCCCGATTCATGCAGAGACCTCTGGCCTGGCTCTGGCGACCCTCCCCGGCACCTGGACCCAGAGTCCTAATGGTTTCTCCCTGATCCACACTGCCCAGGGCCGTGACCCATGAGTCTGGTGAGCTGGGCTGAACTGGAAAGAGTTCAAGCTTTGGAGTCACCGGAACTGAGTTTTGATCCAGCCCATCACTTACTTGCTGGATGATTGAGCAGATCACCCACCTAATGTGCCCGAGAGTCTGTTTTCTCATCTGTCCATTGAGATGAAGAATCCCAATCAATCGAGATTATTAATATTTTGTATAAGAAAGACGATGGCATATAATGGATGCTCTATAAGTGTATTCCGCACAAATGAGACCAGAGTGTGAAAGCTATTACAGCCGCTGACGAGTGTAATTTAGAAAAAGGGACAAATAAAACCACCAGTCACCCCCTCCCCCCACTCACCCTTCTAGAACACCAGATTTCTAAATGGCTGGACACACCAACTACAGTCTGGCTCTGTTTATGCTGTCTGCTTGGCAGTGATTCACTAACAGCCATTGGGGAGGGGGGGTTGGAGGGGGGTGATCAGCATTCATCTCTGGGTCACCGGGTCAAGTGGGTACTCATCAGGAAAAATGTTTGGCTATTAAATGCTCCACTGAGTCCTTTAAATATCACCTGATGTGTCATAAATTTGGATTCGCCGTAGAAAATCAATCTTCACCATATGCAAATTAAAGATGAAATGAGATGGTCCTTGTGGGCCACTGCTCTCCCTCAGCACACCAGTCACTCCAACTTTATTTAACTGGCCTGGGTTTCTCTTCCATTTCGCTTCCTTTGTGACTGGAAGCCCATTATCCCTTAGACAGTTTACGATGGGAGAGCTCTGGTCCCGAAGACGGCCTTCAGAGGGGGGTTACTGGCGGCTGGGGTCTGGCTCCCTTTCCTCTCTCCCCTTAGCTGCCACCAACTGGGAGTAAACCTGGCTGCGCTGACCTTGGCCCTGAGACCATCCCCTGAAAATTGATGTTGAACTTGGTAATGATGCATATGGTGCACGTAGGCGTGTGCACGTAAATCTGTAGTCTAGACATATGTTCAGGAAGTTACATTTTTCCACTGAAAAATAAAACACCAGGTTGGTTAGAGTGTTGTCCCAATATGCCAAGGTTGCAGGTTCGAACCCCAGTCAGGGCACATACAAGAAACAACCAATAAATGCACAAATAAGTGAAACAACAAAGTGATATCTCTCTCTCTCTCTGTCTCTCTCTCTCCCTCTCCCTCTCCCTCTCTCTCTCAAATAAATTTTAAAAATATAAGACACCATATTTATTAGTCATCTTTCTGGTTCCTTGGGGTCAGACTTCTCATAGCTGGACTGAATCTTTGGGTTTAGCATGAGAGAGGTAGGCAAGTTTCTTACCACTCCCCGAACTGCTCTTTCCAGCTCATAGAAATCCCTATAGCATATAACTACCGGCAGGAAGCAGAGCTAGAGCACTGACAACTTCCCAAGGGGATGGAATGCTCGCTTTACGTCCCAGCAGCGGCTGGCTGCCCGGGAACTTATGAACGTTCTGCCTTTGTGTTCGGCTGGCTTGCCATAGGACGTAGCTAATTAGCCTGCCTGGGAGCCCACTGGAATGGCAGGGAATAAACTGTACGCTACTTTATAGTTCGCTAAAAACTTGCAATAAATCATCTCGCTCAATTCTCTCAACAGTCGTGTGTTATTATTATCCCATTCTACAATATGGCAACTGAAATGCTGAAAGATTCAATTAACATATGAAAAAACCTTAGAAATGTTCATGCCTTCTGAGCAGTAATTCCATTTCTAGGAATTTACTTGGGAAAAATAAGAAGTCCAACAATAAAGAAGTTTCCATACGAGGAAGTTACACATCGTGAAAAATGGAAAACAACCTACATGTCCAAAAATAAGGAGTCACTTGGATAAATTACAGTAATTCAATATATTGAAAAATCTCTTAAAATCTGGTTCTTGATCATAAATTTAAGGAAATAAGCTTACTCTATAATTTTAAATTTTAATAAAAAGGCTTGCCTCCTCTTTATGTGGTATTGTCCCAACTTTGCTGTATCTCTGGGTATATACATGGAAAACCAGATGAAAAGAAATAGCCTAAAATATTAGGAATGGTTATTATATGTGTTCTATGAGATTACTACTGACAGTTCTATTGTCATAATTCTCTATAATAAGTGTCATAATTGAAAAGTGGTGACCAATAAAGTAATAAAACAAGAGTAATACACAAAATTATTTTTAACATTAGTCTGCCGTGAGTAGGTAGTGAAAACTAAAACACATGAGCTACTTGGAGTGCTTCTGAAGGTCAACATAAACATGCGCCAAATACGGTTATTTTATCAAAACCTCTTTGCCCATTTCTAGCTAATTTATCTTTAACAAGATAAACAAGATTTCACGAGGTCTGTGAAGTCCCCGATGTTTGGTGCATCCCTCCAATTTTCTATACTTATCTTACTCATCCTCTGCAAAGCACTGCCGGTGTTTGGGAAAATGGTTTTGTGAAAGTTGGCAAATTGCTGGGTAAAATATTTCCTTGGATAATGGCGTGTCTGGCACTGCAAACATCTGAAAACTCTCCGAGTTCTTAGGTTTCCGGTGGAGGAGGTCAGCTAATGCCTCTGGAGATGGCTCCTATTAGGGAAGCTTCGGGTGATGGAGACGAGGAGGGAGATGGCCGGCTGCCGCTGCAGAATTCTACAAAGATGTTCAGGAGGAGTTTCCGAAGAGGCACAGTCCCTGCTTCTGTCAGGAGGGGGGGAAGCAAACTGATTCTGCCAGGGAAAGGTCTGGCCTGTGTGGGGCACTTCTAATGGTGCCCCGAGTCCCTTTCTGTTGTTGTTCAATTGCATTTAAAGCTGTGATTTTTAGCATTTTTTGATTTGGGGACATTTAAATATAAACATACTAGAGGCCCGATGCACAAAATTCATGCAAGAGTAGGCCTTTGCAGCCGTGGCAGCTGCAGCCCTGGCTTGGTCCGGAAGGACGTCCGGTCTAATTAGCATATTACACTTTTATTATTAAAGATGGGTTTTTCAAAATTATCAAACTCATTTGGAATATAGTGATACTTTTTATATACAATTCTTTGATTCATCTAGAATGCACTTTCTCTTTATTACATAAAATCATTAATCCACCAAAAATGAATATTGGTGATTTTGTTAAGAATCATCCCTCCCAAGGACCTGGAGCGTATCATGCTAAGTGAAATAAGTCAGCCAGAGAAAGACAAGTATCACATGATCTCACTCATATGTGGAATCTAAGTAACAAATAAACTGATGAACTGAGTGGATCCAGAGACATGGGAGCAGGGAACAGAGTGCAAAATCTCAGCAGGAAGGCGGGGGAGGGTGGGTGGGTGAGAGGTAATCAACCAAGAACCTTCTATGCATAGATGCATGGCCCATGGCCATAGACAATGGGGTGGTGAGGGCCGGGGGTGGGGGGCAGGGGCAGACTGGAGGGGATCAATGAGGGGAAATAGGGATATATTTAATACTTTTAACAATAAAGAATTATTTAAAAAATAATAATCATCCTTCCCACCATTTACCTGTGACCTGCTCAGAATGTATGCTAATGTGCTAAGTCCTTTAATGCACATTAGCATACATTATTTGCTTTTAAATCTCACAACACTGTGCAGATCAGGGAACTGAGCCTCCAAGAGACTGAGCAGGGACACAGCCAGCAACCGGGACTTGATGGCTCCCAATTAATTCACTCTCTTCAACACGCCGTTCTGATGCCACCTGTGTCGCAGACCCCATTGCTACCTCAGGCATGGTCCCCTCCTGAGACTTCCGTAGGCTCTGTGGCTCTGCCTGTCCCTTCTTGCATTTTATCATTTAAGCAGCTGATGGGATGAGTCCCTCGGATGAAAAAGTTCATCTCAATTGTTTCAAAAGATTTAAAAAATATTTTTTGTGTTTTCATTATCCAAGTAATACATATTCATGACTGAGTGCGTAGGAAGCGTACCTAAGCAAGAATAAGAAAAATTAAAATCATTTGTGAACTCAGAACCGGAGGTGATCGCTGTGATGATGGCATTTTCATGTTCATCCTGTTTATTTATGATCTGTCTCCCTTCATTAGACTAAAATCTCCATGAAGTGGAGGAAGTTTGTCTCTTTCGATCTCTCTTGCATCCCTGGGGTCTATGTATGGATGTCAGTCTGCTGCCCAGACCACAAGTTCAGGATGGAGGTACTTACTACCCAATCCGCCTGAAGTGCTGGCCCACAAATGAGCCCTTCTCTAGGAAGAGCCTTCAGCAAAAGGGAGTGCTTCTTAGATTTTGATTTCTAAGCAACTTTCATTCCCATCCATTTTCTTTTTTACTTTTTTTCTTTTGTTCTCCCACAGTTGCCTTATCACCTTAGCCTGTTCTCTTCTTTAGGACTTTGTGCTAATTCCTAGAGGCCCTGTAGTGAGCACTCCATTGAGTATACTACGGAACTTTCTCTCTCTCTCTCTCTCTCTCTCTCTCTCTCTCTCTCTCTCTCTCTCTCTCTCTCTACATCATTTTCAGAAGGGTGCTCTTCCTCTGAACCTTTTAGAAGCAATTCCACTGCCTCATTCTTCAGTATTTTTTTCAAAAGCCCACATGTTGGTATTTATCTTTTTTATCCTCAGACAGGGTAGATCCATCCAGATGGTTTTGTCAACTCTCCATCTGAAGGGCACGTTAATGTCAACACCAGCCAGTGCCTTTTCTGGTTTTCCGTAGCCTTTCATGCTGTGCTCTACCTGACTGGCTGTGTGTGTTCTAAATAATGAACCACATGAAAAACTACAATGACCCATGTGGGCCTCCGTTGGGTTTACTTTTTGTCCTCCATGCAGCCAACGGTGTTTCTCTGATTGGTACTGCACCCCTCAGAATGGATGACCTCATTCCCATTGAGAACTTCATCGCCACCGCCAGCATCTCAGCCACCACCACTCTATAGGCATCTCTGCCTGGATGTGGAACAATGAGTCCGAAGAAGCAAGGTGGGGACAGAAGCGAGGGATTGGGATAAAGATACAAAAAAGGGGGACTCTTTTTGCTTCATGGAGATGCACACAACTAGGCCCTGGGCAATGGCCCCGGGACTCCGCTGGCTGTAGATGGCAAATTCATATGAAGTGTGGACTGAGCCTTTCTCAGCCTGTCTTCATTTCACAGGAAAAGTAGGGGAAATATCTGTATGGCACTGAAGTCAAGGAGGATTTCTTTAACAAGATCCAACCCTACAAGTAACAATACACACACAAACCAGAAAAAAGAGCAATCGATATTATAACCACACAAAAGGTAAAACTTTTATATAATCAAGATCGCCATCATCAAAGTAAAAAGATAAGGCACCGAGTAGGAAAAGATGTTTGTACTACACATGCCTGACATGCATAAAGAGCGTCTGCGTGTCATTTAGAAAGAGATCATTAACTCAGTAGAAAAGTTAGGCAAATGATATGAGTGGACAATTCACAAAAGGAAAAAAAAAAACTAAATGGCCCGAAAGCCTAGGTGTTTAACTTCACTGTTTATCAGAGAAATACAAACTAAAACAATGCAGTACTATCTCACACCTGTCGGTTTGACATTTTAAAGATTATAATACCACGTATTTGCAAGATTATAGAGTACCCAAAAGGCTTTGACACGACTTGTGAACGTACACATTGGCACAGCCTTTAGGAGCGCTGATTGGCAATAGCCTATAAAAATAAAGGTCTGCTTACCCTGCAATCAAACAATTCCGCTTCTAAGTACCATACATACGCTAGAGCAGTGATTCCCGAATACGAACACCCATCAGACTCACCTGGAGGGACTGTTAAAACACAGAGGGCTGGGACCCAGCCTTGGGGTTTCTGACTCAGCAGGTCTGGGGTGCAGCCTGAGCGCCTGCATTGCTAACTCATTCCCAAGTGCTGCTGAGGCTGCTGGCCCAGAGACCACACTGAAAACCACTGCCCTGGCCGGACTCTTCTACACATACACAAGGTGGATGTACAACAATGTTCACTGTAGTGTTGCTGGTTCCAGCAAACAACAAAACAAAAACACACACCAAGAAGTAATCTAAATACCCACCAGTAGAACAGATGAGCATACTGTGATATATTTCCATGTGGGGAAGAGGAGAATGCTGCAGTTTAAATGAATGAACTGGATCTCCATGTAGACTGAGAGCCACATGCCTTCTTGACCAGTTTTAGAATCATTGTGGCCAATGCCGTGTTGGTCGCATCCTTTATTCACTCATAATTCCATGAATTTGTGTTTCCTCTTTTGTCTTTATGGTTAGAATATGTTCTAGTTTGTTCTTTCTCAGAGAAGCAGCTGTTAGAGGTATTTATCAGTGCTACTGCTTTCCTGCTTACTAATTAATTTCTGCATTTTATCATCATTCGCGTGTTTTCTCCATTTGATGTGCTTTATGGAAGCTACTGAATGGCATCAGAAGCTCATTTATTTCCATTTTGTCTGTTTGTTGATGAGAGAATTTAAGGCTACTGATGTCCCACTTGGTAAAGTTTCTGGATCCAGTCCACACATGCTGTTATGTTACATAAGTATAGTTTTCATTTCCCCTTTAACCCAAGGGTTATTCTGGGTAGCATTTTTTAAATTCCCAAATGTTTAGAGGTATTTGTTATTACTTTCAACTTTGATAACATTGTGAAAAAGAGTGTGGCATATTGTGTGTGTGTGTGTTCACGTGTGTGTGTGTGTGTGTCTTCTATAGACAATGGGAAAGAATATGTATTCTCTGTTCAGAGAACACATGGTTCCTTGGATACTTACTAAATAAATTTTATTGATTTTATTATTCAAATCCTCTCTATCATAATTAATGGTCTGCCTAGTCTTTCAAAGATTGGGAGACACTGCGGAGCAGATAGATAGGTATACACTTTATTTTGACTGTGCCTTCCATGATTAAATTTATTAACTGAACCTATTGGTCCTTTCCAGTATTTTCTTCATCTACAATTATATTTTTCCTGAGGTCGGTGTTGTGAACCCTGCCTGCTTTTCATTCACACTCGGATGACATGTGTGCCCATTCTTTTCATTTTAACCTTTCACTTGCCCATTTTTTCCCGTGCATCTCTTACAGATAGCATATAGCTGGGTGTTGTTTGTGGGATCCATCTGAGTTTGTATAATTTAGCAACTCGTAACTAGTGACACTTCTTGAGGAGGTCTCATTTCTTGCTTGATCTTATCAAATGCACATACATTGATTCCTGGGATGCCCCCAACATGATGACATCAAGTTAAATACACTGAGTGGCCAGATTATTATGACCACCTGATGTTTGTAGGCAAATTAGCTATAATTTTGCGCTAAAGTTGCTAGAGGGCCAGACCATTATAAACAGGGAAGAAGGTTGTTTACCACGACAGTAGAAGTGATTTTTTTAAGATATGCGTAAACAACGCGATTTAACAGCCTTTGAACGTGGGATATATATATACAGTATGCTCTCAATTCTCAACATAAGTGTTTGTGTTCGATATGGAATACTTGGTATTTTACTTACCAGCAACAGCGGAGTTTAGATTTATAGCAACTAACTTCCAGCTCTGCAAAACAAGTCTGTGCTACCAAATCGATGAACATTTTGGAAGAGCTGGAAACGAATTCCTGTACATTGTTGTTTGTGATAAGATACATCCCTGACACGCTGTAGAAAGTATGAGTGTTGATAAGATCTGACAGAAGCCACACTACACTGTAAGGAGCCAATGCATCTGCTGTAAAAATGTCACCTTTGGTTCACCCACAGGACATTTTCATTGTATCCTCTGAATCGAGAAATGAAACTTCACTCAATTTCATACAGCAGTCGGGCAACAACAAATACGAATGCCTGACTGCTTGTGTGGCGTGCCCAGTTCCCTCAGTGGGCGCTGTTTTCAGGTCAGCTTTATTGTATTGTTTGGAGATGAAGACGCATTTGGTGGATTTAGAAGTACCTGTCTGTCACGTCCCAGATTTGGGAGATTAAGTCATTCTGCGTTTTCACATCTCTTTCTCCACCAAGCTGTAAAATACTGTTGAAAGAAATTAAAGATCTAAATAAAGGGAAATGCTTCCATATTCATGGGTCAGAAGACTTAATAGGGCAACACTCCTCAAGTCGAAATACAGATTTAGTGTAATCCCTATCAAACTACCAGATGACTTTTCTGCAGAAATTAATAAACTGATCCTAAAAATTATGCAATGGATTCATAATAGCTAAAATCATCTGGAATAGGAAGAACAAATTTGGAGAGCTCACCTATTCTGATTTCAAAACTTACTCTAAAGCTACAGCAATTAAAACAAATTGGCACTGGCATGAGAATAGACATACATACAAACCAATGGAATAGCATTAAGCGTCTATAAATAAGCCTTACTTTTACAGTCAACTCATTTTAAACAGGTGTGCCAAGACAATTTGATGGGGGAAAGAATAGTCTTTTCTTTTTTTTTCTTTTTTTATATTTTATTGATTTTTTACAGAGAGGAAGGGAGAGAGATAGATAGTTAGAAACATCGATGGGAGAGAAACATCAATCAGCTGCCTCCTGCACATGTCCCACTGGGGATGTGCCCGCAACCCAGGTACATGCCCTTAACCGGAATCGAACCTGGGACCTTTCAGTCCGCAGGCCGACGCTCTATCCACTGAGCCAAACCGGTTTCGGCAAATAGTCTTTTCAATAAATGATGTTGGGTCAACTGGAATCTACATACAAAAAATGAAATTGAATTTGTACTTCATACCATACTGAAAATTAACTCAAAATATATCATGGCCTTAAATATAAGAGTTAAAACTGTAAAACTTGTACAAGAAAAACAGGAATAAATTTTCATGACCTGAGTTAGACAATGGTTTCTAAGATATAACCTCAAAAGCACAAAGTGCCCTACCTGGTTTGGCTCAGTGGATAGAGCATCGGCCTGCAGACTGAAGGGTCCCAGGTTCGGTTCTGGTCAGGGGCACATGCCCGGGTTGTGGGCTCAATCCCCAGTCGTGGGTGTGCAGGAGGCAGCCAATCAGTGATTCTCTCTCATCATTGATGTTTCTATCTCTCTCTCCCTCTCTGAAATCAATAAAAATATATTTAAAAAGCAACACAAGAAAAGATAAATTGGACTTCATCAAAATTATAAACTTATTTTTAAAGAATATCATCAAGAAAGTAAAATAAAAAAAAGAAAATCTACAAAATGAGAAAAAAAAATTTGCAAAGCATATACCTGATAAGGTTCTTATATCCAAAATATATAGACTTTTTACAGCGCAATAATAAAGAGACAAACAACCAAATTAAAAAGGGGGCCAAGGACCTGGATAGACATTTCTCCAGAGAGCTACACATGGCCAATAAACCCATGAAAAGATGTGCAATATCATTAGCCATTGGGAAAATGCAAATCAAAACCACAATGAGGTACCATGTCTCACCCACTGGGACAGCCATAATCAAAAAGTCTGAAAATAACAAGTGTTGGCAAGGATGCAGAGAAAGTGGAACCCTCATACCACACTGGCAATGCAAAATGCTGCAGCTGCTTTGAAAAGCAGTCTGGCATCCCCTTAAAAGGTTGAACATAGTGTCCCAGCAATTTCACTCTAAGGTATATTCCCAAGAGAAATGAAAACATATGTCCACACAAAAATTTGTGCACAAATAGCAGCATTATTCATAATAGCCATACAAATAAATGGAAACAACCCAAATGTCCATCAGCTAACGAATGGTTAAATAAAAGAAGGTGTATCCATACCATGGTATATTATTCAGTATAAAAAGGAATGAAGTATTGAAAAATGTTAGAAAATAAATGAACTTTGAAAACATTATGCTAAGTGAAAGAAAGCAATCGCAAAAGGCCACATATTGTATGATTCCATTTATAGGAAACTAGAGGCCCGGTGCATGAATTTGTGCACAGGTGGGGTCCCTCGGCCTGGTCAGCAATCAGGCCGATCAGGGGGACTGGCCGGCTGGGGGAAGGGACCGTGGGAGGTTGGCCGGCCAGGAGGAGGGACCGCGGGAGGTTGGCTAGCTGCTGGAGGTTGGCTGTGGGAGTGCACTGACCACCAAGGGGCAGCTCCTGCCCCCTGGTGTCAGTGCACATCATAGCAACCAGTCGACCAGTCGTTCGATCACTTAGGCTGTTATATATATAGATGTCCAAAAGGTAAATCAAGAGAGACAGAAAGTAGAACAGTGGCTGCCATGTGTATGAGGACTAGCAGGTGACTGCTAATGAGTAAGGGTTTTCCGTTGGGGTGATACAGTGTTCCAAAATTAGATTGTGGTGATGGTATATTCACATCTACGAATGTACCAAAAAGCACTGAAATGTACACTTTAAACAGGTCAATTTTATGGTTTGTGAATTATATTTCCATAAAACTTTAAAAAATACAACTAGCACTGTCTTCATTCAAAACCCAGGAATTGATATAATACACAAAGAAAGACAAACTGTTAACACTCACAATTCTCACACACATACATTTCATCAAGTCCCATTGCTTGGAGTGACGCAACAAATTTTCCATTTCCGTGGACAGCAAATCATGGCTACCGACAGCAGCATTCAGAAGAAAAAATCCCGACAGCAAATACAGAAAGGCGTATCCACTGGACACTAAGTACAGTGTTGCTTTCCGTCCCTATTTGGAGAGCTGCCTTATACATAAGATTTTGTGTTTTTTCTCCAACCTTTGTATCCATTGCCCAAATCAGGATATTTCATGTCAGAGGGAGGGATTTCCTGCTAAACTAGAACAGTCCCAGGCAAACCAGAAGGGTTGGTCACTCTGTTTGTGGACAGGTGAGGCAGAAAAAGGTCTTTCTGGTGTCATGCTCTGTGTGAGGGCATCAAACTGGACTATCTGAACCCCAGTGTCTTACAGAATTTTTATTCCTAAGGTATTCTTTGCTTTCTCATAAGTGAGTCATTTTCTTTTATATTATTTTATTGTTTTTGTAAAGGAAGGTTATTACTGACTTTATATATTAATTTTTTAACTATCTTACTGAATTTTCTCATTGTCTCTAATAGTTTTTCAGTTGATTTTTCTAGGTTGTCCAAGTTATTAATCATGTCATCAGGAGATCATTATAATGGTGCTTTCCTCCACCCACCCATTATTTAAATTCTTTACAAGCCACTTTATTTGTAAAGGCCAAAACTTCCAGAAAACCACAACAGTCCATTCACAAGGCACATCCTGTCACTTACTTCAAAGGCAATATTGCCATTACTCCACTGTTAACCTGACTTTTGGGCGGAGACAACCTCATATCAACAAATGTCTATATATTTCTATTTTATCTAGAGATACGGTCAAGAATGGTTATTGAATTTTTTTCAGATGACTTTTCTGAATCCTTGAGATGAGCATACAGTTTTTCTCCTTTGATCTGTTATTGGGATAAATTATATTGATGATTTCACAATATTGAACCAAACCCTGGTTTTACTGAAAATGCCAGCTCACTGAGCCTGGTTCACAGTGTTGCTAATATACCGCTCAGTTCTAGTTGCTAATTTTTTTACAGCTTTTACATCCATATCCATACATGAGCTGGGAGGTCTTCCTTGGGCTCGGTCTGGTCTGAGTGCTGGCACTATTTGGGTTTCCTGTGGAAGCTTGTTTGAATGTGCTGTGCCTGCAGACAGTCTAACTGTGGGATTTCTCTGTTCCTTGAACATTTGAAATACCTAAGAAACCATCAGGGGCCTGGTGATTAGGGGATGTCGCATTCTCAGTTCCTTCTCTGATGATTGGCTGTTTAGACTTCTTATTTCTCCTAGAGTAAATTTTGCTAATTTCTATATTTTCTAAACAATGAATCATTTCACCCATGTTTCAATCCAATTTGCACCTTGGTTTGCCAATCATTTCCTGAACTTTCTTTTAATGTCCTCTGTATCTCTTGCTAATTCTCCTTTCTCATTTTTAATTTTACTCATTTCTAATGTAAGTGGTTTTGTCAAAGAAACAGCAATCAGATTTTTAATTTATTCATTCCCTTTTTCTGCTTGGTAATTTATTCATTTCTGCTTTCCATTTAATACCCTTGGTGTGTTTTTTCCTAATTTCCCGAATGTTTTTTTAAAAATAGTTTCTAATATGTATGTTTATGGCTTTATTTCCCTGTGAAACCAGCTTTGGCCACCTTCCATTAATTTTGAAATGCTATATTTTATTATTGCTAATTTCTAGACTTTGCGATTTCAATTTTCTCATTGACCCAAAAATTGTGTAAGAAGAAAATTAAGGAGTTTTCCCCTGTTAACACATTAGTAAACAATTTAATTACACTAATAAATATGTTGCTTATTGATCTATAATAAATATTATTCATCATACTAACTTTATTAGTCAAGACCTTGGCAGGAAGCAGATGGTCCATTGAAAGTAATTTAACTAAACAGAATTGAATGAGGAAACTCAGTATAGAGGTGTGAGCTGGGCTGAGGGAACCAACAAAAGATGGTGAGGGACCCAGGAGCTGGCAACAGAGGGAACCCATGAGTAAGTGCCTCTAGGCCTGGAGAGAGGAGGGCAGGAGAAAACCTTACTGGTGTCCATGGAGGAGCAGGGCCTTTGCCAGGACTACAGGGGATGGAGAGGGTTGCAGGGTCTTCCAGGCTTCTGCCCACACCCTCTGGCTGCACACAGACTGAAGGCGGAGGACCTGGGAGATACCATCTGTAGAGGTCAGACACAGAAGGACACAGAACAGGGTAGAAAAAGGAGGAGAAAATAAATCTGGGAGCAAACACTGGGCATAACCAGCACCTCAAGTCAATATCATTCTACTCTTATTTAAACATCAGAAATAGATGCAAACTCCATTCCTGCTCTGTGGTCTACGGATAGGATACATTTTATTTGTTATCTGATTTCAAAGCATTCTCGGGGCACATTCTTGTCAGTATACTTTTGAGTTGTTGTAACCTTTTTATTTAGAATGTCTACATCGATCCTCATAAATGAGACTAGTCTATGACCTTCTTTTTTTGAATGATGATGGCCATTTTTTCGTATCAGGGTCACCCTTGCCTTGTGAAATCCATTAGAGGGCCTTCTCACATATTTAACTTCTGGGATAATTTATTTAGTGAAAGAATTATGTATTCATTAAAAGTTCAAAAAATAGCCCTGACCAGTTTGGCTCAGTGGATAGAATGTCGGCCTGCGAACTGAAGACTCCCAGGTTCAATTCCAGTCAAGGGCATGCACCTTGGTTGCAGGCACATCCCCAGTAGGAGGTAGTGCAGGAGGCAGCTGATCCATGTTTCTAACTCTCTATCCTTCTCCCTTCCTCTCTAAAAAAACAATAGGAAAAAAAAAAAATATATATATATATATATATATATATATATTTTTTTTTTAAGCTCAAAAAACATTAATAATTCATGCTTCTACCGGGAACTGGTGGTTTTCCTTTCAGGTAATTCTTGGATAACTTTTTAGAGTTTTTCATAATTCTTGGTCTGTACAGGTTTTCTATTTTTTGAGTCAATTTTGGTCATTTGCCAAGAAATGGCTGCTCTCTTGGAGATTCACTTCCTCCACGCAGGCCCCTTCCCCCAATCTTGGGGGTTAACTTGGTAACGGGCTTTTGCATTTCCCGGGGAAGCCCAGAGTTGTCCTGGCTGCAGCCCGGGGAGCCCCCGAAAGTTGATGGAAACAGTTCAAACTCTTCAGAGGGGTTTCGTCTTGCAGGCAGGATTGTTCAGGCTTCTCCACCGCCATTGACAAAGCCACGCCTCGTGGAGCTGACCCCAGGAGGATGTGCTGGAGGTGACCTTCCCAGTGACCCACCATGGGGTGGTGTCACCTCAGCACCTGCTAACCTGGAAACTGACCTGGACCTGGGGCTGGGATTTAGCCCTCCTGCTTAGCACAAGGAAGTGTGTGCCCGGAGGGGAAAGAAAGGGAGAGGGGAGCGCAGGGGGAGCGGCCCTGCCCCAATAATGATGTCCTTCCTTCCCTGCTTTCCTACTCTCCCTGGCTCTGCCACTTCGGAGGTGTCATTGGGACTAACCTCGCTGGGCTTCGGAGGTCTCGGCAGATTTATGCTTCTATTAACAGATCCCCCCAGGAGTCAGCTTAGCACAAACAGGTTCACCTTCAGCTCGCTCTCTAGTAAGAAATGATGCTTCTGCTTTAAGTAAAAGCATCGAAGATCTGCTTCCAGAGGGAACAAAGGCCCTCTGGTGCCCACATATCTCCTCTCCAGCCTGCATTGGACTGAAAGGCCTCACAAGCTGGGCTTATGGCGCCAATAGCCTGGGCAGACACCTTGTCCCAGAGAAACAAGCTTTTGAGTATCTAACACCCTGAGGCGCACTAAGGCCTCCCTTGGCGAGTTCTGGGGCGGCGGGTGGCACTGATGGGGAGGGAGAGCTCTAGTGATGGATGCTGCTGGGGAAGGCTGCCTGCCATGGCAACCACCTTGCCGGGGATAGAGAGGGGTGCACTTGGAAGAGAGGGGACAAGGAATGCGGTGGCTTTGGGGCCCCTGGAGGTGGAGGTGGGATGCAACACAGATTAGCCTGCAGGAGTCTGAGGAATGCTGAGCGTGGAAGACTGTGGCAGCATGAACAGCATGGTCTTTGGAGGCCAACCGAGCTGGGTTGCCATCGCAGTTCTGCCACTCCCTGCTGAGTTCCCAATCCTCTGTGAGCCCCTTTCCTCATCGGCAAAATGGGAATCATAGTGCCCTGCCCATCATTAGGGCTGATGGGAGAGTCGGGTGAGACCAGGTTTACAAGCACCGAAGCACAGTGGCGGGTGTGCATGGGGACTCAGTTAATATATCTATGATCATAATAAATCCCAGTTTTGCCACCATCCTTCTCTACTTCATTTCATTCATTGCAAATATCTCTGTGCTCCTGCCAAGCACTGTGTTGATCACTCCAAGGTCACAAGGAAGAATGAGGCATCTGCCCTGCCCTCCCACAGCTTCCAATCCAGTGGAGTAGACAGATTTGTATACAACCAAGTGCGCCGCAGCAGGGCCCCCGGCCAATCATGTTCCCTGTCATTGGCGATGGGTGGGGCTGGGCTCATGGCCACCGTGGTGTGAGGCCAGACCAGCCATGGGCAAACTACGGCCCGAGTGCCGGATCCGGCCCGTTTGAAATGAATAAAACTAAAAAAAAAAAAGACCGTACCCTTTTATGTAATGATGTTTACTTTGAATTTATATTAGTTCACACAAACACTCCATCCATGCTTTTGTTCCGGCCCCCCGGTCCAGTTTAAGAACCCATTGTGGCCCTCGAGTCAAAAAGTTTGCCCACCCCTGGGCCAGACTCATGGCTCCTCACCAACTCCACCATCCCCGGCCCAGTTCAGCCCCTTCCATTCTCTGGAGGATTGCAGTAGACCCCAGCAGGTCTTCCTGCTGCTACTCTTGATGCCTCCAAGCCCCTTTCCACGCCACAGTCAGAAAGACCTTTCTAAAACGCCAATCTAACATGTCAATCCTCTGCTTAGAGCCTTCAATAATGATTTGGCCAATTCCCTTGAAATCCGTAAATGGAGTTCTTGCTTTGAATGAGAGATTGATTGAACACTTAATCGAACAAGATGTCCTTGAACTAGGAACACGTGCATTATTCCAGCACCCGGACCTCTGGGTGAGGTAAGGCTCGATGAAGACTAAAAATACAATTTAACTGAGACACTTGAGCATTAACTTTACTGAAAGTTATTGAGTCTCTTGTTGATCTTGTTGGGGAATTTAAATCTCTGTAAAATGGAATTTTGCTAAGCTTATCAATAGCTGATTATTAATGATATTATAGCAGAGACACAATCAAAGTAAAGAAACTACATTCGGAGTTTTTCACTTGGAATTCTGTCGACCTTGAGATTTTTCAAAACTTTACAGACACCTTGCCATCTAGGATTCGGGGGTGGTCTTCTTTTGAAAACGGTATTAACTGATCCCACTTAATCATGTGGTTAACCCAATAATTAGCCATGGAAATGGAAAGACTGGTGGAAGTTCTTGCCACAAAACATGGGAATGATCGTGTGGCTCCCATTATCCACTCCTTAGGAACACAATGGAAACCTTTGCTCTCATCTCAGTAGTTAACATCTGTCACTGCCGGGACACCTAGACCATTACAGGCAGCAATGACCACAGCTTTTTTGTCTAAAAATGAGACCATGATGTTATTTTTACCACCCCCCCCCCACCATGTAATGCTGAAATCCTTTGACACAGAAAGGAAACTAGAGGAGAAATAGCTAATCTGAACATCAGAATGCTGCAGCAGGTCCCATGTGTGGACATTCTCAGGGTGATGGTTTTGCACAGTCCCTGTGTGGCATCTGAAAGTGGTTCCTAATGTCAACGGACGGAATGTGAGTCGCCCTGGAGTAGCGGGACCAGCCCATAGCTGCCTGAGAAGCAGCACTGTTTTCTCCGAAAGACGCTCATCAGACAAGCTTGGCCATCCTACTAGCTAAGTCTAGGAACTGTCCACACGAAAGCTGGAGAAAATCCTAGGCTTGATGGCCACCTGTTATTCCCAATATTGCAAATATTTACAAGGACGCTATCATATGTCCACACACTATGACACTGGCTTCTAATATTTTCCATGATCAATAACTCGTAACAACCATTTCAAGTAAATGGCTTCTTGATTGGGGTAGGGTCTTTTTCTTTTTCTTTTTTTTCCCCCCAAAATGCCTCCAAGGCATTTAAGAATGAGGATCAGAGAAGCAAGATTCTATATCCCCCATTTCTTGGCCACCTGCCTGTACATTTGGCAGGTTTCTAGGAGAGAGATAAGAAAGAGGCCAGGATAAGGGAAATGCAAGCCTTCTCTTGGTTTGGCTCAGAAAACTGCATCGGCAGAGCCCAGCCTTGGTAGCTGAGCTGGACTACAAGAGGGTGATAATCTGTGTATCTCTGGCCAAGGGCTACACTAAACATAGTCTGTGGTGGCTTTATGTGTAACCTCACTGGGGCAGGGTGCCCACATATCTGGTCAAACGTGATTCTGAATGCGTCTGTTTCTGGATGAAATGAACATTTTAATGTGCGGACTGAGGAAAGCAGCTTGCCCTTTCCTAGTGTGGGTGGGCCTCGTGCACACAGTTGAAGTCATGAATGGAACGGAAGGCGGACCTGCCTTCAGCCAGAAGGAATTCTGCCAGTAGACTGCTCCGGGCTTGAGCTGACACACTGGCTCCTCCCTGGCCTCTAGCCTGATGGCCTTTGGACTTGAACCTGAACATGAGCTTTTCTTTGGATCTCCAACCTGCTGGCCCATCCTGCAGATTTAGGATTTGCCAGCCTCTATATTTGTTGCATGAGATAATTCCTTAAAATCAATCTCTCTTTCTAGATAGATGATAGAGATAGACAGATAGACATCCTATTAGTTCTGTTTCTCTGGAGAACTCTAATCACAGTTCAATGGGGTTCCTTGGTCTTTCTCTCAGGCTCACAGCAACAGGGAAGAAAAGTAAAGTGAACCCAGGAAACAACAGACTCACAGGGGGTCCCACAGCTGATCTGCCTGAGCTCACAGACAGAGGGAGCCTCCCCAATCAGGCACTGGACACAGAGTGTTTCCACTCAAGCGCTGTGGCCTATTTTATACCAGATCCACGTGCCCTGGAGGCCCAGAGCCACCAAGGTGTCCTGGCTGCGTATTTTCCATTTGAGCCTTTAGATCCAGGCTCCTCCAATCTGCCCCAACCCCAAGAAGCTGGTCTTTGTGAGCCGTGAGTAACAGTAGGTTCTCCCACCTCAAGGCTGCCAGTTGGGTCCAGCCCCTCATGCAAGGTCATTGCTCCATCTGGCAGCCCTCCCCATGGAGCCTCTCTGTCTCTGGTTCTGAAACCTCTCCCTCTCCCGGTTCCTTTAGGGGCAGTAAGTGTCCCGGCTGCTCTAACTCCAGGCAAACCCCACCTCCCCATCATCTTTTGTGGTCTCCTGGGATTGTCCATACCTCTGTCAATAACCTCTTTGAAACTCTCCTCAAATTACCCAATTTAAGTGTTTCATCTCTTTCCTGATGAGACCCTGACTGGTACGCCACCTCTATTAGGGCTGTCAGATTCAACAAGACAAAAATACAGTATGCTTAGCTGAAACTGAATTTCAGATAAATATTTTTTTAATTAGTATAAGCAGGTGCCAGTATTTATCCCTTATCTAAAATTCAAATATAATTGGGCAAAGTGAGCACTTTCACTGGCAAATCTAGGCTTTACCATCAACAATGAAAAGATCTTGGGCATCTTGGTAAACCTCAGCTGAGCCCCAAAACAAACAAGGTCAATGACAGGCTCAGAATGTTAACACTCATCATGCAGACAGGGCTGAATGTGCAGGACTGTTCTCTGAAGTGTGTGTGTGTTTGTGTGTGTGAGGGGGCGGGGGGATGTGAGGAAAAGTGAGATCAGGAGAAAATAACGGGAAATAAGAAGCCTGGAAAGAAAAGATGGGCTGGTTCATCAAGGACTTCAATCCAACGCGGATAACCTGGGCCTCCCACTCTGGGACTTTCTCAGACTCTTGCACATACAGTGAGTTCTGACCCTCCTCTGCATTGCCCAGACTCTCCTAGACATCTCTTATGGTCGATTCTGATGAATTTGTTTCTCCACATTTGCTTTGTCTTTTTTTTTTCTTTTGAATCCTCACACAAGCATATGTTTGTTGATTTTAGAGAGAGGGAAGGAAAAAGAGAGAGAGAAGCATCAACGTGAGAGAGAAACACTGACTGGTTGCCATCTGTACGCACTCTAACCAGGGATCAAACCCGAGACCTAGGCATGTGCCCTGACCAGAAATGGAACCTGTGACCTTTCGGTGCACAGGATGACATTCCAACCCTCCGAGCCACCTGGTCAGGGCTGCTCTGTCTTTTTTTAACATTTCCAAAGGATAAAATTAGACTCTGGGGCCCCTGATAGTCCTACTACCTGTACGACATATTTGCATATTATTTTATATTCAATTTGTAGCACAGATTCCTGACAATAAGGTGAAATAAAAATTCAACTCAGCTCTCCTTTTCTTATGTTTTTCTTGCAGAGATTAATAATAATAATAATAGGAAAGTGAGTCTAAGGAGTTTTGAGAGCCCAAATGGAGTGTGCTGGAAAAAACTGAAAAGGTGCGGCTCTAGTCATCTCTAGTCATCCATCCATCATGGAAAAAAAAAAGGAAACATTATGTAATCACGAAATAAGTTATTATTTTTCACAGCCTCCAGCTATTATAATTTCACTGGATACATTATAAGCAGTTATTGTTCTGGGAGACACTCCAAGGCTTGCTCCACGATTTCACAAAGAAAAAATTGCCACAAGTCTAAAAAGTGTTGGATGAAATATTATTGTAGCTGCCTTTTCCGTCTCTGACCAGGGCAGGTACCTGCGTGGGTGTGTGAAAAACAGGAAAGGGGCTGCCCCGTGGGCAAGGAGCATGAACAGCTCTTTGTGCCTTTTGCGTTGGGATTACAAAGAAAATAACTGAATTTTTCTGCCTTCCGAGGCTCTAAAACAGAGACTTCATAAGTAGCTTGAAGCAGAACGTTTAGGCGGTGACTTCTGGCCTCAGTGTGGCTGGTGCCCAACACCACAGCAGACCCTCGTAAGCCAAATGCTGCAAACAACAGACACCGTAGAAAGAATACGCTGCATGTCTACAAAAATACACTCAACAACAGAGGTGCTCTCGATGGACAAACCGCTATGAGAAACTCGTGAACAGCAGAAAGTGGAGAGGATTGCGTTGAACAGGCGTGAGTGAGGAGTGTCTGAGACGGTGCCGTGGATAAGGGATGCAGCAGAGGACCAGCGTGGTGGAATCCAGGAGCTGGAGAGGTCCTGGGCAACCAACAGCATGAGTATTAGTTGGGGTACTGCAATGGAGTGACCACATGGTGTGTAGGCGTTCCTCACCACCAGCCAGGCCCGTGTGACCACACAGAAATGTGCATATAGTTGCTCAAAGCCACCAGGCCCGCACCAGATGTGGCCACAGCACCCTGTCTGCTCATGAGAAGCTTCCGATAGTCTGGCCCCCATCACAAAGCACCCCAGAAACTTCCCCAGGGGGGAAATCCAGCCAAAGACATGAGCCTACAGGTGGCATCTGCTCCCAACTGCCTCGGTGCACGCCAAGTGAGTTTGACCTACAGGTGTACACCATTTTAGTTCGCTATTACCATAAACTAATAAACATCCTGGCTTAAAACAACACAAAGTCATTATCTTACTTTCTGTGGGTCAGAGGTGTCACTAGGCTAAACTCAAAGTGTCAGCAGGGCTGTGTGCATTCCAGGGCCCTGGGAAAGAACCCATTTCCCTGCCCTTTCCAGCGTCTAGGAGCCACTTGCATTCCTTGGCTTCTAGCCCCTTCCTCTATCTGCAAACCCAGTGGCATAGCATATTCAAACTTCTCTCTCAATCAATCTCAATCTCTCTCTCTCTCTCTCTCTCTCTCTCTCTCTCTCTCTCTCTCGCCTCCTTTTTATAAGGACCCTGTGGTTGCATCAGGCCCATCCACATACTCCAAGATAGAGCTTCAGTGGCTCAATCACTTAGCATGTGGTATTTACACAACTACACAACTAAGCCAGGATAATGTTCCATCTCAAGATCCTTCACTTAATCACATCTGCAAACGCCATAGCCATACGAGGTAACAGAGTCACAGATCTCAGGGGTTAGGAAGTGGATGTACGTGAGGGCCAATTGTGTTGCTCATCTCAGATATCCAAAGGCCCAAGTTACACCTGCGTGAGGAACCCTTGCCCTTCCCTCTGCATGGTCCATGCAGAATGTTGGATACAGGAATGAGTCTGAGACAGAAAGGCGTTTCAATGAGACCTTCCTGGACAGACAACTTTCCTACCTGGAAAGAGTTAAAAAACAAACCTAAAACCCTATCTCTACAGACTTTCGGAGATGAAAGGAGACTGGGAGGTGGTGAAATCCCAGCACTTGGTTTTGAGAACGAGTCCTCCCAGTGCCAGGGAGTTACCTACAGACCCAGGATGAGAGCCCGGGGCCCGTCACGTTGGAGCCCTCGGCTTTGGAAGCCTGTGGACACAGCCCCCTGTGGGCCCACGGATTCCCCGGGGATGCTCCTGTGTCTGAGCCTGGGAACCTTCACAATCCTTCTTGAATCCACCTGGGTGGAGCCCTCTCCAGAGCCAGGTCACACCATCCTGCTCTCCTCACACTGCCTTCTGAGGGGTTACAGGTACAGCCTGCCTCCATGCACTTAGGGTTCTGGGGATGGGGGCCAGGGCCTTCCTGTGCCTGTCACAGAGCAGGAGAGGTGGGAGCGAGAGTTAGGCAGGAAGGATGGTTTCTTCCCAGCTCCCAGCTAGGCAGTGGTGTGAACCGGCATCTATTTACAGCTTGAAAAGAGAGGAAGAGTGAGAGACTGGGAGGGAGGCAGGCAGGCAGGCAGTCTCATAGGGGAGGGGGTGGTGCTGCAAACCTGCTTGGTCTTCAATAATTCACATTCTCCTGCAACCTGTCTTCTCAGTAGCTAGCAGTGTTTAATCTCGTGCTGGTGTTTCAGGAGCCCCCTTTCACGCCCGGCCTCTTTTCCTCCTCCCGTCAGCTGTGCAATGGTCTCTCTCCTCATCTCCAACTCTGGTGCCAGGCAATAAAGGCAGAGGCAGGGTGCTCCATGCCTCTCCTGCGACGGGTGATCACAAAGAGGCCCCCTTTAGGGTTCTGAGGCACTGCTCCTGCCCAGTTCTTGCCCCACTCATGTCCGGGTGCATTAGTGCTTCGACCCAGGTCTCCATCCCAACCCCCCTCCGTAATTGGCAGGCTCTTTGCTCATCACACTCTCCTGATGCATCCTCAATGTGCTTCCAATCTACCTGACAACGGACCGCTGACTTGGATCAACCCAACCATCCATGCTCTCTGCCCCTACCCATGACCATGCCGATTGGAGTCAAGGGGGAAAAAACACAGTTTCCAATGTAACTCCCATTTGGTAGTTTTATACTTTTACTAGAGGCCCAGTGCACGGATTCGTGCACTGGTGGGGTCCCTCAGCCTGGCCTGCGCCCTCTCACAATCCACGGGGATCTGGCCAAAACTGGCAGTCCAACATCCCCCGAGGGATGTAGTAGTGCGCAAAGTGGCAGGTGGCCAGGGAGGAACCTGAGCCTGGGCCTAGCACCGCGCTGCTCCCACTCATCCCAGCCCCGCTGCCACAGAGGCAACAGAGGCTCACGCTGCTGCAGCTCAGCTGTGAGCCCAACATCTAGTGCCCATCAATCAGCTGAGCGGCGCTCCCACTGTGGGAGCACACTGACCACCAGGGAGCAGCTCCTGCGTTGAGCATCTGCCCCCTGGTGGTCAGTGCTCATCATAGCGACTGGTCGACTGGTTGTTCAGTCACTTAGGCTTTTATTTTTGCAGACTCATATTAGAGGCCCAGTGCCTGGGATTTGTTCACTGGTGGGGGGCATGGTCTGCAGGGATCAGCTGCTGTGGGAGCACTGCTCATCCCAGTCAGCTGAGCGGCTGTGAACCCACCCTCTGAGCGATGCTCCCAATACGGGAGCACACTGACCACCAGGGGAAAGCTCCTGCATTGAGCGTCTTCCCCCTAGTGGTCAGTGTGTGTCATAGCGACTGATCGACTGGTCGTTCTGGTAGTTCTGCTGTTCAGTTGCTGGGCTTTCTATATATAGATAGATTTTTTAAAATTCCAGCAGTGGTATTCCTCTCTCAGCAGAAAAAAAAATAAAATAAAATAAAAAACAATCTTTAAGTGATCTGACTTTAACTTCCTTAATTTCCTTCATTTAGACCTAGAATCTGACCTGATCTGTAACAACCTGAAGACCACAAGGAAGACATTTTTCCTCTGCTGCCCAAGGATAATCCCTACATTCAGGCTCTTATAAAATATAGCTTGTATTGTTCTTTGTACTAATTACAAAAATAAAAGTCTGCAAATCTGCTCTTCAAGAAAAAATAAAAGCGAATCAGAATACACAGCAAGGAGCCTTGATGTTTTAGAAACAGCATGGAATCCATTCTAACTTGGACCACATAAGAACACTTTGACGGTGAGACTCTGAGCAGAGAACCCAGCCACGACACATCGGGACTTCTGCCTGCAGAACTGGGAGCCACATACAGATGTTGTTTTCAGCCACTAAGTTTGAGATAAGTTGTCATGTGGCCATAGAAAACTGACACACACACCCACAGAGCCATTCTAGACCCATTGTTCTTGCTCTTGCCAACAGTCTTCGCTGCCTCTCAAGGAGTAGCCATTGCCACTATGGGGAGAAGAGGGTAAGAGGGAAAGCCTTGGGCATGAGGCAGGATCGGGGCACTGAAATAAGGGGAAGGGAGGCAGAACAAGGCTGCATGGCCAATGTGATGAGCTCCCAGATAAGCAGAGGGACAGCTCAGAATGCCAAGTAGTCATGGAAACTCCTGGCTGTAGTGTGGTGGGGGAGCCAGCAACAGGGGCTTCCTTTGTAGGAGCAGGAACTATGCTTCAGATCATTGTTTGCAGGGTGAGAAGTGAATACAAAGCTCCTATGGGAAGACACACACTGGACTGACTCAAGGAGCTGAAATTTTTGAGATGAGTATCACAGGTGATAGTGAGCATGAGGGCGAGAAAGAGAAAGTGGAGGAGGAGGAGGAGGAGGAGGAAGAAGAGGAGGAGGAAGAGCTGGGGGAAGGGCTAAAAGGAAAAGTCCAAGAGAGAAATGCCTGTACCACAATCTTTAAGCAATTTCTATTAATTTGCATGTTTGGGAGGCAATTCAAAATAAAACAAATACGTTCTTGTCTTTTCTAACTCAATTGTTAAAGTACAAATGTGTATCAGTGCATAATAAATGAAAACCTCCCGTGACACCAAAAAAAATCTCTTTGTGCTCTAAACGAATTACCCTTGTAGAGCAGTAGTGATGTTATTCCTCGAGAGTCTTGATACATCCACCCTGTGGGTCCCCCTTGTTGGAATGGCAGATCCCAAAGCGTGAAAGAAATAGACATCAAAGAGGTTGTCCCATAGAACCTCAAAGATGCAGGCCCTTCCCAAATGTTAATCAACAAAATGTCACCTGGGAGAATCCCTAGAAGCTGAGCCTAAGCAGGACTTCAAGGCACATGATTTCTTAAAGGAAGGTCTCATGAGAGGTCCCCACTGGAGAGGACCCTCAGCCTGATCCCACGGGGGTTCTGGAGGATTAACTGAACATACAGTTGGTACCCTGTAGTCAAGGGCCGCCTCAGGAGGGTGAGATGTACAACCTCAGGTCCAGCCAAGGGCAATCCTCTGGAGAATGGGGAAACGATGAGCTGTTAGCAGCCAACACTCAGAGCGGCTGGGGGCTGGGAGCACCCGCAGGTAAAAGGACCCTGGAGAGCCTACAACTCTGGGCAGGGTTTCAGTCTTCCTCCAGCCCCAAGGTTAGTCAGAGGATAGAGGCAGAGGATACCCAACTGCATATGCCAGAGGCATCCAGGTGTCCAACCCTGCCACCCCATAACACCTGTTCTAGCCTTGGCCTTTGGTTGTCTCTCCCCGCCCCACCCCCACCCCACTCCCACCCCCCCATTCAGAGGTCATGGTCAATACAGTTCTGGTCCCTAGTTCTCTGCATTCCTGTTGCCTCCAGCCTTCTCTACCACCTCAGTCCTAGTGTAGGGCTTCTTGGCTACCAGCCCGCCTCAAGGCAGGCACTTTGTCTAGGGGAGTCCTTATCTCTGCTTGGATCTGGTCTGAGAGACTAAAGAAGTCTAGCCGAAACCGGTTTAGCTCAGTGGATAGAGCGTCGGCCTGCGGACTGAAAGGTCCCTGGTTCTATTCCGGTCAAGGGCATGTACCTGGGTTGTACCTGGGTTGCGGGCACATCCCCAGTAGGAGATGTGCAGGAGGCAGCTGGTCGATGTTTCTAACTCTCTATCTCTCTCCCTTCCTCTCTGTAAAAAATCAATAAAATATATTTTTTAAAAAAAAGAAGTCTTTAGGCTCAGGAAAGACAGAATATTAGCGCTTGAGAGACCTTCAGAGACTCATGCAATCCACATGCAGATCGCAGGGTAGGGAAGGATCCTGCCTGGTCCAGTCTCTTAACATGGAGCCCAGGAGTTTTACAATCACTGACCAGCTCAGACATCTACTTTTAGTCCAAGTATCTGTGGTCAGAATTTTAAGGTACATGGGAAGCCTCTTCCAGGCAGAGACTGGGTAGAGCAGGCCATGAACACATCTTCCTCTGAGCCAAAGACAGCCCATCCGTAGGCTACCCAAGAGCCAATCAGAAATTCTTCTCAAAAATGTGAACTGAGATAGAGATTACGGTTAGCAAGGATGGGGATCCCATCCTCTAAAAGATCATGGCACAGAGAGAGACCACCAGAGGTCATGTGGAATTCCAGCGATATTTACCAGTCGGGTACATTCACGGGTTAACAGGTTTTCATATGAGGACATTTATAATTATGAAGGCAAAGTTGAAAAATGTATGCAAGTTCCTGTTGGCTTCTACTGGTCTAGACAGCAGCAGAAAACACAGTCCTTGGGCCTCCAGACTAGCGTTTTGGTAAGGTGTTTTAAATTTTGCTCCTTCCAAATGACAATTAACCAGCTTCTCGATTTCAAAAAATCTAGCCTGCCTGTGAATTGCGTGAGGAATGGTGGAATGTGTCTAAGGAGCGAGACAGCCTAATGCATTTTGCCATGGAGATTACAGCCATTGCAGCAGGGGGACAGGGGCTGGCTGAGAAAAGGACAAGTGCTCATTGAGCATTCTGTTCAGGCAACTGCCCATTATCCAGGGGGTGGATGATCCAGTTTGGGGATTTTTCATGCCTCTGGCTTCTCCTCCCTTCTACTGTCTGCCCTTTGGCCACATTACAGATCAAATTAGCATGTCTTTGAGAGGATAGAAGGGGAAGGGACAGGTAGAATTCAAATTGGTCAATTTTGCAGCTTCTCTGCTGTTCTAATACAGGAGATCAAAACCAAAGGCTACTGTGGGCTTTGGGATTATCAGTGGATTATATTGAATCTATACCAGCCCTCCCCTCCATTACTAGAGAAATTGGACTCTGATGAGGACTCACTGTATTTCACATGGACGTCAGGGCTCAGTACACGGAGGCTTGTCTAGAATCCTCAACACACTCGTGTTAGAAGTTTAGAGCTGGAAGGGACCTTCGAGATGATCCAGCCTTGGAAAATTGAGGCTCAGAGATCTGAAGCGAAGTGCCCAAGGTCACCCCACGAGATGACTGCCAGTGGCCAGTGGACGACTTGGCCCGGAAACTGAAACCAGTTAACTTTAAAAATAACGTGACCGTGGCAGGTGGGTATGTGAAATATTGATTAGCTGCACCCTCTTTTAACCCCCCGTGGCTTCTTGTTGGGAATCCCCACCCACTGCCAATGGAAATGAAGACCATAGTTGTTGTAGAGACGATCCCAGCACTGGGAGCAGAACCCTTGACCCTGAAGTTGCTAAAGAGCACAGCTCCGAGGTTGAGACTGCACAGTCCAATACAGAGGTGCCAGGGCACAAAACCAGGTTTTCCTTCTGCCTGACTGAAGGAGAGCAGAGTTAAACGGTCAAGAATGGGAAGCCATGTGTTCCACTGTACACACACACACACACACACACCATCACCATTGCCACCACCAGCATCATCATCACCATCAGAGGAGGAATGGGAAAGGGAAGAGGGTTTTGCATGAGATTTGAGATGAAAGAGAAGAGAAAGGCCTTTTGCTTCTTTTCTGGAGGTTTCCAAAGATGGGTCACACCCAGGTGCCTAGCCCGGGTGTAGGAGAGCTGCTGCAGGGGAGAGGGAGGGAGGCAACACCTCCCCCATCCACGGTGTGAGACTCTGATGCTCCCATATCCGCCAGTGGAAAGAGCCAGCATGCTCCTTGGAGCTGCCAGGTGGGTGAGGTGACTCAAAGAGAAACACACCAAAAATGGATGCAGGTTGCATGGTGAGAACCAGAGGGTGGCATGGCTGATTTAGCTCTAAGGGAGCTTTTTGGAGACCAGGCCGCCCACTGGCCACAGCCAGAGAATACATTCCACGAGCAACACACCTCACCAGGGCTGCCCAGGTCCTGCCCACCTGTGTGGGAAAGCCCACACCACCCTCCACGCAGGCTCCCCAAGCGGGAGGACAGCTGGCTGCTCCCTCGCAAGCACAGCCAGTACCACAGACCCCACTCACTGCCCTTCCCAATTGCCTAGGAGTTGAGTCAGAAGCAGGACAGGCAAGAAGTCCCATGGTGTCATCTTGGGCTATACTGTGACCAAATTGCACAGGGCAGGTCCTGATTGACCCTACAGATGCCTGGGATCAGGACAAGGGACTGACGGCTCCTGCTGCCCTGTGGGACTGGGGCTTACTCTATGCACGGAAAGCAGCGGAGTCCCACGGCTGCCTTTGGGGTCTGGACGGCTGTTTTCACTGAAATTCCATACCCCAACATTCTCCACGGAGGGGGCAGCTGTCCTCCGCCTCCTGGGAGCAAAGTAAGAGGATCTGGCCTCAAAACAAAAACCGGAGAGACAATTAGGACCACCCCTGGGGCCTCCAAGGACAAACTGGGGAGAGGGACACCCACGCTGTCCCCTCGCTGTGGTAGCACCTCCACCGTCCTCTGCCAGGAGGAACCGCTCATCCTCCCAGCAAGGCGACTGGCATGGAGTCCCCAAGATGCCAAAGCCCTTCCCTCTTCCAGCTCTCCCCTCTTCCCCGGCTGCCTCTCTCCTGGTAGGGCTCATCAGAGAGGCTGAGAGCCACCCTCAACCCCTGGCCTCCCACTCCCTCCTACATTGCTCCCCTCAGGTGCTCAGCTGAGCTCACAAACGCAGCGCCTCTGGGAACCCGTCTGGGAACCTAGGTGGCTGCAGCAATGGCCTTTGGAGGGGTCAGTAGCAACTGTGTAATCGGGGAAGTGCCTTGTCCAATTGGAAGCCCACCCTCCCTTTGAACTCTGCCCGATCCCTCTCCCCGCCCAGTCCAGGGGCCCGGTCCTGTTTTTCTCCTGGCAAATCCCAGCGTCCCGTGGGGAGGCCAGCTTGCCGAGTGCAGCCGTGTTGACACAGCCGTCGCTGGACACGTTCCGGGAAGGCAGGCCCAGCGTGTGAGATGAGATTGCTCTGAACTGTGTGGTTTCCAACGTGTCAGAAAAACAAACTTGGAGAAGTCTGTTTGGCTTGTGTGTGTGTGTAGACCCCCTCCCCCTTCCGGAGTTAAAAATGCAGTTGGCCTTGGCCAGCTCCTGTTGCTTTAAAAGAAAGCGAGAAAAAAGTCAGTCCTCCCAGCATCTGGTTCCCTGAAACCTGAGGCCTGGACAATGGGAGCTCTTTCAGGAGGCAGGCCCCGGGCCACGTGACTTGTCTGTGTGCCCAGGGGAGACCAGGGGAGCTAGCTGCCCCGGCTCTGAGCACGGAGGTCGGCGCAATGTGGCTGAGCTGCTGGCCCTCTTCTCTGGCCTGCCTGCCCCCAGGCCCTTGGCTACCCCTCTTCACCCAAACATCCGAGTTCCTGTTCCCAAAATAGCTGCGTGGGAGGAACCGGTCCAGGCAGGGCCTCTGCAGTGGGGGGGGTCCTCAGCCCCAGCAGGGATGCAGGGAGCAGGCAGGGCCAGGGTGGAAGAGGGGGAGGCGGGACTGCTGTTCCTGCTGCAATTCACAAGCCACCCCTGTCAGGGCTGCAGCTCAACACCCACTCCTCACACTCCTCCCACCCTAACTTCTGTTTTTCCCATAAGAGCCAGGCAGGCAGTGGCCCAAGTCTAACCTCTCTCATTGCTTTTCCATCCTCCAGGAAAGGCGCTTTGTAAGGGCATTTGACCTTCCGATGAACTGGCCAGTAACTCCTCCTTTCTCACCAGGGACTGTGGCTACCTGGCCACAGGACAATGGAAGAAATTCCTGCTCCCCACCTCCCACCTTCCCAGGAAATGATGCCAGAGAAGCCCCTTTTGTTAGTTGCAAAAAGAGTGATCCCAAAAGGAAGACAAACAATCCAATTTAAAAATGGGCAAAGGACCTAAACAGACACTTCTCCAACGTGGACATACAGATGGCCAAGAGACATGTGAAAAATGCTCAAAGTCACTAATCATCTGGAGAGATGTAAATTAAAATGACAATGAGTTATAACCTCACACCTGTCAGAATGACTACCATCAACAAATCCTCAAACGACAAGTGTTGGCAAGGATATGGAGAAAAGGAACCCTAGTGTAATGCTGGTGGGAATGCAGACTGGAAAACAGTATGGAGTTTCCTCAAAAAATTAAAAATGGAACTCCGATTTGGCCCAGTGATCCCATTTCTAAGAAAGTAGAAACACCAATCAGGAAGAATATATGCATCCCTATGTTCATAGCAGCACAATTACAATAGCTAAGGTTTGGACACAGCCCACGTGCCCATCAGCAGATGAGTGGATAAGAAAGTTGTGGTACATCTACACGATGGAATACTATGCAGCTATAAAAAAATAAAGAACTCTTACCATTTGCAACAGCATGGATGGACCTGGAGAGTATAATGCGAAGTGAAATAAGTCAGCCAGAGAAAGACAAGTATCATATGATCTCACTCATATATGAAATCTAAGTAACAAAATAAACTGATGAACAGAGTGGATCCAAAGACGTGGAAGCATGGAACAGAGTGTGGAATCTCAAAGAGAAGGTGGCAGAAGGTGGGTGGGTGGGAGGTAATCAACCAAAGACCTTGTATGCACAATGCATAACCCATGGACACAGACAATAGGATGGTGAAGGCCTGGGGCAGGGGGCAGGGGCAGGCTGGAGGAGTCGATGTGGGAAAAAGGGAGACTTTCAACAATAGAGAATTGTTTTTAAAAAACACAAATATATAAAGAAAAAGAAAAACAGAACTTGGTCTGTGTGGGTTGGGGGTAGAGGGAGGATGCTATAGAAAATAACTTTTTTAAAAACAACTGACCTGACCAAACATATTTTGCAAAGAAGTAAACTCCATCCCAGAGCGGGGAAGTGACCCACCAGCTCTCCAATAGGGACCTCCTCCCTTACTCTTAAAGGCAAGTTCAGAATTCCAGGGAGGCCTGGGACTGGGCTTTTTTCCAGGTAATCGTCTTGGCAAATGTGCTGAGCTGCAAGGACTTTGGAGGTTTCAAAGTCCCGGGCGTCACTTGAGCCTTTGTTTCCCAGGACAGAGCCCGCGGTTGACTCTCTGGCAGATGACTGATGGCAAGACGACGTTGGAGTCTGGTTACCAAGGTCGGAGCTGTAGAATGTGAGAGGCCGCCTCCGGGAGGGGCCCTGTGCTGTGGGAGGGGGATCCTGAGTGTCCGGCTCACAGAACTGCAGAGTCAAAGATGAGAGCAGTGGCTCTCCTTGAGCAAGAGCTGTGGCCTGGCTGGTGTAGCTCATGCACCAGGAGGTCGCTGGTTTGATTCCGGTCCGGGCACATGACCAGGTTGTAGCTTCATCCCCAGTAGGGGGCATGCAGGAGGCAGCTGATCGATGTTTCTCTCTCTCTCTCTCTCTCTCTCTCTCTCTCTCTCTCTCTCTCCCTCCCTCCCTCACCCACCCACCCTTCCTTTCTCTGAATTGGTTTAAAATGGAAGTGCAGAGCAAATGGAAGGAACCTGTCAGTTGAAAGGTGCCTTTGATGCCTGGGCCACAGCTGGGAACCCAGAAGACACTCCAAGTTCTAGCTAGATCCTGGCATCGCCAGGCCAGGGGGTGGGGGGGGGGGGCTGTGGGTGCAAGCTGCTGGGGGGGGCTGGAGGCAACTGTCCTGGGCTCACAGTGCAGGTTCACTATATGTAAGCTCAGTGGAGAATCACATTATTCTATGCAGCTCAGAGACTTGACAAAGTACCTCAGCTCAATATTGGGCTCATTTGGGGAGACCCATGGGGGGTACTAGAAACACCTGAGCTTCAGAACCAAAAAAAAAAACCTGTGTAAATTCCAGCTCCATCACTTTCTAGCTGAGTGACACCAGAGACATCACCTGACCTGCTAAGTTTTCCTCATCTACCAATCAGTGGGTGCCACCTACCGAGTTCACAGTGTGTTTCCATGTCAGTTATCTCTCAGCCACCTTGCGAAGCTGCTATTGTGGGGCTTGCTCTATCCATGAAGACACTGAGCTCCAAGAGGAGTCACCTGCTCTGCCCCACACACCTGGGGACCAGTGTCCCAGTTGAGCAAACTGGGGCTGGGCTCCTGGTCCCCATGTTTCCCACCACCCCATGCTGCCTCTAACCTAATCTCCAACTGGCCAGTGAGAACACAGGGGCTGAGAAACACTGCATTCTACAACAGCCACCATTTGCTTTTGCAGCTTGGGCTGGCCGTAATGGCTCCCGAGAAGAAGGGTGGTGAGAAGGAGGGCCGTCCTGCCATCCACGGGGTGGTGACCAGAGAACACATCGCCAGCATCACAAGTGCATCCATGGGGTGGGTTTCAAGAAGCGTGTCCCTTGGGCTCCCAAGAAGACACGGAAATTTGCCATGAAGGAGATGGGAACGCCAGGTGTCCGCACTGACACAAGGCTGAGCAAAACTGCCTGGGCCAAAGCAGTAAGGCATGTCCCATGTGGTACCCAGGTACAGTTGTCCGGAAAACACAAGGATGAAGATGCACCAAACAAGCTCTATACGTGGCTCACCTATGTACCTGTCACCGCTTTCGAAAGTCTACAAACAGTTCATGTGGGTGAGAACTAACTGCTGACTGTCAAATAAAGTTATAAAACTGCAAAAAAAATAAAATAGCCAAGATTCAAATTTATGGAGAGAGAAAGTAGACTGCAGTGGCTTGGGGCGGGGGGAGGGGGGAGGAAAGGGGGTAGTGGATGGAGATTAACTGTAAGCTGGCACAGGAGATCTCACTGGGGGATGAAAAGGTTGTAAAACTGATTTATGGTGACGGCCGCACAACTCTGTAAATTCACTCTAAAGCACTGAATTGTACACTTGAGTTGTCGGATATATTTATAAAATGCACCTCACCAAAGCTGTTAACAAAAAGCTAAGATTAGTCCTAGCCGGTTTGGCTCAGTGGATAGAGCATTGGCCTGCAGACTGAAGGGTCCTGGGTTCAATTCCTGGTCAAGGACACATGCCCCAGTTGCGGGCTTGATCCCCAGTGGGGGGCATGCAGGAGGCAGCCAATCAATGATTCTCTCTCATCACTGATATTTCTCTTTATCCCTCTCCCTTCCTCTCTGAAATCAATAAAAATATATTTTTTTTAAAAAAGCCAAGATTATAGCCGAAACCGGTTTGGCTCAGTGGGTAGAGCGTCGGCCTGCGGACTGAAAGGTCTCAGGTTCGATTCCGGTCAGGGGCATGTACCTGGGTTGCGGGCACATCCCCAGTGGGAGATGTGCAGGAGGCAGCTGATCGATGTTTCTCTCTCATCGATGTTTCTGACTCTCTATCTCTCTCCCTTCCTCTCTGTAAAAAATCAATAAAATATATTTAAAAAAAAAAAAGCCAAGATTATAAAGTCCTCATTTTCTCAGAAGACTGTCTGTTTTAGCAGTCATACTTGGAAATAATTAGTATTAGCTTATTTCCTTCATAATGTGTCCTTTGTAATTACTGATTTGGAAAATAAGAGAAAGATCCTCTCTCCTCTAACAGTAACCATTAGCCACATGGTTACTACCTGCTTCCTCACTGTGAGACCACAGGTTGGCAACCATGAGACTGGTCTGCATTAGAAGTCATACATGTAACAGTGGCATGGGGGTGGCATGTTATGCACTCAGGCAAATGGCAGGGTTAGAGACCTGGAAACTACTATATACCCTCCCATCCAAGGGTGAGTCCCTCAATAAAGCCAGGCAATTTGCATTTTTATTTCCGCCTGAGGCTACTGAGTCCAGTGGACCTGGCTGGGCAGCAGAAACCTTCCTGCTCAGGAGAGCCCCCACCCCCCTCTCCCAGTCCCCAGTCTGGCTGGACAGACCCGGGCCTTTCAGAAGACTGCGCCATGGCTCCCCGTGCATCCGAGGCACGTGGGAGGGCTGCGTCACTAATTCTTCCCTACGAAGGCCAAGGAGGGGGACATTCCAGCAAGGCCTTATTCTAAGAAAGGGTGGGGCCTGCCGATTGGAGTTTCCCCCTAGTGTTCTGTGCTGGCCAATGCTACTCCAGTCCTTACACCTGGGAAGTTGAGACATTGATTGATTGATTTTAGAGAGAGAGAGAAACATCGATTTGTTGTTTGGTTTTTTTCAAACCTCTTCGTTGCTATGGTTTAAAGGAAGTGATGTTTGTGGTCTGGTGACACTGGCACATTGGCTCTAGTTGGCACCTGGGTACACACAGCCAGTTTACATGTTGTATGTGGGATGGGACTTAGCGAGGGTGTGCATCACCCCCACATTGTATCCAGAACCAACTGTGGCCATGAGAGAGAGAGAAGACACCTCGGAGGTGTTGGGGGCCCTCTGGGACCAGCTGCCCTTTCTTGGCACCTGCAGGAGCAGGGGAGGGTTTGAGGCAGGTCATTCATTTGGGAGATGATGTCAGCACGGGCAGAGGAGCCGGGGAGTGAGACAGCACGTGAATGAGCAGGTTACCAGTGGGGCAAGGAGGCTGTGAGGAAGGAGCTAGGATTTGATGAGGAACAGATCCTCAAACTTGAGGGAGCGTCAGAACCTCCCAGAGACCCCCTCAGAGTTTCTGGTTCAGTAGCTCCGAAGTGGGTGGAGCCTGGGAATGTGCATTGCCATCAAGTCCCCAGGTGATAGCAGAAATAACAGCAAAGCCCTGGCTGGGTAGCTCAGTTGGTCAGAGCCTCGTCCCCATATGCCTAGGTTGTGGGTTTGATCCCAGTCAGGGCACATACAAGAAACAACCAATGAGTGCATAAATAAGTGGAACAACAAATCGATGTTTCTCTCTCTCTCTAAAATCAATCAATAAAAAATATTTTAAAGTAACAGCCAAGAGCATGCTTCAGAGTGGTCAGAGTTGGAATAGTTACCCACCCATTCCTGCCTCTCACTGGCTGAAGGCTGTTCCTGGGGTGGTGAACTCCCTGGCATCCTGTGTACCAGCCTCACAAGGCCCTGCAGCCGGAGAAAGCCCTCAGGCTGAGCGTAACAGGCTCCTTGAAAGGAGTCATGGGCGTGTGGGAACAGAGTGCCGGGCGCCAGAGGTCCAGCCACACCACCTACAGGAAGTGTCTGGAGATGAAATCACACTCCCCTGAGTTCAATGAAAGAGCCCTACACCACCTCGCACAAAAAGAGTCAGTGCCCAGCTGCTCTGGCACTCACTGCTGTGTGACCTCCAACAAGTCTCTCATCCTCTCTGGGCCCCCAGCTGGAAGATTCCTAAGGCCCCATCTATCTCAAAAAGTCCCCAGTTCTCTGACAGCTAGATCCGAGCTACCATGCTCAACCACCGCCTGTGAAACGTTCAGTCCTGAGCCGAGCTGCAAGGAAGCTCCAACATTCACCTTGTTGCCCCTGCCCAGCCCTTCCCCCGGACTCGACCAGACCAGTGCTGCCCCCAGATTGCCAGGCAGTGACTCCCTAGGGTGGCCTCCAGGGTGGGCCCTCAGGCCCCCGGCCCCCGGCCATCCTGGGTGGCTATATCAGCATTGATGAGGTACTTAGTCTCAATCAAAGATTATAAGACTATGCATTTTCTTCTAATGGGTTATGCAGCTTTGCATTTGGGCTAGGATGATGTGTTACAGCTGACTCCACTGTTGCCCCACCTCCTGCCCTTTCCCTGGGCAGCCTGGCCATCAGCACTGCCTGGTGGTTGGGCTTTCTGGGCACCTGGGGGTGAAGGCAAGCCTGGGCTTTCCGGTGGCAGGGGAGCTGGAGGCTCCTGCAGCTGGTGCAAAGGAAGCACCTGGGGCTCAGGTAAGTTTACCTTGGCCTGCGCCCCATGGCTCTGTGAGCAGAAATCCTATTACAGTCGCCCCCTGAGGCAGGTCAGGGCTTTGCACCCCTCTATCAGTAAGGCTGTCTCTACGGGCTGGCCAGGCCGCCTTGGAAGGCAGTATTCAGACCTCCTGGGCGAGGTAGGCTCGGAGGGCAATTCTCAGAAAAGGGGGGCTGCTGTGAGCCTCATCAGCCCCTCACAGCAGCCGGTGGAGGGGTGACCCACAGCCACCAATGCTCGGGGAATGCAAACACCAGTTCTCTCAGGTCTCCACACGGAAAAGAGTCGCTGAGAACAGAGGAGAGACTCGGCTTTCTGTAAAGCCCTCCCCACTCAACTGGTGCCATCGAGCACCTGCTAACGCCTGGCACTGAGTCTTACCCATCAGAGATGAGGACACACAGCAAAGAAGGCACTGCAGCTGCCCCTCCCCTGCCCCGCTCCCTCTTTCCTTCTCTAGAGGTTTGGGCTAAGAATAGAAATTGAGAAGGTGCTGGTTCCCATGTGGCAAATTTTTCTTCATTGATGGTATGTAATTGCATTTCATTTCCATTCAATAAGTCTTCAGAATAAATCTTAAGATATGCAAAATGAGAAATCAAGATGTAATTGTGAGACCTTAGAGTATCTTGGAAAATATATGTCTAATCCTCTCCCCTCTGGGTACCACTTTGAAGTTGGGTAAATTTTCTCGATTCTTAAAAAAGATAAATTAGAGAAAGAATGTATTCGGGAGTCTCAAAACTATCAAAATATTTACCTTCAAACTTAAAATGTTTCATGAGTTCACCATCCTGTACATATTTATTCCTAAGGTACTGTCATATCCCAGAACACATGAAAGGAAGGAAGGAAGGAAGGAAGGAAGGAAGGGAGGGAGGGAGGGAGGGAGGGAGGGAGGAAGGAAGGAAGGAAGGAAGGAAGGAAGGGGGAAGGAAAGAAAGAAGGAAAGAAAGAAGGAAAGAAAGAAGGAAAGAAAGAAAGAAAGACTTTGAAGCCTACAATGGAAACATCCATTTTTCAATCTCGGAAAACATTTATCAGTGGCAAGCAGAATGATATTGAAGGAGTTTGTTCATTCTGACTGTGCATAACAAGGTGAACCTGTTCTTTCTTAATTGCCAACAGCAGAAAGCACATTAAATATCTAATGGGATGTCAAAACCAATCAAACTCTTGCTCCTGCTCATAAACATTGTGTGTAAGCAATAGCTAAAACTTGTGAAGAGGGAGATCTTGGTGACCCTCACTCACTCACCCACTCAACCAGGATTCCTGAGCGTCTTCTGGGAGCCCGCGTGTCCTGAGTGCTGGGGACACCTCGGGGAGCAGACCTCCAAGACGCCTTCAGACACCGAAATAGTAGGCCCTCATTTTCTGGATTTGGCATCCATATTGGAAAGACGTTTCCATTTTTAATACTCTGCTGCTCTGATAAATAATGTTCTCCCAGGTTCCCAAAGGGAGAATTAATTTGGGGAAACAAATCAGTTGTCGGTTCACTCATTGTTATGGTAATAGATAAATTAGGTTTTTAATTAAGACTGAGGGAGGATGGAAGAGCAAAAGGCAAAAAACAAACAATAAAAAACAAAAACCCACAGGGTTGGATGCAGAAGGGACGGGACAAGTCTCCCTTTTTGCTGCAGCGTCTAGACTTCCCTCAGTGAGAGCAGCTTCTGCCGGTGAAGGCGTTTTAGCCAGGAGGCCCAGCTACAGGCATCTCCTGCCTTGGAAACAGGTCAGCACCCGCCAACGTGCCAGGGATGAGATTTACTATCAGCCGTGAGGGAGGGACAGGGCAGGTATTCCTGTTCTGAAAATGAGTGAGCTGAAGCTTTGAGAGAACACAATGAGACAGGGTGTCAGGACTCAAACCCAGGCAGTCTGATGCCGCACGCTCTGACCCTTCTGCCTGGATTAACTTTTAGCACATAAAAATGGGGTCTGGCCCTAGCCACTTTGACTCAGTGTCAGGCCTGTGAACCGAAGGGTTCCAGGTTTGATTCCGGTCAAGGGCACGTACCTCGGTTACAGGCTCCTCCTATGCCTGGGCCCTGCGTGCAGGAGGCAACCAAGCAATGTGTTTCTCTCACACTGATATTCTCTTTGTCTTTCTCTCTCTCTCTTCCACTCTCTCTGAAAATCAATGGAAAAAAATCCTCGGGTGAGGATTAAAAAAAATAATAAATAAATAAATAAAGTGGCTATTCTGCCTCTAGATTTCTTAAAAACCTATAATGACTACAATATACTCCAAATATTTTAAAAAATAAAATAAAAATGGGGTCTGGAAAATGGAACAAACCAATGTTTCTCTCTCTCTCTCTCTCTCTCTCTCTCTCTCTCTCTCTGTTTCTTCTTCTCTCTAAAATCAATCAATAAAAAATTTTTAAAAAGAAAAGGATGTGTCCAGTACATTTATCACCCACCTTTATTTTTTGAAATCACTACTATACCTCAAGTGATGCAAGGAATTTGTGTTAATTGGAAGGAGGACGGGGAGGAGGAGGAGGAGGTTGGGAAGAAAAGAAATAAGGGGGGAAAGTAAAGGAAAATACAGAAGCAGCAGGAAGGAGAATCTGCTGCATCCCACTATCCACAGACCATGCATTCTCATGTGAACGAAACAAGAGGCTGTGCAGTAAACCCGGCAAGCTCAGGGGGGCCGATGGCAATCCTTACAAACTCAGTGACCGAAAGTAACCACGCAGGATAATCTAATCATAAATTCCTAACTGGGCCCGTCATGGCGAGGAGTCACGTCCCAGGCCTGTCGCTGCCTTAACAAAGGTCAATCTTGACCGTAAGTGAGCCCTGTCAATTTGTTCTGATGCATCTAGAATAACATACCTTTGAAATGTCAGAGTAATTTTCTTTTCCAGACCCCTCAGAAGCACAGCCACAGGCCCCAGGCACAAGACCAAGAAACTCCTCCTTGTTATCTTGTGGCCCGCATGCCATCCCTAGTACCGTCATGTGGTTAACTATCCTGCATCCCATGTAAAGAAAGCATGTCTCTCTCCTTTTGGCTTTTTACCCAATCCTAGAGAGTTCTCCGCTTTACTTTCTCCCTCCTCTTTAATCTACCACTAGTAGATTTCATGTAACTTTCCTTACATTTTCTTCTTCGAGTCTAAATGCATAAAATAAGCTGCAAAACTGTCATTTCCCGACATATCCTCAAATCTTGGCTCAGATAAATTCTTATAAAGCTTTCCACAAGTTTGGATGGCCTTTTGTCAACATTCAACGGAGGCAATATAGCCCCTACGGACACAAAAATTGGTCCTCATGAGGAGAAAAACGTACTTTTTACATATATAAAGCACAGCTATCCATCCATGCAATAAACAGATAGATATACAGTATATCTGTAATATTAAAATTTCACTGGGAAACAAAATTAGGGAGAAAAACAGTTTAACAAGTCTCCAGGGTGGTAGAGTAATAATGTCTTTTTAAGTTGTGAAATACTGCCCATAGGTACCTATTTTAACATACTGGTAGCTATCTGCACAAATTCTTCTAGCATGCTATGTTTTCTTTCACCAAAAATGGCATTTTGTGTACATGTTGAACTTTTCCATGTCACTAAACATTATTCATAACTAGAGGCCCGGTGCAGGAAATTAGTGCACTGGGGGTGGGGGGGAGTTCCTCAGCCTGGCCTGTGCCCTCTCACAGTCATAGAGCCCTGTGATTGATCACCCTAAAGAGGTAGGCCCCGCCCACCCGGCTGGGGCTCCTCAATGGATCGCCCCAAAGAGGAAGGCCCTCCCCACCTGGCCAGGGCTCTGAGATGAATTGCCCCCACAGAGGGAGGCCCCACTCACCCGCTACAGCGCTGCTGCAGGGTAGCCTGGGCCTCCCTCTTTGGGGCAATCGTGAAGCCCCCCGATTGATCAATTGCCCCGCCAGCCAGTGGCCTGGGCCTCCCTCTGCAGGGCTATCATGGGGCAATGGCCAGGCCCCCAACCTATTGCATCGACCCGCCTTGGCTGGCCTGGCGCCAGTGGGCGTCATAGCGTGGTCGTCCTGAAGGTCGCCCAGACGGTTGTTCTGCTCTTTGGTCGTTTGGTCCATTTGCATATTACACTTTTATTTTTATAGATAACATTTTATACCATTAACAAAGCATCTTGCATACAGTAGCTCATGTGATATTTACAAAAACAGTGTAGAGATCGATATTTTTATTATTACATCCATTGTACAGTAGAAGAAATTGAGGTGCAGAAACTTGCTTCAAAGTCTCTTAGGCCAGTGGTCGGCAAACTGCGGCTCGTGAGCCACATGCGGCTCTTTGGCCCCTTCAGTGTGGCTCTTCCACAAAATACCACGTGCAGGCGCGCATGTACAGTGCGATTGAAACTTCGTGGCCCATGCGCAGAAGTCGGTATTTTGTGGAAGAGCCACACTCAAGGGGCCAAAGAGCCACATGTGGCTCGCGAGCCGCAGTTTGCGGACCATTGTCTTAGGCAATATAAACACAGAGCCAAGACTTGAATCCACTTCTTAAGATCATTGGGTTGATCTTGCTTTTTTTCCCCCCTAGCTTCTTGAGTAGGAAGCTTAGTTCATTTATTTTAAATCTAATTTCGTTTCCTAATAAACACTGTAAGTTTTCCTCAGCTATCACTTAGGCTTCATCCCAAGATGTGTATAGTATCTCCATCAGACAGACACACGATCTTCCCTGCATTTGCAAACCTGTTACCAGGTTCCAATGAGATACTGAGGGAAAGGACTTCATTACGCCTAAAGAGCTTTCCTTCTCACGTGACCTTGTAGCTTCTTAGATGATATTGACAACCTGTCCCTAAACAGGCCTTCAACAGATGTCTGGCCCTTGGTCTGGCGTCAGGAGGCTGTAGAAGGCATGCCCTCCCAGGTGAACGCCTTTACTTTTTCCTTGTTCTAGACCCCATGCCGATCCCCACACTTGGGGTCCTGTTCACAGCATGAATGTGGTGGGAACTGAGGGGCTGACTGTTCATTTAATTCAGCAGCAGGCAACTGGCAGCAAATAGGCCTTGAGCAGAAATGACAATAAGAAACACTGGTCTCGTTTTTTGCCATGAATTCTATTATATTTTTTTGTTTTGATTTTTTTGAAAAGGAGAAGATGGAAAATGTCCAGCTCAAGCCCTGCTAGCCATAACATAGAAAGAGAGCGTGTGTTTGCAGGCAGGCACTTGGGGACCAGCAGCTGAGGCTTTGCACAGAGCCAGCCTGGCCTCCTGGAACCCTGCATTCCACGTGTAATCTGACCCTGTCTTGATAAATCATGGGCAGGCTTCCTCCACCGTGGCTACGCCTGGAGCTGGTCTGGTGTCTTCCCGGAGCCCTTTCCCATCGCCTTCACTGCAGGCCACTCTGAGCCAGTTTAGACCAGTTCAGGCTCTGCTCTTCCAGTGAGAGTAATGCAGGAAAACACTCTGCTGTCTTGTAAAACTTGTTCAGCTGAGAACTTGGCTACAAGTGTTGCTATGGCAACCTGAGCAGATGATTAGGGAGAAAGCCGTGTTTCCTGTTGGAGTGTGGGGGGGGGGGTGCTTATGTGTGCACATGGGTGTGTGTAGCACCGAGAAAAAGAATGACATTCCCCCTAAGAAATCCACATAAGGCCCTGGGATTACCCCATAAGCCATGTCCGCGTTCCCAGTTGAGTGGACCCTGAATGCCATTGCAATTGCAATTTCAAGACAGCATGAAGCCAATCCTTTTCAAATTGTGTAGGTTAGATCCGTGCTTGTGGAAATCTTCCCCTCAAGGGTGTTTCCACCACATTTTATTAGAGTATAGTTTCTTCATAATCTCTCACATCAGTGCACCTTCAGGTATCTACAGATGGATGGACACGTGCCTGTCAACTTGGAAATGCTCTGAATGGCAGGTGGCAGGTATGCTCTGACTGCTCATGAAACTGGATGCACCTTTGAATGTGAATTTACTTGAACTTTTTAAAATTAAGTCTAGATTTTCTACAAGGTGTATCATCAGAATTACAGATTTATATGTTTAAATACTTGTTTTTCTTGATTCTAGAGAGAGGAAGGCAGATGGAGGGAGAGAAAGAAACATCAATGAGAGAGAAACATCCATCGGCTGCCTCCTACACACCCCCTACTGGGGATCGAGCTCGCAACGGGAGCATGTGTCCTGACTGGGAATCCAACCCTGATCTGGTTCATAGGTAGATGCTCAACCACTGAGCAACACCGGCCAGGCATGAATCACAGATTTTGACTCATGTCGTGCACTCAGAATTTGTAAGAATTTTTGCACTCTCAGTACCTGTGTATGTAACTCAGAGTTTTATACACTTTGAGAGTATTTACTTAATGCAGTGGTTCTCAACCTTCCTAATGCCGCGACCCTTTAATACAGTTCCTCATGTTGTGGTGACCCTCAACCATAAGTTATTTTTGTTGCTACTCCATAACTGTAATTTTGCTACTGTTATGAATCGCAATGTAAATATCTGATATGAAGGATGTATTTTCATTGTTACAAATTGAACATAATGAAAGCATAGTGATTAATCACAAAAACAATATGTAATTATATATGTGTTTTCCGATGGTCTTAGGCGACCCCTGTGAAAGGGTCGTTTGACACCCCAAAGGGGTCGAGACCCACAGGTTGAGAACCGCTGACTTAATGAAATATTTTAAACTTTCAGGGATAAAACATCTGAATCACATGTAACTAAAAAAATGTGGCAGTGTTAACATTAGACTTTTTAGAGACAGAACAAAACTCTGCACAGATCCCTCTCCTCTCAGACATTAAGTACAAGAGATTTGCTGGGTGCTTATAATGTATCCAGCTCTGTTCTAAGTGTTTTTTATGTTCTTATTCATTGAATCCTAACAATAACAACACAAAGTAGATATTACTATTATCTCTAGCTTACAGAAAAGGAAATGTAGACACAGAGAGAAGCCACAGGGCAGTAATGGTGAGATGGGGATGCACACTGGGTGATCTGGCTTCACCGCCCTGTCCTCCCCAGGCCAGGGATCGGCCCTGGGGTGGGGCAGGAGATGGAGATCCCTGCTCAGAGCCCACCCCAGCACTTTTCTCTACTGCTCCCCCTCCAGCTCTCTGACTCACCCCTCCCACAGATCTGACTTCCTTTGGGGTAAGACAACCAATTCTTCCATCATCCCATGCTCCTCAGAAACTATAGTTTAGGGTCTAAACTTGGGCCTTCTGGTGTTCAGGCAGTCTAGAATTTTGAAGGTCTTATCTCTCAAAGTTACAGCCTCTGCCCTGAGCTTCAAAAGTCTGTTTCAAAACCCAAAGCTGAGCACTGGCTCATTTCCACCCCCATGTCTCAGTCTGCTCCAGAGGAGATAAGTCTCACCCTCATGGGCTAACTATAGTGGAGGAAGGACCATAGATTAAAATGAATTAGTAAGAATGACGATACTCCGATTAAAATTTCAAAATATTATGCCTCTACATGTTGAATCTGGGAATAAAAATATTATTAATTGCATTTGTGGGAAATACATGAATAAGTAAATAGAATGTGTTAATATTTTAACTATTCAGATCCGCTACGATGGCATAGGTTGTAAGTAAAACCAACAGATCTATCAGCCCTTGTCAGAGTGCTCTCTCTCTCAACATCCAATCTTCCTTTTAGATCAAAATCATCCCAATTTTCAGCCGCAGCATTCCTGAGCTAGGTGTGGCCATTTGACCAAATTCTGGTCCAAAGCACTTCTGTTTACTGGCCTTGAGAGCTTGAACTGGTCATAGAGTCTCAATCACAGAACAAAAACAACAGAAAGAACCATAAAGATGAGCCACCTAAGGCAGGGAAGGGAAGAAAGAACAGAACTGTGAAGTGAGGCTCCCAGGCTCCCCATGAGCCACCGAAAGGGCTGGATTTGAACCCAGTCACCTGCTGGCTATAGAAAGTCTTTGACGTGACCCCACAATTCCCTCCCCTTCTCTTCCCTAAGTTTCAGCTTTTCCTTCTGCAATGTGAGGATAAGAGCACACAGTGGACAGAGTGAATGTTCACCCTCACCAATTCTATTCCACTCCTCCCCCACTGAGTAATGGAAATGTGATTTGAAAAATTGGCCCTTACTCCAAAGGCAGACCTTGATTAGTCAGCCAATTATAATAACTTCATTTCCCCTGCAAATGATTGATTCCCTTGGCATTCTCTGTGTACACTGTTATTGGACAAGGCATGGATACGTGACCTAGGTTGGACCAATCAGAATTATGGAGAGATATTTACTTATTGGAAAAGAAGTGCCTTCTTCCCCTTCTCTTCCCTCTCCTCTTCCTCTTCTCTCTCCTTCTCTCCTTTCTTTCTCCAAACATAAAGGCGTTCTCCTGGAGTGCTGATTGAGATCACTAACCATCCTACAACCTAAATTATTCTTGTCCTGAGTTGTGAGCTTAAATAAGGCAACACAAGCACTTAGCACAGTGCCTAGCCAAAAAAGTGCTCAAATAACAAAATACAATGATAGTCTGTCCGCAACTTTCCTGATTCATAAGGAAATTACTACACGGTTCCATTCTGTTCCATCTTGGTCAAGGTGTAAGAATACTTTACAGCCCATTCCATGCAAAGAGTTCACGTTCCCAAACCTCTGTTCAGAGGGGCATCAGGGGGTCCTGCTGGATTATCTTCCAGCTACAGGTGAGTGGGAGAAGCGGGTATATCCCCCTTCTACCCCATTCCTCATCCTAAAGACAGAAGGACCTTCTTCTCCCCTTCACTCTGAGCATGCATGGTCCCTCTGGACCCTCCTTCCCAGTCGGCCTCTTCCTCCCCAGCACACCAGCCCCAGTAGTACCTGGTTTGGGAGAGCAGCACACGTCCCGTTAGTCGCTGTGGCCTGCAGCTTCCTTAAGTCTTTGGTTCTGCCTCATTAGGGAAATAAAGAGTAGCTTTTAGGGTACCTAGGAGAGAAAAGGAGGGGCAGGGAAAAAATAATAGGTCACATAAAGATAGATTCTCTGCCCTTCTGAGAAACCAATGCATTCACCCATTTGAAGCATCTAATCAAAGCATTTGGTTCATCACTAGGACCGAAGTCAAACAGCCATTGCTATTTGTGATGGATTCATTGTAAACATGGCCCCAGTCCTGTACCTCTGCTCATATCTTTGCATCTTTGCAATGTGACTTTGCAGCTCCTCCCATCAAGACATGGAGACTATCCCCCCTCCCCCCGAATCTGGGCCAGTTTGTGATTTGCTCTGGCCAATAAGATGTGGAGAAAGGGATGGAGAGCCAGAGCTGAGTGAGGCCTACGCTGGCCTTGTGTGCTTTCCTCTCCTTCTTAGAACCCAGCCTCGCTGCCATGAAAACTAGCTAGAGTGTGGGAGATGATGTGGAGGAAAGACAAGCCAACCCAGGGGCTGAAAATGCCCTAGTGAGCCCAGCTAATATCAACAGAACACGGGCAAGATTAGCAGAACTGCCCAGCCAATCCTCAGACTCACGACCTGGGTTAAACGTTTACTGTTGTACGCCACTGAGGTTGGTCTGGTTGTTTTTTCATGCAATATACCTGTGGCAATAGCAAACTGATGTGTTGCTTTGGGTGTTTTTCACTATTATTGTTCTTTTAAACAGGCAGTGGGCTGAAGAAGAAAGAGAAATTCTGTGGGCAGGCTGGCTAACAGCTGCTCAGGCAGACAGAGCCCCCTGGTCAGGCAGGTCATGGACTGGAGAGATGGAGAAGGTAGAAGCAGGAAGAAGACAGCACCTTCTGTATTTGCAACTGTGGGCTTCCCATAGGTCAGTGGTCTTCCAATTTTGCTAACGTGCACAGCTCCAAAAGAATTTTAAAGAACCAATGCACCCCATTGCATATTTCTAAGTTCACATGTAAACGTTGACATCATAAGTTTAGCGGTTGCAAGGGATATAATTTTCTGCAAATGTTGACACTGAAACTATTAGTCTTTTAAAATATTAAAGGGAATCTGGAGCTCATAATAATTTCATGCTCACCACCTAATTTAAAATATATGCATAAGCTCTTCTGCACTGTTGAGAAATTTTACTTCTTTCATTTTTCTCCTTGAATTCATATTTCTTTTCTACTTCCTTCACAAACCTTTAACATAATTTAACATACTTCTAAAATCTGAAAATCTTTTATTGATCACCCCATTATACATTTAAAATATATTAAATATATATTTTAGTACATTAAAAAATGTATTTTATTCTTGTGACCTTGAGCCTCTCTGTGTTTAAAAAAAAAATTGCTTCTGAATTGAATTATCACACAACCGACCAAAACTGCAAAAAAATTACCAATTTTGATAACTTTTTAAACATAAAATGTTAAATATAATTGGAAATGCATCTCCTAATGAGATGAAATACAGTCTAACTTTTCATATGCATTTAATGAAATAGAAAGGTACATTCTGCTGAAAATTAACCAGTCTAGGAGCTATAATAATGTTATCCTTGTTAATAGGAGGTAGAAAAGATTAAATGGTTTATATGGTAAAATAAAATGAGCATTAGCCATCACTGAATTATTTCGTGATATGATTTCATAAAGAGGATTTTAAATCATCTTACTGAATAGCGTACACGGCATCCAAAACAAGTCACCTAAAATTTTTATCTGTGGGTCCTGCTTGGTGTGCCTTGAGAGCTGGGGCTGGGCAAACCTTCCCGTTGCACTTAAATGGGCCGGTGTCCCTGAGCCCCGCTCTGGGGCTGTACGAGGCTGCTCCTCCTTCCCCTGAAGACCTGACCTGGGCTTAGCAGGGAGCACACCTGGAAAGTATTGCTTAGAGGGAAATACATTTTTAAAAGCTGAGTTCTTTTTCCTTTAGCACTCAATGCTTCTGACTGATGCTCTCTCTGCTTTGCTGTCCTTGGACTCTGCTTCAAGAAGGAACATTATCTTGGCTCCCACCACTCAGACCGCCACATGGACTCAGACCATCCTAACGTGTCAGGGTGCTGTTTCTGAGACCATCGTTCCCCTTCACATACGATGGATAAGATGGGGAAACATGGGAGCCACAGGGCAGTGGGATCCTGAGGAAGCAACAAAGGACTCCTCCCCTTTTCTCCATTCTCCCCGGGGTTTTCAGGTCTGGTGGCCACTGCCATAGGCAGATTGGGGCGGGCAGGGAGGACGGGCAGGGAGGGGTATGCTTTTTTATTTATTTTTATTTTTTAATAATAAAGTAGGAGAATCCATTTTGTAAATTCAGATGTATTCTCATGTAAATCAAACGAGAAAACTGTGTGTATGGAAATTAAGGATTTGGAGAATGATTCCTTTAAAACAGCCTGTGTTCATACCCCTGGGAACTCTTCCAAAGGCCCTTGGGGGCTCACTCACTAGGTGCTTTCCCGTCTATACAAAGGCTCCTGCATCCATTGTCTCCCCAGACCCCACACCAGGCTGAAGGGAAGAAAGAGGACTCACATATCCATTTTATTGAGGTGGAGACAGAAGCTGGAGGGCATTAGGTGACTGTCCCAGGCCATGGATGCAGTTGGGGACAGTACCAGAATCCCAAATGCAGCACTGAGACCGCTCAGCCCTTAGATGGGGACCCGTCCAGGATGCTTTAATGTGTTGGCTGAGTGTCCCCTGTTGCCAGCTACTGGGCCCGCCTGGGAGATGGGGGGGGGGGTGGGGAGGGGGGGGGAGAGGGTATCTAGAGTGCCTGCCTCCATGTGGCTCCAGACAAAGCTGAAATAATATTGATAAGCTATTCATAAAGAAATACATCCATATTAATTGATTGCTCGATAGATAGATGGATAGACAGGGACATAGAGAGAGAAAACAAGTAATTATATGATTCTTGTTAGAACTAGAAAGAGACAAATGTAAATTTTCAGCATAAGAAAAAAGAGGGTCAAGTGATCTTTCAGAGTCTTGTTTCTTAACAAACAGCTTAAAATCAATACCCCAAAAGGCAGCTTTAGGGTGGCACCGCGTTGGTCCCCCTCACTTGTCTGGGGCACACGGGCTCCTCTCCCTCTGCAGGGGCTGTACCGCTGTTTGACTCTCACTGGCAATGTCCGACACTGCCTACTTACCCGTGTCAACAGATGAGCTATCAGACTTTTATATGATCACCAATCTTTTTTTTAATATATTTTATTGATTTTTTACAGAGAGGAAGGGAGAAGGATAGAGAGTTAGAAACATCGATGAGAGAGGAACATCAATCAGCTGCCTCCTGCACACCCCGCACCGGGGATGTGCCCGCAACCAAGGTACATGCCCTTGACCGGAATCGAACCCAGGACCCTTCAGTCCGAAGGCCGACGCTCTATCCACTGAGCCAAACCGGTTAGGGCTGATCACCAATCTTAAAAAGCGGCGTCTTAGCGTGGTTCTAATCTTCCGCATTTTTTATCTTAGGGCTGGAAAATACCATATGCTTGCTGAGCTGGAGGGAGCCATCCCTGGGTCACGTGAAGAAGGCCAGATTGGGAGATGGTCAATCGCAGGCAGAGAGAAGCAGAATTGAGAGACAGAAAAGGGGTGGAGGATCCCTGGCTCAGACACTCACCCACCCCCAAAACACACACACACACACACACACACACACACACACACACACGACTCCATTAGCCAGTGACTCAGTCCCTCATTGGATTTAAGCTGGTTCAAACTGGGGTTCTGTTGACCCCATCCAGACTGAGGGCGCTCAAACAGCCCCTTCGGCTGCTATGATCTGGCTGCCAGGTGGACCTGCCAGCTGCCTGTCTAGGAACCAGCATACGCTGCAGGTACAGCACAGCCATGTTGAAGGGCTTGGCGGTCTCTAACACAGTGAACAGACACCTACCACATGCAACCACAATTCCACCCCAAGGCATGTGCCCTGGGGAAATGACTGCATGTGTCCCCAAGAACACACAGCTGCTTTGATCATAGTAAAGAAATCCTGGAAATTATCCAAATACCCATTAACAATAAAATGAAGAGAAGGAAAAAACGGAGGTATTCCTTCTGATGAACTACCACTCGGCAGTTAAAAGGAATAAACTACACTATAGAAGGATCTCATGGACACAACGTCGAGCAGAAGCCAGGCGTAAAAGACTATATTTCGTATGTTTCCATTTTCATGAAGTTTTCAGAACAGGCAAAACTAACCCACAGTGATGAGGTTAGAATGCCTGTTACCCCTGCAGGGGGCATTTCCTGAAGGGAGGCATGAAGGCGCTTTCTGGGGTAATAAAATATCCCATATCTTGACTGGCATGGTAGATACACTGGGTGTTTGCAATTGTCAAAATTCAGTAAGGTTTACTTTTTAAAAAATATATCTTATTTATTTCAGAGAGGATGGGAGAGGGAGAGAGAGGTGGAAACATCAATGATGAGAGAGAATCATTGATTGGCTGCCTTCTGCAGGCCACACTGGGGATCGAGCCCACAACCCTGGGCTTATGGCTTGACCAGGAATCGAACTGTGACCTCCTGGTTCATAGGTCGATGTTCAACCACTGAGCCATGCCGGCCGGGCCTCAAGATTTACATTTTTTTAAAAATATATTTTATTGATTTTTTTTACAGAGAGGAAGGGAGAGGAATAGAGAGTTAGAAACATCGATGAGAGAGAAACATCGATCAGCTGCCTCCTGCACACCCCCTACTGGGGATGTGCCTGCAACCAAGGTACATGCCCTTGACCGGAATCGAACCTGGGACCCTTGAGTCCACAGGCCGACGCTCTATCCACTGAGCCAACCCGGTTAGGGCAAGATTTACATTTTTAAATTATAACTAACAAAAATGAAACAATACAAGAACGCTCCCAACAACAAAATAAGCCACGGTAGGGGACAGAAGCAGAAAGTTTGGGGGATCATGTCCACCAGCTCCAGGTAACCCTGGATCTGTCCTGGTTGGGGTGACAGCTCCCGTGGGTAGGAGGAGAGGCCTCCATTCTCAGCAGTTGCACGTTGCTGGGGTCCCCCAGGTCTCTGTGCACATCCCTCAGAGGCAGCCTCTCTCCACCACTCCGCTGCTCACGTATTTTCCCACAACTTCCCGACAGTGGAGGGCCTGCAGGTGACGCTGGTGTCCTGGGAGCCCACACGCTGGGTCAGACAGACCACGTCCCCATCCGGCTGATCCTCTGAGCCTGTGTGAAGGGGACGATAAGGGCTGTCTTGCAGTGTCATCCAGTAATTCCAGGCGTCAGAGTACGAGGTCAGACACCATCAATTCAGCACCCATGAGGCTGTTATTATTTGGAGCAGGAGCTGCACTGACTGAGCTTGAGGCCTTGGCTTGCAGGGGTGAGGGGCTGAGCAGAGGAAGGGAGTGTGGTGCTCACCACGCTGAGTCCTTGAACGTTAGCTCCAGGATTAAGTGAGAGCTCCGCAGCAGAATTCATTGCGATTGGCTCCCACCCCCTTCCAGCAATTAAAGGATCGTTTGGAAAAGGAGATTTGTGTCGGAAGCCTCGTTCACACCTCCCAGCAAACGCCTTTCATCCCTCTCCAACCTTCTAGGAAAGCTGTGGGGGGCACGTCCAGGAGAGCTTGGGGGAAGGGAAGGCTGGGTGGAGGGGAGACTTTGACCGGGATGACAGCACTGAGGGGCTGGAAGGGTCAAAGGGAGAAGGAAGGAGTGTGGAGAGGTCCCTGCAGGCACTGGGGAAGCAGCAGAGACCAGGGCACCTCCTGTGCAGTTAGGTGGGGCCATGGCTGCCACAGCTCACCATGGACGCATCGCACGGGGCCATCGCTAGGAGCCCCTTGTGGCCAGTGGAACAGAGACGCTACTTTTAATAGTATTTCATTTTAATTAAAGTGAAAACTGAAAATCGGAAGATAAAAATATTTTCTATTGAACACAACTTTATTTTTATGTTATTACATATTTTGGATTATGAAAATTGCCTTTAAAAATGTTCACCTGGTTATTTTTTAATATGTTTTATTGATTTTTTATTTTTAATGCGGCTACTAGAACATTCAAAATTACATAACAGGCTCGAATATGTTTCCATTGAACAGTGATGTCCTAAGAAGTCCAGTTCTGGCGCCTTTCAGCAGGCGGGGTTGGGCTGAGCGCCCTGGTGGCCATTCCTCTATGTGCATCACACTGACGATATTCACATCAGTTCACTGAAAAATACACAGATAAACAGGGGCCGTGGCACCCAGCTCCTCCCTGGGATACTGCCCAGGCACAGGCCCCATGGAGAGGGGTGTGAGTGAGCCACCTCTGTCGTGACTGCTCAGCTCTCGATTCTAAAGTCCTAGGGAGCCATGGTCAGAGCCCCGGGAAGCCTCTGCGTGAAAGGCTCAACACGCCCAGCTAGGCACAGACCTGGACCTGGGAAGGGCTCAAGGGAGAACCTATCAAGGACCTCAAAAGCTACCCAGTAAGGGACCCCAGGCTGACTGAGGAGGAGGCTGAAAGTTACTTAGTGAATCAATCAGGAAATGACTTATTAAAGGTTCCAAGGGGACCGGGCAACTGGAAAATGTCCAAAAGGTACAACTGGGCAATAAGTTGGGGCAGACCAATCAGGATCCTTTCTGAGCCGGGTGTGAGTTGTCCTTGGCTGGCTTCCTGCTCTACACTGCCCCTCCTGGGAAGTCCCCTATGGCCTAGAAACCAGAAGCTGGGTACCCTTCGTGGGTTGGGAACATCACTTAAGTAAATGATAGACTCACCTTTCCCTGGAATGTGATGACTAAACCCACCCGTCCCTGGAATGGCGATGACTTACTATAAATGTGATATGGCCCCAACTCAGAAGGAACACCTCGTATGGACATATACATTGACTAACCAACCAGCTCTCGCCAAGTACCCCTAGCCCTCGTGCCTTCCTCATTCTCCTTAAAAGGAGTTCTAACTGCTGCACGGGCTGCTGCTCTCCCTTTGCGAGATAGCCCGGCAGGTCTTTCCTCTAATAAAGCCTGTGTCACCTGGTTGTCGGCCTCCGACTGATCTTTCAGTAAACTCCTCCTAGGAAGTTTCTTCCTTGTTCCGCAGCTCAATAGGTCCTAGATGCTCACAGTTTGTGGTTTTGAGTGGAGCAGAAGCCAAACCTGCCTCTCAAGGTCCTTGAATCCATTAAGCCAGTGGTTCTCAACCTTCCTAATGCACGACCCTTGAATACAGTTCCTCATGTTGTGGTGACCCCCAACCATAAAATTATTTTCGTTGCTACTTCATAACTGTAATTTTGCTAGTATTATGAATTGTAATGTAAATATCTGATATGCAGGATGTATTTTCATTGTTACAAATTGAACATAATTAAAGCATAGTGATGAATCACAAAAACAATATGTAATTATATATGTGTTTTCCGAAGGTCTTAGGTGACCCCTATGAAAGGGTTGTTTGACCCCCAAAGGGGTCGTGGCCCACAGGTTGAGAACCGCTGCATTAAGCATTTAGGTTGAGAGATGTCCAATCCTGACTTCCTCAGGCACCATGCTTCAGGGTAAGACTCCGTAGCCAAGGTGACCAAGCCTCCACGGGAACAAGGTCAGCACCCTAGTAGTCCTCTCTCTGCCCTGTTACACTTGAGTGTGGAAGTCCAAAGGGCCCGGAGATGGTCCCCCCGATACTGGTCATGGGCTCACACGGGGTCCTCAGCCTGGGGACGACGGCAGACGGACTTTTCAGTCTATCACACCTGGCATCACGGACACAAGATGGCATAGTGGCTGCAATGGGGGCCAACGGATGCAGCCCAGAACCAACTCACAGGTGCCATGATGGCAGGAAATGAACCAAAGGAGAGGGTTGACCATCCCTTCCCAGCTTGCCTGGGAGTGGGAGGTTCCCTGGGACACAGAACTTTGCATGTCGAAACCAGGAAACTACCGAGCAATACCCAATGAGCTGACCATCCTACCCATGGATGAGGGTGGGTGTGTTTCCCTAAGAGACTCCAGCCACAGAATAGCAATGCGCCTGAGGCGGAGAACAGAGGAAGAGAAGGTCCTGAGGGAAGAGAAGTCCTGGAGGGAAAGAAGCTCACACACAAAATACAGCATCTTCTCTAAGATGAATTTCCATTTTAAGAAACGGATGTTAGAAATTAATTTAAGACTTCCTTAATGTGTTGAAGATTGCAGAAAATAGTCAAGGTTGAAGAGTCCCCAGCTCCTAAGCCCAAATCAGGAGACCACCTCAGAAAGAGTGAACTGGAAACTCCCCAAAGTTAAGTGGATGGTCTATGGTCTCCTGTGACCGAGGGATGTCCTTAGAGCAGAAGTTGAGTCCATTAAAACTCAAATTGGAGAAAGAGCCACAGGGTCAGCCTTGGGGCCATTCCAATGACAGGTCCTTTGTCTCAGAGTGGCTTCTGAAAGTCTCACAGTTGGTTAGAGTATCATCCCCATAGGCCAAGGTTGGAGGTTTGATCCCTAGTCAGGCCATATACAAGAATCAATGAATGCATAAATAAATGGAACAACAAATCAATGTCTCTCTCTCTCTCTCTCTCTCTCTCTCAAACCAATAAATAAAAATTTAAGAAAAATAAAAGTCTTATAATTTCAAGCCCAAACACACAGTCTCAGGTTTCTTCATTTTTACCTAAAAAGGTATTCTATTTTAAAATACATATTTTTCATAAAACTCACTTGAAAATAAAATATAAAACACACTATAATGTAGTTCAAGGTCTTGTCAAAAAGATTAGAAAATCCAGTAATCACCTGACCCCAGGACCTGGTTGAAGTGGTCATTCCCATGATCCCTTACTATCCCGAATCACCTCTATACAGCTGCAGGGGGCAGGTGGTGGTCTACAGGCCTGTGAGAGCCGGAGCTTCCCACGTCACAGAAGCAAGATGGGACCTTCTCTGCAGAAATCCCATGGAAATAATATCAGCATTGACCTATTTATTGAGGATGCACCACCTATGCCTAGTCTTGACACGTAACTTAAGATATTACATGAAGAGAGATCAATACCTGCCTACTAGAGTTGCCCTGAAGATTGCAATGAACAAGGAAAGTGCTTTATGCCAGGAAAGAGTTATACTCCATGCCAGGAGCTATGCACAGTTGCTACATGCACTTAGTGTCCAAAGAACTCCTTGGGGGACAGTAAGACCTCAAATCCCCATCAATGCTAAATGGTAGGGTCAACAATGCCAACTCCCTCTCCAGGACCCTTACCTAGAAGAGGGGCTACGCCCACAGTCCCGGTGGAAATTGCTCTCGGATGAGCTGATGATGGCTGGAAAGGCCCTGCTGCCCAGCGGTGAGGGCAGTGGAAATGGTTTGGCAGAAGTTCAAACCATGGGCCCCTGGAGCATGGGAATCAGTGACCAAGATGAGGCCAACACTCCAGGGGCAGGGGTAGAACCACATTATACTAAAAAGTGTTTTGAGATGGTTAATAGACCTAAATACGAAAGCCAAAACTACAAAGATTCTAGAGGAAGTAACAGTTTATCTTTATGATTTGACACTTATGACCTTGGGTAAGCAAAAATGTCTTAAACGGGGGGGGAAAAAAAAGTAAGTATACTAAGCATTCACAAGCTAGGAAAAGAACAAAATAAAGCTAGCCCATATGGAATAAATTAATATTGGTGCAGCAATTAATAAACTAAAAACAACAAAAAGCAGTAACAGCCTTGCTTTATAAATAAACAGGTGGTTATTTTAATATGCTAATACAGTTCCTCAAAACCAATGACAAAGCAGAAGGGTAGGGTGACACATGGTTGGTGGAAATCCATGAGCTCCAGTCCTAGCCCTGGCCACACTGCCACCCTCCTGCCCTGTCCATGTCCTGCCCTTTGGCAACAGGACTCCTGGCGGTGAAGTGTGCGGTGAAGGTCATGGGACACGCAGTCACCTGCCAAGCTAGACAGGTCTCTATGCATAGTGCTATGTGCAAATCTCTGCCCTAGGCCAGAATTTATTGGAGCGACTTTCCGATAAACGCCAAGTGGGGCCCAACCACTCATAGATTTCCTCCCTGGGAAGACAAGGCTGGAGCTGACACTAAGAAAATAACTACATTTGAAACTGAGGAATTCAAATGAGAAAAGCAGCAGCAGCAAAAGCAAGTTACCTCCTGGTTTATAAGATGATGTTAGAATTTCTTGGAATAAAACTGATCCAGGAAACTGTAGGCCATGATAACTAGCAAGAGGGGCCCTGACCCCTGAGCAGGGCCCTGAACAGCCAGGCACAAATCACCCGAATGCTGGACACCTGAGTGAACTTGGATGGGAACATTCTAGATTTCCTCCAGTGAAATATATATTCTTCACAAGGCACTGGTGTAAAACCGTATTTGAAGCCTCTGGAATATTTTGTTTATACAATCTGAGACAAAAGGGAGGAAGAAAGTCCCTACAATTTGCCAAGAATCCTTTCACTCCCTAGAGGATTTTATCTGGATCCTCCTCGAAAGGGAAGCCGGGGAGCGAGGGGTGGAAAAAAGCACCAAATATGCAACTCCTACTGCTGCTCTGGTCATAAGAGTCCACAAAAAGCCAAGGACTCAGAAAATTCCACCTCCGAGGATTTAAGTAGCAAAACAGCCAAAGAAAGAAGAAGAAAAGTGGATGGAGAAGGGCACCTAGAGAAAGGGAGACGTGATGGACCACCCAGAACCCAGCCAGGAGGACACGGCCAGAACTCTGAAATCGCCAACGAATAAAACAAGACATAATCCACATGGAAATGGGAAGGATATTCTATCTCTGAAAATAGTGAGGTTGGAGAAAAATCATAACAGTGAGCATCCTGGCAATACAAGTCCAAGTTTCCCAGGATGTTGTCCCAGGAAGGTGTGCCAAAAACCTCAGACTAATTGGAGTAGGAGGGGAAGTCACTGTATAAGCTACCCCCAAAGACCCAAATGGGGTCAAATTCTAAAGTGAAGACTTAGCCATCTCTTTGTGACTTCTGTTGGAAACATTTTGTTTTTGTTTTGGATGATCAAGTATTTAATATTTCATCAGAGTCCTAAAATAAATGTATGATAAAAATAAATTTTTTTTTAAAGACCCAGGAACTCTGGGAGGGGAAGGGGAGGTCAGAAGGGAAAAGGCCTGGAATAATCGTCATCCCTTCCCTGAAAGTCAGGGATGGAAACTGGTGCCTGAGCCCAGGGCGAGGCTGAGACCACAGCAGCTGCCTTCCAGGCCTGGTCTTCCGGGCATGGTGGGCAAAGGGGATCCATGGGGTGTAGGGAGAGAATGTTAGAGCTTCCACTTATTTTAATGTTTGACCCAAAAAAAGGACATTAAGATTTTAAAGTATTTAATACTAGAGGCCCAGTGCACGAAAATTTGTGCACTCAGGGAGGGGAGGGGGATCCCTCAGCCCGGCCTGCGCCCTCTTGCAGTCGGGGACCCCTCGGGGGATGTCTACCTCCAGAGAGCAGGCCCAAGCGGCAGTCAGACATCCTTGGTGCTGCCGAGGAGGCAGGAGAGGCTCCCGTCACCACCGCTGCGCTCACAGCCATCAGCCCGGCTTGTGGCTAAGTGGAGCTCCCCCTGTGGGAGTGCACTGACCACCAGGGAGCAGCTCCTGCGTTGAGCATCTGCCCCCTAGTGGTCAGTGCACATCATAGCGACTGGTCATTCCCGGTCATTCGACCCTTAGGGTCAATTTGCATATTACCCTTTTATTACATAGGATATAGACATTGGGGCCCTCCCTCACTCACTATTTAATATACAGATTGTCACTGCCCCCTCCCTCACTCACTGTGTCAGAGAGTCCCATGTCACTTCCTTTTGTGGAGAGAGGGCCAGTAGAACCCTCTCAACCATTTGCACTGTCCTGTTTCGTGGCCAATTCAGTGGAGAGAGAGAGTGTGTGTAATGTCTAGTTTTAAATACTCGTAAACTTGGCAAGTGATTTAAAAACATTCCTGCAAAGAAAGTTAGTAAAGGTAATCCTAGCTGTGGAAATACAAGCGGATAAGAAAATGGCCTAGCGGACATGCCTCCCATCGTCCGATTTGACAGCCACAAGCTATGCGTATAGGCCACTGAGTCCTTGAAATGTTGTTTAGTGTGACTCGGGAACTAAATTTAAATTTTATTTTATGGAGATTTGTATTTAAAGCTGATACTCATTCCATTCCTGGAAACCTCCTAAGTATACTTGGAATGACTCGAGTATGTGAGTCTATTCTGGCAACTCTGAAGTTTCTGAAATCTAAAAACAGATCAAGAATTTCCAATAACTTTCCGCCACGGAGTCAAGTCTGCCGTAAATGTAAAACCCACACTGGACTTCAAAGGCTTGGTAGGAAAAGGGAACATAAAGTATCCCATTAATAATTTTCGATTACGTGTTGAAATGGTAACATGTTTAATATGTGGCAGTTAAAATATATATTACTAAAATTAATTTCGCCTTTTAAAATCGTTTTCAATATGGCTACAAGCAAACTTACAATTCCCTGAGTGAGTCACATGAAATCCCTACCAAAGAGCCCTGGTGGGGATGCGTTGTCTTCTTAAACCAGACGACCCATCTTTGGTAACCCCGGAGGGTCTTGGGAAACGTTTAATGTTGTCTGCCTTCCTTGACGTTCTTTGCTTCGTAGCAAGCTCAGCAGACAAAGCAAACACATACACAACCGGGCACAAGAACTGCGGGGGTCATTTGGTCTATGCCAGATGTGGGGCTGCCAAGACCAGGGCTTCCACTGGCAAAGCTCTCCCGACTTTAAAAGAACATGGGACATCTGCACGGGGTTGATGAAAGTAACAGCCGAGCAAGCACTTTTCCACGTGTCCTCTCCTCTGATCCTCACGACATTCGTTGGACAGACGATGCCCCACTTCATAGGAGAGGAGCCTGGCACAGAGGGGCTCGGGCACATGCCCAGCTCATGTGGCCGGTATATGGTGGAGCTCACGTCCAGACGGCTTCGCTGAGATACCAGAAAGTCCTCAGCGCTGGGGAGGTGACAAGGGACCTCACCATCCAGCAATAATTTTCTTTTTTTTTTAAATATATTTTTACTGATTTCAGAGAGGAAGGGAGAGGGAGAGAAAGATAGAAACATCAATGATGAGAGAGAATCATGGATCGGCTACCTCCTGCCCACCCCACACTGGGGATCGAGCCCGCACCCCGGGCATGTGTCCTGACTGGGAATCGAACTGTGACCTCCTGGTTCATAGGTCGGGCAACGCTCACACTGAGCCATGCCGGCTGGGCCAGCAATAGTTTTCAAATGAGAAACTGAGGCTGCAGTTCTTTCTTCCCTCGGATCTACCATCCTGGTCCTGGGAAAGCAGCCTCTCTCTGTGGGAGCAACAGACACCAAGCCGGCTGAGGGGGCAAAGGAAAAAGAGAGCGAACCCCCTGGATGTACTCAGTGTCTTTCTGGAGCTTTCCGGTAGGGGGGCTGCTTCTTGAGAAATAAGACGCTCTCGAGCTGGCTCTGCACACTCGTGTGTGTGCGCCCAGGTGGCATCAATGTGGCCAATAACTGCTTGTCTTCCCAAAGCAACAGCTCACTGTCTGTGGAGCCACCCTTTAGTCCTGCTGCCCACACCCCCGCCTCCCCCTGTGACCTGCGGCCCGAATGCCCAGGCAGCACCGGCAGGTGGTGGAGCAGGAGGCTCCCAGCCCTCAGCCCTCAGTGCCTGTGCACAGGCCCGCCTCAGGCCGTGGTTCCAGGCCCTGCCTTCTCTTCTGAAAGGTGGTAGTTTGACTTGGAATGAGATGTGTCTGCACCTGCCAAGTTCAACACATAGTGGAGACAAACACAGCTCTATCCCCAAGAGGCCCCGCCTAAGGCAAGGCACAGACAGGGCAGTTCATCTGGCGAACAGGGCGAGGGGGGGCGGGGGACAGGCTCCAGGGCAGCCGGAGGGAGGTGGTTGGAGGGCCCGCCTGGCTGCAAACTGAGGCTCTGTGTGAGGGGCAAGGGGCCAAGTTTCCACTGCGGCCCACCTCCTTTCTCCAGTTAAGATACTTTCCATTTCGCCTTAAAATCACCCCATAAGGCTTGATGGATCTCTTTTGTTGTTGTTTTAACTGGCTCTCCTCAGGGAGGGTTTTCAGCGGTTCCAGGAGCTGGCGCAGCCTCAGAGAGAAGCAAGCTCTCCCACACCCACTGGCTTCCTCGGAGCACCAGGCCGGCCCTGGGCCTCAGCTCAGCCAAGTCCTCCCAGGCCCCCTTCTCTGCCACCATTTCGCCAGGCGGGAAAATCACCACTAGTGAGAGATTCAGCCCAAACCAGCGACGTCCCTGGAATGGAGAAGAGAGCCCTGCCCTGCAAGATGTCCAGCAGCTCTGAGTCTGTGGCCTGGGGAGAGCGAGGAGAGAGCAGATATACCTCCTGGATCAGCAGTCGCCAACCAGTGGTCCTCGGGCCACTGGTGGTCCGTGAGGTCCGAAAGGTTGGCGACTGCTGTCCTGGATGGCTCCTACCCGCCCTGGAGAATCACCAGCTCTGGCCTCCTTGGGGAGCTGTTTAAATCCGTCTCCACCTGGCTGCTTGGCGTGTAGGTGCTGTTCTCTAACAGAGATGAGTCAGAGACCCCAGGCCATCGCCCATCTGGGTGGCAGGCACCTCCCTCACAGGAAGGGTCTGGAGGGTTCACGTCTAGACGGGGCTGAAGCTGAGCTGAGACACTAAGGGGCTTTATAGTTACAGTTGCACTTGGTTAGCTGTTATAAAAATTACTCGTTATACCAGTTCTGACACTTCTAATAGCAACTTAATGGTTATTTATTAAACTTTCTCCAATTATGGCTGCTTAGCATATCAAAGGCTGGGAAAATACCTCCCAGATAACCTTGGGAAGAGGAGACAGGCACAAGTATAATGGGTGGACTTGGCTGGGCTGAACAAAGACCTCAGGAGGACAGCAAACTCAAATGAAGGTGAAAGCCATCCTTTAAAGAAACAAACCGAGGATTGAGGGGGGGAAGTGCTAAAATAACAGACATGCAGAGGAGCCGCTGTACAGTTTTCAACAACTCCCCCTTCTAGGTCATTTAAAATACTGCACCGTATGTTTTGCACTTGGACTCGGCATCATGTAATTGCCATTGTGACAAGGAAACTCTCGTCTGACAAGCTTCTGAACACAAAACCCATGTCCCGTACCCTCTGGGCAAGCGAAGTGATTTTAATCCCTAATGCACACCAAGCTTGATCCTTACCCGTCGCTAGAATGTGCAACACAGTTGAATAGAAATGGGATCCCACTGTGCTACCAGCAATATTTCAAATTAAGACTGTACTGTGTGTCAGGCACCTTGCATACATACTCATTTCACCCTTAGAATATGTCTTGGGTTTTCTTATTATCCCCATTTTACAGGTGATACACTGAGGTTCAGAAATGATCATGGAAGATGCCAAGGTCATGGAGCTAAAAGTGGCAGAAGCCAAGATTTAACCAACGTGCAGCAAGCGTCAGATCCCATGGCTTAATCACGGTGTATACTCCCCTCAATGTGATAGTCAACTAATCTGTTGACCATTGATTTACAGTGTTAGCTCTCTGACTTAGCTTTCTGATTCGGAGGAGACAGGTGTAGCTGGGACACCCTCGGATCCCCATCAGATCCCCTTTCATTAGTTTCCTATTGCTCCTGCAACAGATGGCCACAAATGTAGTGGTTTCAAACACCATACATGTATTATCTGACGTTTCTGGAACTCAGAAGCACGGAAGGTTTCATGGGCTAAAATCAAGGTGTCACGGGGCTACATTCCTTCAGGAGGCTCCAGGGGAAAGTCCATTTCTTGCCTAGAACCAGGTCGCGGGCAGAGTGATAGGACAGGAAGGGACAGCTCAGCCTAGGTGATGCAGGAGCAGGAAATCTCGGGGTCAAGCGTTGAAGAATCAGGAGGAGGCTTCAGCCTCAATAAAAATAGACAATGTGGCAGGAGGGCGAATTCCTAAAAGGGCTTTCAGAGTTGGAAACTAGAACTTCTTTTTGGTGTTTGTTTCCCTGTTTAGCCAAAACAATGCAACAAGATCACTAAAAAGTTAAATGATATGAAATCAGGTATACACGGAAGAGCCTCTGGAACATCCCTCCAGGCCAGTGGTCGGCAAACTGCGGCTTGGCAAACTGTGGCTCGCAAGCCACATGCGGCTCTTTGGTCCCTTGAGTGTGGCTCTTCCACAAAATACCGAATCCTGTGCATGGGCCACAAAGTTTCAATCGCACTGTGCGTGCGCGCCCGCACGTGGTATTTTGTGGAAGAGCCACACTCAAGGGACCAAAGAGTCGTATGTGGCTCGAGAGCCACAGTTTGCCGACTTGATCTTCCTCTTTTTCTAAAATGGTACAACTAGTGGCTCATTCTCTTGGACTAAGTGCTACTGAAGGAGGGAGGGATTCCCTTTTGTGTTTAAAGGCTTTGCCTTCCCATCCTAGGCACACACATAATATGCATAGAACAAAGGCAAGAGGAACACACTCTCAGATGTTCATTGTCATTTTTTGAGTTCACAAGATTACAGCTGACTGATTTGTCCTTTCTGCTGCTCTGTATGTTTTCAAATTTTCTGCCCCAGTCTTTAGTCTTGTCATTTGGAGGGGGAAAGTTCAGACCATTCGTGGTTTTCTGGGCTGTCCAAAGTTAGATTGTTCTCACTTTCCCCTCGTCAAGGAGGGAACTTTACGAGCCAGTGCCCCTCAAGCTCTGAGTGCTTGCGAATCACCTGGGAATATGGTTAAAATGCAGGTTCAAGGTCAGCAGGGCTGGGGCAGCGCCTGGGAGTCTGAATCTCTGACAAGCTCCCAGCTGATGCTCATAGTGCCAGTCTGTGGACCACACTGTGAAAAGCCAGGTTTCAGTCTAATGCCAGGTAAACTCAGCCCAAACATACACAGGAAACAAACGCAGGAAGAGAAGGTGTGCCAGTGGGCACACGGGCACCTCATCCTGAAACCAACTCGACTTCTCTCTTGCATGGTGCATTCCGCCCTGAGGAGTCTACTTTGCTCACCTGGTCCATCTGGAGGCTGTACTGCCCCAAAGAAGGTATTAGAATCTCCTGAGACCCTGGGATACTCATATTTTCTCAACAAAAGGATGGGCTGTGGCAGGCCTGGCTCATTTTTTTTGCTCGGCCTTCCGTTAAACACCTTCACGGCTGTTGTCAGTTGAGTTCTCTTTAGATTAATGTCTCCTAAATTAATTTTGTGTTCAATAGACCTCCTTAAATATGTTTGTTCAGCAGACCAAATTGGAGCCTTCGATTTAACTGAGGGCAGAAGCCCAGCCACGTAATGCTCGTCACCGTTCACACGCTGTTGGCCCTGCTCTTTCATTAGTCACTGTCACCGCCTTGCTCACTGGTTCCCCGCCCCCAAAGCTCCTCCACAGAATCAGATGTTGCTCCTATTGGAATATAATCCTCCCAGAGCAGAGAGGGGTATCTTCTTAATTGGCTGAAGAGGATTACAAAGCACCGGAGAAGAACATAAGTGAAGGGAGAGGCAATTCCTTCATTTCAGGTTTCCTGACAGCAGCCAAATCTTCACCATTTTTTAACCCTCAGTTTCTCCCAGGAATGTTAATATGCCCCCTCCCACCCACCTGGTCCCCTTCCATTCCCATGTCTATTCCAATCCTACTAATTCCTAATATCACAGGCTCTGGAGTTGGCCCCAACTCCTCATTTTACAGGTAAGGAATCTGAAGCCCAGGGAGGCAGGACAGAGCCCCCAGGGCCCACCCCGATTCCAGGGCTTCCTCCCTCCCCAACCCCCAGCTGCCTGCTTAGTTCAATTGCTAGAGACCATTGACTTGGGAGTGAGTAAATCAGGTTTGTTGTCGTTTTACCATCTGGGTATTCTGGTAAACAGCTTTGAAAGTCAATGGCGCTTTAATAATGATAACAATAAGAACAATGGGCACTGATTTTCTAATTTTTAATCATGGACATTTTCAAACGTGCCCCAATTAGAGACCATGGCATGATGAATCGCCATGTACCTGTCACCCAGTTTCGATGATGATCAACATTTGGCCATTCTCATTTCATCCTTTCCCCCACTTCACCACTTATTATTGTTCTGTAAGCAGTCACTCCTCATGCTTCGGGTTACTTTTCTCCAGGCTTTACCGCTATGTCTCAAGTGATACGCATTTGCTGTTACCTCTAGATTTGTTAGTTTTCAGCTATCACTTATTGACTTCCTGTTAAATCAAGGCAGAGCTCTCTTCCCCAGCCCAGCAGCCTATCCTGCCCGGCTCAGTTTCCCCAAAGAACAAATTCTAGGTCTCCCGCAGAAATGGGCTCAGAATCTAGTATCTAACTGCTTCTTCCACAGACTTCCAAACAACTACTCTCCCAGTGCCCACTCTCACCCAGCAGTTTAAGGCTCCTGGACCCCCCATATTTGAAGCTTTCCTGTATTCCACATGACAAAAGCAAACACACAAAGTATGTGTGCCCTCCTACACACACACACACACACACACACACACACACACACACACACCTTGCAACCACTCAGTTTTAAGCTTCATCCTCTCAGCTAAAAAATAAACCTTCTTCCCTCCTCTCTCTGACTTGGTGTTTGTGGTTCAGGGTTCCAAGTGATTCATGATTTCCTATTTCTTGTTCTGCCTATTGATTCTGAATCATTTTCAGAGAAGATAAAAATCAGAGAAACAACCTTACTCCATCTTCCAGAATATTCTTCTGGCTGAGATTTGAAAATGGCTCCATCAGTTATTAACTATGGCATTTTGATTTTAAATTTCCTATAGATTCCCTAGTAGAAAAGACATTAAAGACAGAAAGGACTGCACAATTCTTACATTGTTTTCCGTAATAACATGGTTGATGGGAGTACTGGTTTTATCATCCCACAGACTCTGAGTCTGTGTATTGTTCTAAAAAGGAGGGGGTGGTCCTAATGATGGTGTCATTGAGAACAGAGTGATTCAGAGGAAAGACAACACTGATGTCAGATCAGTGAGGTTTATGCTGTGATCCTAACTCTGAATGGACAGTATCGATGTAAACTAATAAGATGTTTTCCTTGTTTTCATTTTCTTAAACTTTTTATTTTTGAAATAATTCTAGATTCACAGGAAGTAGCAAAAAACAGAGAGGCCCCATTTTGCCTAGTTTTCTCTACTTGCTACCTAACTATAGTACAGCGTCAAAACCAGGACACTGACATGGGTACAGTGTGTATATACAGTGCTGTGCCATTTTATCACATGTATGCATTTTTGTGGCCACCACTACAATCAAGTTACAGAATTATTCTACCACAAAGAACTCCTTCATGTTAGCCCTTCATAATCATACCCACCTCCTCCCACTCATCATCTCCCTGACAACCACTAATCTGCCTTCCATATCTATAATTTGGTCATTTTGAGAATGTTCTATAAATGGAATCATACAGTACATAATTGGCTTTTTTCGTTCAGCATAATACCCTTGAGACCCGCCCAAACTGTGTGTGTCAATAATTTGTTCCTTTTTATTGATGGGAAGCAGTCCATGGTATGGATGTACCCCAGTTTGTTTAGCCATTCATCCATTGAAAAAATATTTTGGTTGTTTCCTGTTTGGAGCTATACAAATAAAGCTGCTGTGAACATTCCGATTCTGGTTTTTCTATAGATATAAGTTTCCTTTCTCTGGGCTAAATGACCAGGAATATGATTGCTGGGTCATTCTATAAATATATGTTTCATTTTTTTAAAAAACAGCCAAATTGCTTTCCAAAGTGGCAGTATCATTTTACATTCCCACCAGCAATTTATGAGAACTAGTTTCTCTGCATCCTTGCCAATGTTTGCTATAGTCACTTTTTAAAATTTTTCTGACGGTTCAAATAGCCATACAGTAATATCTCATTATTGTCTTAATCTGCATCTCCGAATGGCTAGTATTGAACATCCTTTCGTGTGCTTATTTGCCATCTATATATACTTTTCAGTGAAATATCTCCTCATGCCTTTTGCCCATTTTCTAATCAGATTATCTGTGATTTTTCTGTTGAGTTTTGAGAGTTCTTTGTCCTACAATATATATCCCTTGTCATATATGTTATTTGCAAGTATGTAGCTTGTATTTTCATCCTCTTAATGGAGTCTTTCCCAGAGCAAAAATTTACATGTTAATGAAGTCCAATTTTTTTAATGGATCATACTTTAGGTATTGTGTCTAAGAACTTTTCACCAAGCTATAGGTCCCAAATACTTTCTCCTATGTTTTCTTCTAAACTTCTTATAGTTTTATTAATGTCCCAGTGCACGGATTTGTGCACATTGAAAGGAAATTATAATTAGGAGGAATATTTTAATATCACTATTTGCCCTTTCTCTATAATAGAAGTGTCAACCAAATTCACAATCGACAATGACAGATCGAAACACATGCGTCGACTGGCGCCAGTGAGAGCTTTATATGTATTGTGCACGCCCAAGTCAATTTAGCCTTTTATAAATATAGAATAAATTTGTTTAACTAAACCTGCTTTCTGATGGGGCTAAACTTTTTCCAGCCAAGTAAAGCACCCCAACTTCTCTTTCAGGTAATTGTCAACAACAGCAGTAAATATTAACACAAAGCAGATTATTATTATAGATCACGCAGGCAGAACAAAGGGTAAAATATTTAACTGCAGCAGTGTTTAACTATATTCTGCGCAGTGAGAAAACCTGAAGTCATTTTCAAGGTCCACCATTTCTTACTTCTTTTCAGTCAGATCAAGTTTCTAAACTTTCTAAATCTATTTTTTTTGGCTAAGGAAAAGAAAATAGGATTCTATGGAGTCTCCTATCTACCTACGCCAGGACTTCTGTGAGGATCAAATGAGATGAGGCACGGGAAAAATGCTTCACAGACATTTGGTTAAAGTGTGAAATGTTTGCACCTGGCTATAAAGCAAGTCGGGTTCCTGGGCTGAAGAAACTCCAAGGAGGCTAGTTGCTAGGGAGAGAAAGCCGGGCATTGCAATGTGACGTCATTACCTGGTGCCCACAGCGACATGTGGGCTGTGGGCCGCATTTTGCACCATGGGGTCTTGGCAGCGTTGGCTATGATTTAGTGGAGTGTCAAAAACCAATATGGCTTATTTTTGGGTTTCTATCCTATTTTATGATCTGTGTGCCTATATACCTCTGCCAATAACACTTGCCTTAATTATTGTAGTAATATAGTTTCTCTCACTTCTTCTTTTAAAAAATTATTTTAGCTATTGTTGTTCCTTTGACTTTCCATATAAATTTTAGACTAAGCTTATCTATTTCTTCACACACAAAAAAATTTTGCTGGCATTTTAATAGTGGTATCTTTTCTATGTTGAGTCTTTCAATCCATGAACATGGTACGTCCCTCCATTTATTCAGATCTTCGATTTCTTTAACATTTTGTAGTTTTTAAGCACACAACCTTGTACAAGTTGTTCGATTTATACATAAATATATTTTTTAAAGTAATCATAAATGATGTTTGTTTCAGTTTCCATGCAGTCATTGCTAGTGTAGAGAAATACAATTCATTTTTGCATGTTTGTCTTCTACCTTGCAATCTTACTCAACTCATGAATTTTTTTTTTTTGTAGATTTATAGGGATTTTCTACATAGGACATCATGTCCTTTGCAAATAGAAAGTTCAATCTATATGCCTTTTATTTCCTTTTCTTGCCTTATTGCACTGGCTAGGAATTTGAGTACTGTGTCTTCCAGCCATTCAAATTTAGTGTGTTCAAATTTAAACTCATCATCTTTCTGCCCCCACCTCCCAAAATCTGTCTCCTCTGGATTTCTCATCTCAGTAAATGGCACCTCATCCAAGATGCTCCAAGCAAACCAGGAATTCTCCTTTGACTAATCCTTCCTCCTCACCCCCCACATCTAATTAGTCATCATCACCTATCAATTCCATCTCCCAAATAATCCCTCTATCCACCTCTTTCCATTTCCATAGTCACTCCCATAGTCCAAGGCATCATCTTTTCTTGCCTGCATCATGGAAATGGTTTCCTAACTATTGTCACTGCTTCTACTGTTATTTCCTTCCAACACATGCTCCTCTTCTTAGCCAAAGGGATTCTACTAAATATGCAAATCTCATCATATCACTCCTCTACTAAAAGCCTCACTGGCTTTTCATTGCTCCTTATGGTAAACTATATGGCATGGCTTCTAAATTCTCCATTACCTGACCCCATGCTAGTTCTCCAGTTCTGGTCTTGTCCATCCTCATCCCACCCTCTATAATGCAGGCATATTGAACGTTAGTTCATTCTTCCCTTAGCCTACCCTTTCTTCCCTTATTTAACTCTTACTCAATCATCAAGTCTTAGCTTTCATATCTGATCCTCCAGGAGACCTTTCCTGACTCCCTAGACAAGAGAGACTTCCTAGCAACCTCATCAAATATATCAGAGCATCCTGCACTTCCCTATTATAATAGTTATCATACATTACTGTGCTGAAAGCTCCTTGAACAAAGACATAGCAACAGCCACTCTCCTCAGTGCAGCCACTGAAGCAGTGGGTAAACTATATCCTTCCAGAAGTGGTAAGTGGCCGAGTGTCCCAGAGACAGTTCCTTGCTAGATCTAGCATGAGAGGTGTCACAAGAAATGAATTCCCTCAGGAATAGAGACACAGTCACTAGGACTTGAGCAAACAGAGAGGTTTTTTCCTGAATGAAATATGATTTTAATTTGCACAATATGCACATTTGTAATAATAATAGTTGCATGAGACATGCAATAATAAGTCCCTAATGCTAACCTGGGGCAAAATATTTAATACAAATTAAACTGGCTCTGTTCCTAGGAATTTTAGTATATTGCATTGTGGATTTCTGGCCAAAGTTGTGCAGAGAATAGCTGATTAATATTCTAATTAAAATCAGAATGGGACAATAGGAAATTATTGGTTTTCCCCAGTAATGAATAAATAAATGCCTTCCCAATAAAAGTAGACTTCCAACAGACATTTGGATGGACTAGGCCAGTGATGGCGAACCTTTTGAGCTCAGCGTGTCAGCATTTTGAAAAACCCTAACTTAACTCTGGTGCCATGTCACATATAGAAATTTTTGATATTTGCAACCATAGTAAAACAAAGACTTATATTTTTGATATTTAGTTTATATATTTAAATGCCATTTAACAAAGAAAAATCAACCAAAAAAATTAATTCGCATGTCACCTCTGACACGCGTGTCATAGGTTCGCCATCACTGGACTAGGCTCTGTCTTCTGTGGGAAACCATACGGCAGACCTACCTAGAAGGTTGTAAGGCCTTGAAATGCTAATGTCTCCAAAATCAACGCCATTATTGCCCTCTTAACTATGGAGGTATTTTGGCCTATGGAAGAATTCTAGATACATGCAGTCATTTTCTTCTCTATTCTATCCCAGTACGGAGAAACTGTCTCACTCACAATCTTGAAGAGACAGCTCACTATACAATGTGATTTTGCCTTTGGCCACAGATGGTTGAAACAGATGTGGATACTTGTACCAAACTGGGTCAGTCCAAAGGGTCCATGAACACAGGGAGCTGAGCTGGAAGGCCAGTGGCCTTGGAGTCTGCGGGAAGTCCTTGAGGGAAGTCATGATGGCTCAGTAAACCCCAGTGAATGAGCAGAAATGCAAGCCTGCACAGCCTGGCAAATGCAGCAGTCACCACAGCAGACATAGAAAACTATGAAGACCCGAATGGCAGAGAGAAACCAGAGTGCATGAAATTTCCCACCGTGCTTAAAATAAATCCTCCTTTCCTTAAGCTAGTTTGAGAGGTTTTCTGTTCCTTGCTATCCAAGACCTCCCAGAGCTCCTGAGATAAAGGGAAGCAGTGTCCCAGGTCCCACGATTCCTGCCCAGGTTCTTAACTTCACTCCCAGTTAGAACTGTGCCGGTGCCTTGGATGAGGACAGAGACGATGTCCTGAAGAAAATTGTGGGGGATGTGAAGCTGGGTGGAGCAGCAAGAGTAAGGTGAAAGGATCAGCACCCCACAGAACCCCAGTAACTGGAAATATAGTAAATCTAACAAGAAAAAGGTCCATATAGGTGAAAGTAAAGACCTGCACTTGGACCGGGGAAAAAACAATCAACCAGACAGTTCAGGATGAACGGTAGGGTGGAGAACTGTTGCCTGGTGAAATGACTGAGGGGACTTAGCTGTAAAACACTGTCTGACACATCCATGCTCACGAATTCAACAACTACTATATGCACCTACTATGTGCCAGGCACTCTATTAGATGCTATGCAGCCATGCATGCTTTCTAGCCTATAAACAAATAAATATTAAGAATGAATAAGTAATAAAAATAAAGAAAGCATATCCTTACAGAAAGCATAATAGTTACGACTATGAAGGCAGGGTTCTCTCTTCAGGCTTCCGATGCACAAGGTCACCCTACAACGTGTGTGCTCGGATCTGCTTTACAAATCCCACTGGGTAGCCAAGGGTGGAAGTCAGCTGGCAGCTGAGCACACCCTCGTGTCTTCTCTCAAAAGTTGAGTGGGTCATTGCCTTCAAAAGGACTGAGCAGGGCTGCATTTAACTGCTGACAACGTCAGAGCAGGAGGCGGGGCTAGGGCGCAGGGTAAGGGCAGAGGCCACTGGAACTGGGCCCGTCCTTGGAGCACCAGGCTTGTTCACCGACTTCCTTCCTGTCCCCGTCCTCACCAGTGACGTGAGATGTCCGACAGCAGTGGGGTAGGTTGAGGTTAGGCTCATGCCTAGGTTACTGATCGGGCTTCCTGTGTTTTATTCTCATTCCTATTTGGTGCTGCTTCTCATACCTGAATCAAAGCAGGCAGAAAATATTCAAAGCTGCACTTTCGAAAGTCGGTAAGGATTCTAGAGCAAAGTTGTTACAGAGCCAAACAACTTGTGACCTTTCAATCCCTGCCAGATGAAAATGTTCTCCAACTGAAAATTAAATAAACAATATAGAGCATTGGCGCCTCTATATGCCCACCAGCCCTGAGCACTGGGCCTTCATGCAGTCAGCACTCAATACGTACTGGCTATTATATAAAACCAGCTCTTGGCCAGAGGAAATAATGACCTGTGAAGTAAAGCCAACAGTAGAATGAAAACTAATACTCTCCATTGGTTCATTCATTTCTTCGTTCATGTTTATGGAGAACCTACCATTCTTTGAGCATACTGTTAAATTCTGAGGATAAAAAGATGATCTTCAATGAGAACCTGAGGTTATAGCTCCTCTGAAAATGACATGGCCCTCGGAATTATAACAGCGGCGAGATCATCCACCATGGACACCCATCTACAAAGTCCATCTGTCTAAATCAGATGTGCCAGAAACTGCTGGCTCTCAATTTTCCTCTGTGCTGTATAAATGGCACTTGGTTTAGCCAAATTAGAAAACAGCTTAGAAGAGGGAGGGAGCATTTGTTTATGAATTTATCATTCTTTTGGGTTATGAGTTTATTTCATGTTTGAGTTGATGACTTTCAAAGCAAAAGCCTTCACTTGAAATACATCAAGACTGTCCTAGATCAGTCTCTTATCAAGAAGAGTTGATCAAAGGAGTAAGTATGACAAAAACTAGGAACTTTCTGATGGCCTATAATTTAACCACAGTTGTCATGAAGAGAGTTATGAGGCCAGGAAGAATGCAGATTAGGAGAATAAATCATGCTTACTGACTCGTCAAGATCATTTAACGTTATTTTGAGTAATGTGCGCCATTCACTGTACTAACTGTTTTACCTACATTATCCATAACCCTCACAGCAACTCTGTTATTGTCTTTCCCATTTTATAGCTAAAGAAACTAAGGTTTTCTCAAAAAGTTAAATACCTGCCCAAAGTCACATAGTAAAGAAAAGATGGAGCCAGGGATCAAACCCATCTAGTTCAAGTCCGGAGCCCCAGCTCTGAACCACAGTTTCTGCAGCTGTCATACACATCCATCACTTCACTTGAGCGTCACGACTAACCCTATGGCAGCCAGAGAGCCTCTATTCCCCATTGAGAGACGGGGAACTACAGCTCAGATCTCACAGCTCTAATGGGCACCAAGGCCAAGAGCACAGAGCGTAGATGCATCACCTCTGGATGGCAGAGACCTCACTTACTCTGAGCCTCCATGTGGCCCAGGATAGAAAACAGAATCACCATCTCTTAATTCTCTCATCAATGTTTCCTCGTTCCCCTCAGACTTTGTCTTAGGGCGCCATCTGTTTAATGGCACCAGGGCAGCTTCAGTGACCAACCGTGTGTTGCTTTCTTGACGCACCTGACTCCAATTCCAGCACTCATCTCCACAGATTGCCCGGTCTGTCCAGTGCCTTCCCATGTGCTTACACATGCATGCACGCCTGTGTGCACACATGTGCATGCACTGAGGCTCTGATGTAGCTATTCCTGTGCCCAGACCCAGGGAAGCACAAGGAGGAGGATGCAAGGGAAGAGAGAAACACGTCAACAGGTATCTGAGGAGCAACAATCAGGGATAGGTTTGGAGCTGAAATATCTCTGCCAAGTACCTAAAGCAACACAGATGTGCTCTAGTCCATGAAATTTAGCAGGTGGGAGCAACAGATGCAGATTTTGAAGGCTGCTGCATTAAACTAGAGCAAACAAAAGCAAAATTCAACCGACCATGTAACTCCAGGAATTACTCACTTTTCCACCACCATGCGCTTGTTTAATTATTTACATACATCACGTGGGCTCGTGTTTGCAAAGATTTTTCCTCCCAGAGAAACTGCATTTATTAGATGGTGACATTTTCATTTCCCCTGTGTCTTATTAAGCAAAGACACATGCAACTACCAAGCAGGGTTTCTGATCTTTCATTTGTTCATTCAACAAACACTTACTGAACCCTTACTGTGTGCAGGCACTGGGGATACCGTGGGGAACATAGACAAGGTCCCTGCCTTCCCATTCTTACCACGGATGCAGAGGTTCATCAAATGATCATAAACATATAAACACCAATTAGAAAGGAGAATAAGGGAGAGAGCGCGAGGTGAGATTTGCACGAAGTGGGGCTTCAGGGAAGGCATCGTTGCCTAAGGGATCCCCGAGCTGGGACCAGATTCTCAAGAGGTGTGACCCTAAATTCAGTAATTCTCTCTAAAACAGATGAAGACACTGAACTTATAAAGGAAGCTGATGTCTGCCCTGTGCCACATATAGAGCTGGGCCATCTCTCTGCAATATTTCTTTCTTTTTTTTTTAATCCTCATCTGAGGATATGTTTTTATTAATTTCAGAGAGAGAGGCAGGGGGAGAGAGAAACATCAATCAGCTGCCTCTCATACGTGCCTCAACTGGAGATGAACCCCCAACCTAGGTATGTGCCCCGATCAGGAACTGAACCCATATACAACCTTTTGGTGAATAGGATGACACTCCAACAAACTGAGCCACCTGGCCAGGGCTCTCTGCAGTATTTCATCTTTCCTCTGCCCAGCACTTCCTGCTCCCCAATTTTTGCACATTAAGAGCAAGGCTCTCAAAGTTTCAGTAGCTTGACTGCATCTCCTGGGGAGTAAGAGGTAGATCAGAGAGTCAAACCTGGATCCCAGGCCCTAAGCAGCCAGTAGAAGACAGGGATGCTTGTGGGGATCCCACTTTACCACTGGAATGAGAGCCAGAAAGAGTCACCCATACCTGCTCTGAAGGGTGAATGGATGCACCCAGGTGACACCCAGAGGGGGCATGTCTAACCACACAGGCCCCTCCATCCCTTGGACCTTCACATCTGCTTCCCAGGCTCTGCAGACAGGTCGCCTATGAGAGTAGCCCAGCCAATGACAGAACATTGTCCTTTTGTACAGATTTCTATAAATGAAGTCTTTGCTTTGACAGAATTTGACCTCTCATGCTGAGTCCTTCGCAGGTCCCATCATCGTTCCGGGCAAGACTCCCAACCTCCCATAAAAAGGAATGTGTGGCCTATTTTAAAATTCCTCCTGGGAAAGAGTCAGTATGTTGCCTTGGCAACCAATGCAGGCCCTTTCAGGAGTCCCACTTGGTTCTTCCTTCAGTCTAACCTACTTCTGCCCTGATGTAATTCCAAGCCCATTCACTCCATGCTGGACTTCCAGAGGTGGATGGGCAGACAGCAATGATTCCCTAGGGCCACACCCTCCCACCTAGCCCTTGCTCCATGAGAGTTCTCGGGGAAGGAGAAAGAGAAGGAGAAGACAAGGAGACGGGGAGGGAAAGAGGGGGAGGGGAGGGAGGGGGAGGGAAGGAAAGGAGGTCATTTATAGGAGGACCCTCTCACCCAGGAATGGAGGCAGGTCTCTAAAGGCCTGGGCAATCTTGTGGACACCACCTTCCCGCCTTCCCCTCCACTGCCCCCTCTTCCCCAGCTTTGGAAGCCTGCCTCTGTTCCCTGTCTGAACTCCTATAACCCTGACCGACCATTTAGTCTCCCACCAGGCCTTGCACTTGGGCTTGTCTTTAGCTTTATTACACGTGCGTCCTATCACCCTTTCTCCAAGTCCCTGGAGTTAGAGCCCACGTGTGATGCCCCTCCAGCCCCCCATCTCTGCACGGTAAGACACATTTCTGCTGACTTCAAGGGGAGTTCTGAGACGCCGTTCCCCTGCTCCGAGTTGTTGAGCACATGCCCACTTCCCCTCCACCCACCGTCTCTACGGAGAAGAAATGCTTGACATCAGTAGGTATCAAGACCTTAATGGACCACCACAGAGCAAAGTCCTTCTCTCGGGAAACAGATCTGTGTTGGAAGGAGTGAGAGATCGACATAATTGCATCCCCCAACTATTTTGGCTGCAAATGACAAACGCTCAAATCAAACTGACTTAAGCACAAACAAAGGGGGAGAGAGGAAATGTATGGACTCATTTAACTGAAAAGGCTGGTCCAGTGGCCCCAACAATGTGCTCCCATGTCTTAACTTTACTGTATTTGACCTTCATTCTCAGCAGGTAGGTCTTCTCCACATGGTGACAAAGCTGACCACCAGCAGAACCAGCTGTCTACCCTACCAGGCTTGCAACTCCAGCAGGAAAAATAAACATAAAGCCACCTTCCCCAGAGTTCCAACCAAGTCCCAGGACTGACTCTCCTGGGTCCTGTGTCCAGTCCTGACGTTCCCCTGGCCAGGCCTGAGAGGTGCATCTGCTCCCTGGAGTGGGTGGGGTCATCTCCACGAACCTCGTGGCCTTGAATAAGGGAGAGTCCAGTGCCATCTGCACCCTCTCTTTTTTCTTCCTTTTTCTTGTTCAGAATAGTTAGAAGTGGATTTGGAAGTGTCTCCCTTTAAGAAACATCTTTAGTTCTGAAGGATTGGGCGGGGCCAGAGAGAAACTGGGTTAAGAAAAAAAAAAAGTCACCTAAAATTGGCACTGACCCTACATTTACAGAGAGAGGAGTGAATGGGGGTCTCACTTATTCATTTTCTCATTGAAATCCCAGCTCTGTTTCACCTTGAGGCCTTTCTCACTGGCTGTCCGTTGCCAGCTGGACTTTGCAGACATCAGAACGTTTGGCTTAATTGTATGTCTGCATTTTAAAAAATAAATGGTGGTGCTTATCACTCTGCCTGCACATGGGGACCTGGATGAGCCGCTGACGCAAAGCAGTTTCTAGGCAACTTGTGGAGCTGGTGCCTAATGCAGCAGCCACAAGATTTGGAGGAAAAATAAAATAAAGCCCATGGAAACTCAATGTGGAACCAAGAGTGATTGGTGCATGAAGGCTGCCCAGGGTCCTCTGGGAGGTTAATTCCATCTCAGGCTGATGGAAAGAGCCCTGTTTCCGGAGAGCCGGGCTCTCTGCTGTGGGGCGCTTGATAAGTGGGCTTCTGGAGGATTCCAATCAGCACTCTGTCCCAGGGAGACCTGGGGCTGATACCGTGTGATGGCAGAAACGCTGACAGTCAGAACCAAGGAAGGCTCCGAGCATTGCCAGCAATTCTAGGGAAGAAGGTGAGGAGAGGAGGGCAGGGCAAGGTTTCCTTGTACCCCTACTGCCCCGGGCCCAGTGCGGCATTACTGGCAGAGAGAGAGAGAGAGAGAGAGAGAGAGAGAGAGAGAGACTGATTCTGACTGAGAGAGAGTAAGGACTCACCTCTATAGAACTAACCTCACAGCGTACAAAGAAAGTGGATAATCTCATGCCAGCTGGCAGCATGAAAAAGTGCACGTGGTGCTGGCCAGTGTTGCTAGGTGGTTAGAGTGTCCACCCAAGCACCAAAGGGGCATGGGTTCGATTCCCAGTCAAGGGCACGTACCTGGGTTGCAGCGATCCCCCAGCCCCAAGGATGGGAGAGGCAACCAATCTATGGTGTCTCTCTCACATTGATGTTTCTTTCTCTCTCTTTCTCTTTTCTCCCCTCCCCTTTCCCCTCCCTTCCCTTTCACGCTCTTTAAAAATCAATGGAAAAAATATTCTTGGGTGAGAATTAACAAAACAAAAACAAAAAACACCAAAAAGTGCATGGGCTTTCCCGTCAGTGATGCCAACACTTGCAGCTGGCGACGGCGCTCACCATCCGCGTGACTCTGGGAGAGTCCTTGAACCTCTCTTGGGCCGTTTTCCTGGTTTTTAATGGGAATAGTAACAGGATTGTCATGGGGATTCAATGAGGTAATGACAAGAAAGCTTCTTGTTCCTTGTCGGTGCTGGGCAAATACCTTTCCCTCACAACTTTCCCTTAGTGATGAGAAATTTGCTCACACAGATCAGAGTTAGAACTGGCCTTAGAGATGACTTAATCCAGTGGTGTTCAAACGTGTGTGACTTGGAACCAGGGGGTCCCAGAAAGGTGGGGAAAATCAGAAACCAAACAGCACGGAGAGGACACCTGGGCCTCCCCACCCCGGCTTCACTCAGGGTGCCCACAACTTTCTCTAACCAAGAAGCCATTAGCCACCTTATTGCAAAAGTCCCTCTACTTCTTGTACAAATCTTCTCCTAGAATTGGCCTATGTTTATTTAGATTCATTCTATTTTTATTACTCGGCATCTTTGGGGGAACCAATATATGCTGAGGGCCTACTGGACACAAAGCACTATGTTAGGTCCTTCAGTGGGAGTCTGATCCCCTCTGCCATGAGGCTCAGGGGTCTTTCAAAGGTCTTCCCCATGCCTGCCTTTATTCTTGACAGCTGCTTGTCACTTCACCTTCCAGTCAAGCATCTGCTCTGGCCCAAGTTCCCAGTCTTCATCACCACCCCACTCGAGGGCCCTTTCCTCCTGTGGTGAACATCAACCTGCTTTTTGATCCAAGGATCACCCAGTTTTATACTGTCAATCAGCTCTAGCCCACCCAAGTCTCCAAGAGCTCCCAGTCTGAGGAGCAGGAGATCCTCAGTAAGTCCCCCTGCTCCCACTGTCTACCTGGAGTCATGGCCCTTCTTTCCTAACACCTGCTCCAGGCCAACCTGGTATTAATAACATACACCCATCTAGGAGGCAGTGCCATTTCTCTTTAAGCCTGGTACGCTCGGACTCACATGACGTCACCAAAATCTTTATTTTGATACAAACATCTCACAATGCAGCGTGAGGTCAGTTGCTATGAGACAGACTTGTACCATCTGATCATCTAAACACTTGGAGTGCGGGAAACGAGTTAAGTCGGCTCGCGTGAATTGCGCGTACTCCGCGGGAGCCGTCTTTAACTCGGTTCATATAGATTTGCGGTGGAGTGCGGGAAACGTGTAAACTCGGGCCGATTGTAACTGCGTATTACCAAATATTTGTTTGTAATCCACCCTTTTGGTGGATGGAACAAAACCAAAAGACAGAGCCATCTTATATTTTGGCGGGAAATTCACCCGCACTCCAAGTGTAAAGTTCAATTCTTGGCTCTGCCATGGACGTGATCAGAAGCATTAACTGAGTCGCTTTAGCCCACTGGGCCTCTAGTCCTTCTCTCCCTGCTCAGGTCCCCACATCAGATGGGAGAGGGCTGCCAGCTGCCCACCACCTCCCTAGATCTCCAGCTCCCAGGCCAGGTGGTGGGAAGTGCTGGTGAACAGAGATTCTAAGGGTTAATAGGAATGTTCCCATACCAAGAGAATGCTGGAACTGCTTGACCAATTCTAAGGTGAGAGACTGACATGCCTTAACTGCTGATGCTCCATCAAGGTCAGAAGTTAGTACCCAGCCCTAGTTAATGAGCAATAGGGTAGTGTGTCTAGCTGGTCAAATGCAATGGGAGTTCCCATTGTATTAATAATATCTACCTCCCAAATGGTGCTGTCATAAAAAACAGTATGGAAGCTCCTCAAAAATGTTAGAGAGTGAACTACCATACAATCTGTGTATTTATCCGAGAGAACTGAAAGCAGGATCTCGAAAAGACATTTGCACTCCTATGTCCGCTGCAGCAGCCTTCACAATAGCCAGGCGGTACCAACACAGGCTTTGCTCACCATCAGCTTTGCATGACCCAGTGTTAGCCACGCTGCCACTGTGAGCTTAAAGAACGATTTTCTACAAAATTATCCCCTCCTGGCGGATGATTAGGAAAAGGCATCTGCTCTGGATTGGCACAGCCAGGGCCCACAGCCAGGATCCACAGCTTAAACGCCAGGGCCTCCTCACCCCAGGTACCTCTGTGCCATGCACAAAGTGAACAACTGAACTAAGTGGCTCTGATTAGTTGTACGATGAAGCAAACGCTATTAACATGGGAGGAGACAGAATGTGGCTCGGTGGTTTCCCAGCCTCCCTTCTCCAGCACCGTTTTGGGCTCGTGAATCAGGCCATGGCAGCCAGTGGCCCTAGCTGAGCACACAGAGGTGTTCTGGGAAAGGGCCAACCTGAGCTCATAGAACCAGAGGAAAGAAATCCTGTGAAACCTCTACCCAGATCAAGATAAACAACATTTCCATTACCCACTGAGACAGCTCCCCAGCCCCTTTCCAGTCAATGCCCCCACCCCAGCTCTCTTGGCAAGCATTATTGTGACCTCCATCACTGGATTTCCACTTTTATCTGTTCTTTCATAAACATGGAATCACAGCCTGTTCCCTTTTGTGTCTGGCTTCTTGAACTCAACATAATGTGTTTGAAATTAATCTGTTGTGAGTAGCAGTGGTTCATTCCTTCTGGCTGGAGGAAGGGATTCAAACGGCCAGACCACATATGAAAAGGTGTTCAAGGTCATTGGTCCTCAAGGAAATGCACATTAAAACCACAATGAGACACTCCTACAGGCTCTCAGAACAGCCAGAAACAAAGACTGACAATACCAGGAGCTGTGCGGACATGGAGAAACCAGAACTCTCGGACATCACCACGCGTGGGAGTGCAAACTGGTCAATCACATGGAACGCTGTTGGGCTTTCCAATAAACATTCACCTCTTCTACGACCTGGCTAGTCCACCTCTAGTATTTACTCAAGAGAAATGAAAACATAAATCTATAAAGAGACCTATACAAGAATGTTCACGGTAGCCTTATTTACACAAATCCTACGTGAAAAGAGCTGAAATGTCCATCAATAAGAGAATAGATAAATAAATTGTGGTATATCCATACCATGGACATGTCACTCAACTCTCTGAGGCTCAGTTTATGGGAAGAATAATGTTTATTCCATACACAGAATTGTTAGAGGAATAAGGTGGAAAGCAGCTTACAAATATAGGATTTGTTTTTGTTGCATAAATAAGAGAAAAACAAAGAAAAAATAGGTGAAAAGAAGCCACAAATCAACATGCTTTTGACTGCCAACTCCTAAATTGATTTAAATTTCTCATCTTCCTGGATTAAGCTGCCATTTCTCTGACTTACTGCAAGCAAGAAATAGTCCGGAAATAACACCATTTTTGTCAAAACAAAAACAAGGTAATCAGAAGGGTTTGTTTTAGAACCTCAACTTTCAAGAAACAGCCAAATTTCCTGCACATGTTTAGACTGTTCAACTCAGAAATCTTAAAGTATCGACTTCTGAATCCTTCCCATAATCTTTATTCTATTATTGATCTTTATTATCAAACAACTCCTCTTCTATTCTGCTTTAATCGGGAAACCACCTCAAAACTATCTGGAAACAAACAGGAAATTAACCACACACACACGCTCAAACATGGACATGCACATATGTGACCTTCTCCAAATATGTATATATGATGTCTTCACGTTTTCTACATCTGTGTACAATAAGCACAATATGAAGCAGTGAGTCACTTCATAGCAAATGTGCCAGAACATATACATTCAAATACGGTTCCCAAAGTAGAGAACTTCTTTCCTTATTCGGCCTACAGTGTTCTTGCTCAAAACATCTTTGGCATTTTGAAAGTTATGTTATATAAAGAACTGTGACAATAACAGAGCCCAGTGAACCGGAAGGAGAAAAGCCTGCCCTTGACTATTTGAAGAGCCATTGTGCAAAAAAGGGAGTACATTTATTATCCCCATTTTACACATGAGGAAACTGAGGCTAAGCGATGTGTCCAAGGTCACAGTCAATAAGGGGTGACGGCTGGATGGGAGCTCAGGCCATCGGTCCCTGATCTGCTTTATGATCGGCCCTCTCGGAATAGCATGGGACAGACTAGTGATGAAGAGTGATAATGCATCCCAGGTGCGCTGGTGGAGGAGGACTGGACACGGGGTGCTTCAGGGCGAGAGTGCTCAATCAGGCCCCGGGTGGAGGTGGATGAGGGGTCGATGTCGGGAAGGACTTCATGGAAGAGCTACCACTCGCAAGGAAGGGACTTTAAAAAGTGGACTCAGTTCTTTGCAGACTGATGGGTTTGTATTTTCTCACCTTTTTCCAGGGTCGATACGGAAAAAGCCAGGTGGGACTTGGAACATCCTGTTCCTCAGTCACTATCCACTTGCTTGTCTGGTCTTCACATGGGCGTTTTATGTCTCTCCTACAGATGGGACCTTGAGAAAGCCTTTGGAGGGGGACGACAGCAGGGATATATGTGCCCAGCCAATACCTTCTCCCCTCTGCCTTCCAGACTCGGGAAGTTATCATCTGATGTTTCCTGAGCAGTCAGGTGGTGGTCCAAGGAGTGTGCATGTGCCTGTGTGGATGCGGGTGCTCTGGCATGGTTCATGTGCATGTGGGTATGTGTACATGTGTGTGTGTTGGGAGACAGGTGAGGAGGGGGAGGAGGCCCAAAGCTGTTGCTCCCCCACCTCAGAGCCTCCAGCGCCTGCACAAGAAGATGAGCTGCCTGGCCCTTTGATCCCGACCTCATGCTGTGCCTTGTTCAGGGAATTTTTAAATTCTCTTTCATTTTATTGAGCGGCTTCCCTCCCCACCACCCATCCTGGAATCAGGTCTCAGAATTATTGGGTCCTTCTCCTCATTGATTTGTTTTCCTGACCTTTGTAGCAGATACAGAAATACACTGATAGAACAAGGAAGGAAGGAACGGAAGGGGAGGGGGCCTGGCGGGGGGGGGGGGGTGCATGGTGAGGGCCTGGGATCTGGACACATTTTACAAAAAAGAGGCCAGTGGGGTGGCATGGTGCCCAATATGGGGAACCGCTGGCCACTGAAGACCAGGCTAAGGCCACCACCCCATGGTCCCCTGCAAGTGCCAGAGACTGACACTGTACCTCAGCACCTCTATGCATTTGCTTCCTGCTGCAAAGGTTCCTGTATCAGCTCATTTTTCATTCTTTCAGTGAATCGAGGCTCTGCACTAGGAGCCAGAAATGCACACGCCCTTTCCTTCCCCTCTCTCTGTGTGCCTCTGTGTGCATTAAACCCGATGTCCTCAGGCCACCCCCGCTGGTGCATGTTCCATCAGCGACACTGGGAGGAGAATATTTATGGAGGACCCACTGCCCAGCCCTAAGAAAGTCGTTTTATTTGTATTAGAAGGTGCTGGATGAGACTTTTCCTGCGGCTCCCGAAGTTGGAACCCACGGCAGAGCCACCAACTGGAAGGCAGTGCTGGGTCTGGGAAATATGATTCCTCCCAACGGTGTGAGTGCTGTTCCCACCTCAAAGCCAAATGATAAGACTCCAAGAGTCAGTGGTCAAGATCTGGGATTCCGGCAAGAGTCTGCCCCTCAAACCCCAAGGATGTACTCTGTCCACCTGAGCAGGGACGCGCTGGACGGGACGCACATGGCAGGAAAGGAGAGCCTGGAACAGCCTGTGCTCAGCTGTTTGGTGAGGCTGACGATGTGGGGCCCCCAGAAGTCAAGCAGACATCCCAGAAAGTGGCTGGACTCGTCCCTCCTGTGCTCTGCTCAACTGGGCTGCCCGCCCAGCAGCAGGAAGCTGGGGGTAGACTCCACAGTGAAAGCTGAGTCGGGGGTGGAAGAGGTCAGCCTCCATCAGGCAGTTCCCACGGGGCCCTTTAAGGACCTAGACATGCACCCTACAAGAAAGTCTAACCTTTGGACTCAAGTCACGGAGACTATCAACTGCCAGTCAGTGTTGACCCACAAAACACCAACACCCAGCAAAGGGAGCAGGACGGAAGGGCACGGTTACGTAAAAAGATGCTTGACTTCTCTTCCTTCTACAGCAACGGTTCTCAACCTGTGGGCCGCGACCCCTTTGGCGGTCGAACGACCCTTTCACAGGGGTCGCCTAAGACCATCCTGAATATCAGATATTTACATTACAATTCATAACAGTAGCAACATTACAGTTATGAAGTAGCAACGAAAATAATTTTATGGTTGGGTCACAACATGAGGAACTGCATTTAAAGGGCCAGAAGGTTGAGAACCACTGTTCTACAGGGATAACATCTGGAGAAACTAGGTCTGAAGACAGAGGAAGGGAAGTGATGTAGATGAGATTTAAATTGAGTTGGAGAGTTAGCAGGCCTGTGAACCTCCCTCCTCAGATCCCTTCACCTCTAAAAGCATATGTCTGTGCATGTGTGTTAGACACTGATGCGAAATTCATTTCTTACTGTGGGACAGAGCTAACGCTTCGAAAGCCGTTGTGGTAAGCACTACAGGACTTAAAGAACACGAGTTGCCTCATTTGACCCTGATGAAATGTAGAAAGACTAGGCTTTAGAGGAGATTAGAGAGAAGAGGAGGAGGTAGAGAGAAGGTCAAGAAATATGGAAAGTTGGAAAGCACATTGTACATCTAGAAACTGACATGTAAACCTGGGGCTGTTATTTCTTGAGTTAACTCCTCACTTATCTTCCCAAGTCACATTTGTATTTCTACCTGCTCATCTCTTCCTTCAATGGAAGCCTTGTGTCATGGCCCATATTCCGCCTGAGCTCCAGCCAAGCCTCATGCCTAGGAAATACCTTATACTCTCATGAGGGAGACTTGCTCTATAACCAAATTGTAGAGATGAAATGCAAAAAAAAAAACCCACAATTCATAGTATTAGGGGGATGATGGGGGTTCCCAGGAGGAAGCTAAGTCACTTGAAACAACTGTACATTTTCATACATTTTTCAAAACTCACTTTGAGACTGACTTTAAATAGACAGGTACCAAATGACTCTTGACCTCTATGTACCCCCAAAAATGCCCAGGAGAAATCAAGGCCTTCCCATGCACTCAGTTGTAGGTCTATCAAGGGCTGGCTAGAGAAGCTTAAGTCCAAATTAATTACCCAGACATCTCTAGTTCAGAAGCTGGGCCACAGACACGCTCATCAGCATGCAAACGCCGCACCATTCCCACGGTGAGAAGAGAAGGGAGCGGGATAATGAGGACAGTAGATAAAAGGGAGACCATGGAGGAGGATCTTCATTGTATCTTAATTGAGTCACACACTTTCTCCCAGCCCTCGAGTCAAAAAGAGATTGGCCTCTCGGCTGGGGTGCTTCCTGTGCCCTTGCCATGTCTGGTGTCCAAGGTCAATATACGGTGGCATTCTATTAGAAGACGAATGTATCAGTTAACTGTTGCTGCAATAATGCCGTTTAACCTTTATAACAATCATGCATTTTTCACTTCTGTGTCTGTGGGTCAGCTGAGAGTTGGCTGGACCAGGAAAGATTTGGCTGGGCAGCTCTACCTCAAGCTTTGGATGCATCTCGTTTTGGCTCTCACTGAGGTTTGGTTCTTCTCTACTACACAGCGTATTCATTCCAGGGCCCATACCTAAGAGGGACACTGATGCCTAGAAGATGGTCTCTGAACACAGAGAAGAACCAAAATCCTCTGAGGGCTCTTAAGGCCCAGGTTAGAACTGGCCTTTTATCATTGCCCAGATAATTCTGGCCCAAAGAAGTTCCACGGTTGAGCCCAAAGTCAAGAGGTGGGGACTTCATCCCACCTGCAAGGGGGCCACAGCAAGAATGAAGATAGAGGGCAAGGTGAAGGACGCAGAGCCAACAATTTCATCTACCAAAGCCTGGGTCTTGCCTTCAAGCTCATATTAAAGCCATGCTGATGATGAAGACTGGAATTCCCATCGTTCGTGGTACTAATTAGGAAGTCTGAAGGTGCAAGTGACATGTTCACACACCTGACCACCACCCAAACTGGAGGACCATCATGGAGCACACTGCCCACGTTGTTTGTACTGCAGGACCAGTCAATGTAGAATTGCACTCAGGGGCCTGCATCGTCCAGCTCATCCCCTCTCACCTACAGGGATCCCCTGTAATCACCTCCCAGATAACCTACCCACACTGGAACCCTGGTCTCAGCGTCTGCCTCTGGGGAACCCAAATCAAGACAGGCTACCTTCCGGTTAAAAGTAGGGCTTTAAAAAAATCAACTACCTCCCTTTTCCCAGGTGTTGTTGCAGGTTTATGAGACCAGATTCTTAAAGGTAGAGGAGGGAAAGGTGCCCGATTAGGGGCAGACACCAGCTGTATTCAAAATCTATGAAACATGCTACATCCCATACAAAATGTTATGTGCGGCCATCTTCAAAAATGAGGAAGATCTCAATATATTGATATGAAACCATATCTAAGACATTGCATAGTGAAGGAAGCTAGTGACAGAACAGTGCATTTAGGATGCTGCCATGTGTGGATGTAAAGGATTTATATATAAAGTAGAGACCCAGTGCACAAAATTCATGTACTGGGGTGGGTGTCCCTTAGCCCGGCCTGCGCCCTCTCGCAGTCCAGTCCGGGAGCCTCGTGATCGATGACCCCAAAGAGGGCAGAGGGAGGCCCCACCCACCCGCCACAGCGCAGCCACCGGCCAGGTAGCCTGGGCCTCCCTCTGCAGGGCAATCATGGGGCAATGGCACCCCCCCGCCCAACCAATCGCATCGCACCTGCCTTGGCTGGCCTGAGGCCAGTGCATGTCATAGCATGGTTGCCCGGACAGTCCTGCTGTTCAGCTGTTCAGTCAATTTGCATATTACACTTTTATTATTATAGATGATGCAAAGAACATCTCAGGAAAGATACTTTTTAAAAATGACCAGGTAGGCCCTGACCGGTTTGGCTCAGTGGATAGAGCGTCAGCCTGTAGACTCAAGGGTCCCAGGTTCGATTCCAGTCAAGGGCATGTACCTCGGTTGCGGGCACATCCCCAGTAAGGGGTGTGCAGGAGGCAGCTGATCGATGTTTCTCTCTCATCGATGTTTCTAACTCTCTATCCCTCTCCCTTCCTCTCTGTAAAAAATCAATAAAATATTTTTAAAAAAAAATGACCAGGTAGGAGTGCCAAAGGACGGAGCCTGAGAACTAGGGACTATTTCTTCACTATATTCCTATATTGCTTTTTTTTTGGGGGGGGGGGGAAGCACTATTAAATTAAACAAAGAGCCCAGCCAGTGTGGCTCAGTTGTTTAAGCATCATCCCATGAACCAAGAGATCAAGGGTTACATTCCTGGTCAGGGCACATACCCGGGTTGCAGACTCAATCCCTGGTGGTGGGAGTGCAGGAGGCAGCCAATCCATAATTCTCTCTCATTGATGTTTCTATCTCTCGCTCCCTTCTCCTTTCCTCTTTCTAGGAAAATCAATAAAAACATATTTTTTTAAAAAATTAAAGAGGTTTACCAAAAAATCTACGTGCATTCTCTTTACCAGAGGAACTTGTTGAAAATGCCTGCTCCAATTGGTCAGGGGACTCTCAAATCTGTTTCTAATCAGTCCCCAGGCCAGTCTCTGGTCATTGGACTGTGCGGAGAAAACCTATCACAAGAGGCTAGCCCGCCACTGGGATGCAGTGCAGGCTGCCCAGGGCTCTGGAGGGTCCGGATTGGGGATGGGCAGTTCTGGGGCCCTCTGTGTGCCATAGGCAACCGCCCTGGCTCACCGTGACACGAAGCTCAATAATAAAACCACATGCCATCTCCTTTCCCCGACCACCACTCAGGTCCACGGCCACCATCCACTGGATAGCACACTCAGCAGCGGTTGCCTTGTTTGCTTCCTCCTTTCCCTTTGTAGAGGATGCTCTCCTGACCCGAACGGTGAGCAAAATTAGAAACACCTTAATTTAAAGAGAACGGGGAGGATGAAAAGCACAGGCTGCATGAAATCCAAACTTGAGCCCCAAGGACCTTCGCAGTGATCCATAAAAGACCCAAGCGGAGAGAGACAATGAAAGGAATGGCCAACAATCTCCAAACTGATTTACAATTAACTGGACATCTGGTCCTCAAGTGCGTCGCCAGATGCCCAAACCCGATGGTGGACTTTCAATGTGTCTCGGGGGCGCACGGGATTGTACTGACCCCTGGGAAATAAAGAAGTCCCCATTAAATGGTGGTCACGATGCAAAGCTACTATTTGGTCCTTTAGCTTGGTGTCCCCAGGCACAGACTGGGCAAGAGAAACAGGTGCAGAGGAAAGAGAGGAAGTGATGGTTTTCAGGCTCCTCTGGAACTATAGTTCACGCAGGCCCCAGCTGCTTGGGCCAACACAGTGCTCGGGCACTAAGTGATTCACAGGCTGTGGCAGACTTAGGGTGGGCAAAGGCAGCAGGAGCCCTGCCCAGCCCCGTCCTCCTGTATCTGCCTCCCTGCTCCCCCTCACCGCCCACCCCCCGCCCCCCACCACCAGAAGGGCAGGGAAGGAGGAGAGAGTAACCAAATAACAGGTGCATGCTGGGAGTCAGTGATCCAGCTTGGAGCTGGAGCTTGGGACCCCACTGGACCCCAGGCCCACAGCAGAAAGGAGAGCAAAAGCCAACTTCTCCTCAACCTGATAATGAGCCAGCCTCATTATAAGATTAGCAGCTGGGATGAACAACACTCTCTTAATAATGCACACATCGCTATGACAACCACCCACTTTGGTTCCTAAAGATAACTTCATTGGGCAGCCATGTTTCCTGGTTTGAAAAGAAATGCTGTTTACCGAGAGTTCCACCATTCTGCTCCTCCTGGCCTCATGCCAAGTGTGTGCCTGTAAGTGTGTGTAAGCAGGCCCATGTGCACATATGTGTGTGCATGCATGTGGGCGCACTGCGGGGAAGCCCAGGCCCCGTGCCGGTCCTGGGTGCAGAGATTCTATCCAGTGCTCAAGGTTGGTAAGATTTCTATTGGGCCAGCCACTCGAGCGCGTTGACATAATTATTCAGGCAGACAGGCTTGGCCAGGATTAATACTGTACTATGATTAATTATGGTGGGAGCCTCAACAAGCAAGTGCAGGCTGGGGAGGGCCGGGGAGGGCCGTGACAGCCCCTGCTCGCCTGCTTGCCGGCAGGACGGCTGGGGAGGGTGTGGAGCGGGGAGCCGCTTGGGCCTGACTGTAATGAGAAATGAGAAAAGTGCTGAAAAATTGATGGCGCCTGCAGATTGCGCAGGCTGGCACACAGCAGGGGGCCCCCTGCAGCCGGCTCGGTATGCTAATGCGGGCGCAGGGGCCAGGGGAAAGGGAGGAAGAAAAGCCGGCACAAAGGAGAGAAATGCAAATGACAGGCACAAAGATCAGTGCTGAGAATCCCGGATTAACTGCAGGAGCTGGTGCTCTCCCGGATTTAACCCTTTCTGGACTGTGGGCCAGACTGTGGGGGCGGGGTGTGGGGTGGGGGGTGGGGGGGCCTGCCGGTAGCTCTGTTCTGGATCTGGGTCCACCCTGAAGTGGGGATGCAGGAAATTGAACTTGGGAAGAACCGAGACGCTGAAGGAAAAAGGCCGTTTCCTCCAGGGTGGTGACTTCTTTGGAAAAGTCCTGGGGAGGGATGGGGAGTGTTAGGAAGTGACATCTGGGGAGGAGATGCAGTGGCCCAGCTGTGCGCTTCTTGGGACCGGTGGCCTGACAGGCGGCCAGACCTTCTGCCACATGGGCCAGTGGAAAAGGCAGCCCAGAGGAGAGAGCAGCGGGTGCTGGCACGTCCGGCACTCTGACCGGGTGGGCGGTGGATTCATGGATGGTTACCCCCTCATCTATGTGACGCTGTAAATATCCGATGTGGGCACTGTCCTGCATCTGTTAGACTCCAGTCCACGATGACATGAGGAAGAAACGAAAAGGAGGCCAGAGCAGAGGAGCAGACACGGGCTCCGAGCTCTGCAGACTTTTCTTCTCTAAGAGAGAACAAGAGAGGAAGCGGTTCATGGCTGTGGAGACCCCCAAAACACACATCAGGGTCTCGGCGCTGTGTGGGGGGGCCTTCCTGCTCTGGGGCATGCACTCTCTCTTATAACGTCCACCCTGGTTTGTACTTGGGGAGAGGAGAACATGTGCTCAACACAGATACACCTGTCCCAACCGTCCTTCTTAGGGAAGCTTGTTGGGGTAAGACGTCAGCAAGAACCCCACAAGGAAGCCCCACCTCAGGTCCTCAGACCAGCGGAGGAGGGAGGAGGGCCCAAAATTTCAGACCAGGGAATTCCACGTGGAGATGGGCAGACCTGAGAAGATGCTGGGGCTACAGGGTCAGCCCGACACAGGAGAAACGGAAATCTGTACATAGCGAGAGAGAACGGAATAAAAGGGATTCCACGCGTGTAATACAATTTAAGTCACTGAATGTCTACATATTCACTGCTGAAGTCTGAACGACTGTACGTCCAGCTATGAATGTGGTTCCCTCCACGGGATAAGAGCATTTGAACTTTCTCTGTAGTTTTGAATTTTATTTTATTTTTTTACAATATTCAAGTATTAGGGAAACATGAATAAATCGATTCCCTTATGAAAGGAAAAACATGGCAAAGTAAGTGGGAGTCAGGGGAGCCATGAGCGCTGCCTTTCTGGTGCCTCATGCCCAGGACGGGATTCTGGGTAAAGCGTCTTCTCCAACGGCTTCCCAATCCTGAGGTCACAGCTCCTCCCTGCTGGGAGCACTAGGCTTCCCGTCTGCTTCCCCAAGCAGCATTGCGCCTGATCCCCAATCTCACTCCATTTACACGGAGGCGTGGGATCTTAGAATGGCCTGTGGGGCCTGGCTGGTGAGAAGCCGGTATTTATATATCAACAGCCTCACTGTGCCCAGACCATGCAAGACGCTTAGTGAGCAGGACTCTCCCCAGCTCCCCCTCATCGTTTTCCTGGTAAGAAAACTTTTGGTGAGCTGTTGTGTCTTACCTACAGAGGCTCTCTGGGGAAGTGTGGAAATGACCCTCCACCCCGGGGATGTGGCCACACCACCTGCATCCCAGCCTCACAGCTCCAGGCCCAGCCCAGGGCCCAGCCCAGGGCCACAGCAGAGGGCCCACCCCTGTGCTGAGAATGGAACAAAATCTACATCCCTGGAGGAGCAGAAGGTGCAGATAGATGCACCCCCACCAGGGAAGGAGGCCACTCTGGGGTGTTGGTTGTTATTTGATCCCTGGGACAAGCAAGGCAGAACGCTTATGCTCGAGTTCCTCTGAACCAGAAACTGCAAACTTGGCTCCAAGAGATGAGAGGATTAGAAAACATTTTAAATGTCCTCTTTTTCTCCTTTCCACTGCAAAGCTCCAGCGAACTCCAAACCCAGGGGTATTCACTGTAACACCACAGATTAACCAAATAGGACTGGAGAGTCATTTGCAATCTTTTTCCTTTACACAGTCCCATGTGAGACGGCTTTGGGGGAGTGCGGGGGCGTTGAGGGGGGCTGTGCTAAGGCAGACACAGCAATTATTCTAGGAACATCTGGAGCATAAAATTTTAAACCGCCCAAATGGCAGTGGGTCAAGCTGGTGCCCAGGATGTATATTCTCTGGGCAATGCCACAGGAGAGGGGGGCGGCTTTCCCGGGAGGTGAGGTCTGCCTCTCCCTCCACCTGTCCTGAAGGGAAGGCTTGGGGTTTGAATCCATTTGGTGCAGGACCCTCCTGTCCTGATTCCCAGACAGGAAGAAATCCGGGAAGCACAGTGGATGGCTTATGCATCAGCCCCTTGAAGGGCAGCCCGGCTCTTTTTGCTTTCTATTTCTCAAATATATTCAACTGACGATTAAGAAAACAAGCAACAAACAAAATAAAACCTGACCTGTGACACCTGTACCAACTCCTTACCCTGAAAATTAACAGAAGGGAAGAACTAAGCAATTCTCTGCTGCTTAGGAATAATAGTTTACACCTAGTTGATGCTTTAAATAAATAAATAATAAAGAACTTCTTTACAGAAGAATTCTAGCTAATCAATGTGGAAGGAATGAAGAAATTAGAAAATCTACCAGTTTGCAGCCCTGAGTGAAATGTGATTCACGCAGGGATGATCAATGAAAGTTAAGGCCACCAGAGGAGAATAACGTCATTTTCAGTGATGTGGAAGTGAGAAAAATTACCTCCCATCGGTCCTTTCTTAGGAATCTCTGGGATGTGAGCACCCCACACACACACACCCCCAAAGGGAGTAGAAACCTGAGAGTCAGCAGAGAGGGTGGGGGAGGCCTTGGAGAGACAGTCAATCAGCTCAAACAAGAACCGAGGGTGGAAGCTGTGGGTTAGGGGTGAGATTTCAGACAACTTACACCTTTCCTGAGATTTTGGATTCAAGGAGACAATGAAAGCAAACAATTTTTTTAAAAAGAGCCCAGCAGTAGTTGACTGTCAACCTATGAACCAAGAAGTCACTGGTTCCACTCCCCATCAGGGCACAAGCCCAGGTTGCAGGCTCGATCCCCAGTAGGGGGTGTGCAGGAGGCAGCTGATCAATGATTCTCCCTCATCACTGATGTTTCTATCTCTATCGCCCTCTCCCTTCCTCTCTGAAATCAATAAAAATATATTTTTCAAAAAATTTTTAAACAAAAACCAAAAAACATTGATTTTTTTGTTCCACTTATCTGTGCATTCATTGGTTGCTTTCTGTGTGTGCACTGACCTGGGATCAAACCCACCACCTTGCAGTATGGGGACGATGCTCTAACCAACTGAGCTATCGGCCAGGGCTATAATTTGATTTTTTAACCAAGAACATATATTACCTCAATTAAAAGACCTATATTAAAAATATAGTTAAAGACCATTAATTGGGGGATTACTGTCATCCATTGATATGTATCATGTTGACTAAAAAAAAAATATTGACATAGAGTTAACAGAATTGCAACTCAACAATAATATGGGAATTATTGACACCTACGCATAGTGGATCTTCCCATTTTTGAGTAGGTATGTCTCTTAAATTGTTTTCTTTTATGTCTCTCGTAGAGCTGAGTGTAGAACATCCTTTAGTTGGTTCTTCCTGCCTTCCCCATCTCTCTGAGTATCCCCAACCACTCACTCAAGCTAGAGACCTGGGGACACCCTCAGAACTTTCTTTGTCACCCCTCTATTGAATTGATCAACAAGACTGTTGATATCATTTTCTAAATCACCCCCAAATATGCCCACTTCCTTTCCCCTCCATCTTTGATGCCTCCTGAATTACAACTGGCTCCTGCTTGGTCTCGGTGTCACAGTCTTTCCCTCTCTGATCCATTTCCACCAAGTAGCTTAGGGGATTGTGCATTTCCATGCCACCACAAAGGGTACGTTCCAAATCCTTAGCATGATATACAAGGCCCTGTATGATCTGCCTCCATTCGCCTTTCCCTGCCTTCCTGGTGTCCCCAGGGCCACATCCAGCCAGGCTGAGTCTGGTCCAGCTCTACAGCACTCATCACCTTCTTCCTGTCTGTCCCCACTGCCTCTAGCCAACCCCTCTGGTTAACTCCCATTCACCTTCAGCCTCAGCTCAAGTGTCATGACCTGGGGACACCTTTCCTGGCCCCACCCACACTGAATGGTAGAGCCACTGTGCTGATACCCACCTTCCTCTAGCAGTTGTTCAGGAGTGTGGGGTGACATACTTCCTGATTGTTTAAGCCAGGTAGGGACACGTGTTCAGATATTTCCTGAAGAACACATCCCAAAAGATACAATCTCTTTACCAATTACCTTTCATTACCCTTAGGGGAATGGCATGGGGACCCAGAGGTGAGAGAAGCATAATGAAACCTGAGCATCTTGGAGGGCAGTAGTTAACAACGTGGACTCAAACTGTGTTCTAACCCCAGCTAGGACGTTCACTAGCTCTGCTACAGGGCATGTTACTTAACCTTTTGAAATTTCAACTCCTTTAACTGTGAAACAGGGATAACTCTTAGCTCATTGGATGGTTGTGAAGAGTAAATGAGATAATGCATAAAAAGAACTTTGCACAGTGCCTGGTGCGTAGTAATAGCAGCTGCTACCATTTAGTGATAGTGGCAGAATGGAGGTTAGGGGGGTGTTTAGGAGTAATAATTATTCCGCATGCATAAAGCCCCCATGAGACCTCCAGAGTCATCCTATGCATTGTTCTGCCCTGGAAGTGCTGATGGAATGTAGAGTGGCTGTGACTCAGAGTTTGAGCTCATTGCCCCTGACAGTTGAAACTCCAGCTCTTTGCAAACAGATATTAATCTCCAATGAAATATTGGAGAGCTTTAATTAAGGCAATAGGGCTGATTAATGATCCCCTCTGGGCGAGTGCTGAGGCACCCAGAAGGAAGCAAGGATTTTTTTTGAAATATTTGTACTTATTTCCAAGAGGAAGGCAGAGGGAGACAGAAACATCAATGATGAGAGAGAATCATGGATCAGCTGCCTCTGGCATGCCCCCTACTGGGAATTGAGCCTGCAACCCTGGCATGTGCCCTGTCCAGGAATCTAACCATGACCTCTTGGTTCACAGGTCGATGCTCAACCACTGAGACATAGCATCCGGGCAGGAATAGGACTTTATGAAACAGAGCAATCCAACCAGCAGTTTACAAATGACACCAGGTCTTCCCAGGCTTTTGGCTCTCGAGGCTGTATCTCCATCCGGGGTTCTTGTGGCTACTTTTACAACGAATGATAAACACTGTTGACCTAAAATAGACCGCTAGATATTTTCCCAGCAAAGTGAGTTTATTCAGGAACAACAAAGAATTGCAATTTGAGACGTAGGTAGGGAGTGGGTAGAAAGGCCCCGCTTAACTCTCCCCGGGCCCAGTGTCCTGTCTCCCTTCACTGCTGTGGCCGCAGGTGCTCACTCACACCTGCGGTCCCTCCCACCCCCTCCTCCTCCCTGGTCTCTGAAGACTCCCTTCACTTTCTTGTCAGGTCATCCATGCATTTACGATTCTGTTCCTTAGGTTTTATCTAGCATTGTCCATTATTTGCAATTAGAAGGGTTTTAGAAATTCTAACCTTCCATTTTGCCAGGAACTGAAATTTCCTCTTGTTCTAAACTCGCAGGGCTTAGTAAAGATGATGAAGTGTCACACCCACCACGCAGCAAGCAAACTATCAAGGTTGTTTGCCTTGTTAAACGGAGTAAGAGGTTGGCTATTACCCACATTAAGGTGTCTAGGGGATAACACTGCTCCCAGGGCTTCCCCAGTAAACACTGAGAGGAAAAAGGCATCATCGGGAAAACATTCCATAAAGTACATTCCTGGGAGAAGTTCCTTCTTGGAACTGTGACAAGAACTTGCATCCAACTGTCACGGGTTGGGTTCTCTACACTCCATTTGAGATGAATAAAAACCCTCCACTGAAGATCAATGTAATGGTAACTGTTACAACAGCTTAAAGTTGCACACAGGGCATTGCTGACAAAGTACTTCGATGATACTTATTTTTTTCCCCTTCTGACAGCTGACCCTAAAGGCAAGGAGCTCTGATGGGAATACCAGGGCACGTCCTCTGGGGTCAAGAGGCCCCATATCGACAACAATACATTGAAGGCTTTTTGAAGAAGGCTTTGGACAAGCCACCTAGAGGCCAACAACCTCTGCTTCCTCCCCTCCCTGGGGGTAGCTCCATCATAGATGTTGAGATATATGGGGAGGCTGGGACCCTGTCACAGTCACTGGTGTTTGCCCAACTCAGAGTTCCTAGGGTCCTGGCCATTCGTACATTTCACCATAGATTCAACCTAAGAGCTCATGTCCAGCACCCTCCCATTCCCAGTAACATCCATCCCCAAGGCTCTCAAAGCAGGACAGGCTACTGGGAGACACTGTCCAAGAGGAAACACGATGAGACTCCCCCCGTCTCCCCACGAGCCTACCTCCTGTGAAGGAATCTCAAACAGCGGGCTCTGCACAGCTAGGACAGCCCCGGGGCAGGGACAATGACTTGTAGAATAAAACTAGCCCCACGCAGACTGACGTACCCGGCCACCCCACATAGAACAGCAAGATTTGGGTCAGATTGGTATTTCCAGGACTGGCAAGAATGACCTGTGGCCATGGGTCTACACTCCAGCGAGTGTGGTGTCTTTATTCTTTCAATGCTCTGATTCTAGACATTAAAAATGAGCGTTATTCACTGGTCTTTCCTTATTCCAAAATCTTCAGTTCCTCTCCATCTTGCCCAATGTAAAAACCTCAGGAAATTGTTGGCCTTTTCCCTGACACCCCGACATGAGCCAGACATTCCAAGATATGATTACAAATAATCACCTAACATTTCAAAATGGATGTTTGGTTTTTATTCACCCTCAAGACGTATCACAACTCCCGTTTCAACCAGAACATAAATATTGCAGAAGAGTGAGGCACATGTGAAAAGTGAGCAGAGCAAGGTCACGGGCACATGGGAGGACACTGAGGCTCAAAGCAGGTGAGTCATTTCCTCCAGGTCACACAGCCCCAGAGCTCGGGGCAGGACACACACGCAGGCCAACTGTGGTCAAACCCATCGACTTCGCCAGTTCTCCCTGCTATGCTCTCTCCCAGGCAGCTCATCCATCAAAACAACTCCATCCTATGAGGGAAATGACCCTGCTATAACCTTCATGGAGAATATAGCGAGGCCAAGATTTTACCAAAACAACAGAGACTGAGGGAGATGGAGAGATGGAGAAAGAGAGAAAGAGAGAGAGAGGGAGAGAGAGAGAATATTTCTTCTTAAAGTTATCATTGCCTTTGCTTCTTTTTTTGTTTTGTTTTGTGTGGAGTTTTTGGAGGGATCTCCTACTAAATCAGATCTCCTGCTAATCTGATTTAGGTCACACACACACACACACACACACACCCCACACCCTGAGTCATCTAAGAGATGTGGGGCCATAGAAGTCTCTCGGAACAGCATCGTTAGGGGCGCAGTGCCCTGTCCAGAAGGGAGGGTCCTGAGCCAGGGACACTGAGGCCCCATCCAGTTACACCCAGGACCCAGATAAGCAGAGTTCAGATCAACAAGGCTGCCCCGTGCTCAGCTTCCTCTCAAGAGCAAGGTGGTTGAGGGTCAGAGAACAAAACACGCCTGTCCCCAGGGCTAGCTGGGTTTCCCCCAGTATTCAGGCAATGGCTTATCAAGAAGCTGGCTTTTTAATGAAACTAGCCAATGCGCAGGCACCAAGACCTCCGCTCTCAGCCCTGCCTTTTTCTTCTTGTCTCCCTTCCCCAGGGCCCTCACAGAAAATGCAGATGGCTGTCCACTGGCCTTCGGCACAAGGCCGCAATCAGGTGTGTGATCAAAATAAAAACTACAACTAGCATTTATGAAGACCTACTATGCGCAGATTCTTCACATACAGGTCTTAACCTGCCAACAGCTCTCTGAGGTCATTGTTCTTCTCATTGCCCGCGTGAGGAAGCCAAGGCTCCAGGCCTGAGGACTGGCCTCAAGTCACATGGCTGGTAAGCAGTAGGACCTGGATTTGAACCCAGGCCCTCAAAACCTCTGTCCTGGTGCCAAACTGTTGCTCTTGCCTTCTTCACATCAGTTTCTCTCCCCAGAGAACGGCAGTGGCTCCACTAGGAGATGGGCACAACCACTTTCTTCCTCCTTCCCTCTCCTTCCTCTATTCACCACCCTACCCCCTCTACTGCGTTTTGATGTTGGATGGGGGGTGGGGGGCGCTTAAGACCCAAACATGGAGAGTCAAGCCCATCAGTGCCTCCTCCTTCCATTGCGGGCTTAGGAGACCATTTTTAACATTACTTTTCAGAAGATGCCCCTGTTCCCTGCAGGGGCGCAGACCGAAAGGGATTCCTAACAGGGTTTTCGGAGCCTGTTTGCTGTCGCTGTTTCCGCAGTGGGCGGACTTCATGAGCATGGGAGAAACGGGCCCCCTGCACAGCGCCCTCAGCCCTTCTCCCAGCTGCCGGTTCCCCAGGACTCAAAGGTGCCTCTGCCCAATGGACAGACATTGCAAAATAGTAGGATGGGAAGGAGAGCGCCCCGACCTCAGCTGCTGTGCAAACGGCTGCTGTCCCTCTCACTTCTCTCCTGGCCTGAGACCTTTCCCATAAGCCCTTGGGCTGTGAGTTCAATGTTAATGAATCAGTAACGTATATCAGATAAGGTGTCTTTAAACAAAAACACATGAAACAAAGTCATGTGTTTATTGGCTGATGGAAATGTGGCCGGAGCTTTGCAGGAACCTCACCCAGGGAGCAATGGCTCAGTAGTTGCTGATTCAGTGTTTGAAGTGACTTTACAGAACAGAACTACCTTAAGCAGAATCAACTGTACTCAGTACTGGCCTCTGTGGCCAGTGGATAGAGCCTCGGTTTACACTCCAAAGGGTCTTGGGTTTGATTGCCGGTCAAGGGCATGTACGTGGGTTTGCAGGTTCCATTGGCCTGGTTGAGGCACATGCGGGAGGCAACCAATCGATGTGTCTCCTTCACATCAATGTTTCTCTCTCTCTCTCTCTCTCTCTCTCTCTCTCTCTCTCTCCTCTCTCTCTCTCCCTTTCCCTCTCCCTCTCTCCCTCTCTCCTTCCCTCCCTCCCTTCTACTCTCTCTTAAAGTCAATGGAAAAAATACCCTCAGGTAAAGATTAACAAGAGAAAAAGATTCAACTGTACTCAAACAGTTGTAGATTATACGTGGCAAAAACACTGTGCAATGTCAATCAAAGATGTCTGTGGGCCTGGATTTGACACACAGGACCCGATGTTTAGCCCCTGGTCTAGTTCATTCTCCTTGACCTCTGCACAGTACAGAATTCCTCCGGAGTTGCATGGTTTCCAGTCTCGCTGCTCTGATCTGTGTTGCAGTGAACGTCTGCACATGTGCACAAGTTCCTCCCGCGGAGACACAGGGCAGTGTGATGGCTGAGTCACAGGGTCTGCACATGCTACACTTGCATAGATGCTGCCAAACTGCCTTCCCAGCCGCTGCACCAATTAACACTCCCACCAACAGTCTGCGCGAGTCTGGGTCTCCCACGCGCTTGCCAACACTAATTCTACAAGTATTTTTGGAATCCGGATCCTGCATGAGGCACTAACGAGGTTGTGGGGGTGGGAAGGAAGTAGAGCAGGATAGAAACCGAGACGTGGCGTCACAGGCCCAGAGACAAAACGCTGGTCCTCTCCAGAAAGTCACCAGAGATGCACAGAACAGGAGGGCGGAAGTAAACAGCAAGCAACGATGCTCAACTATTACCCAGTGGCCCACTTATCTTACACAATAATCCACAAAAATATCCCCTTGAAATGCAAACTACCCAACTGTTCAAAAATAGGGCATTAAGTAGTTCTATATATCAAAACAATTTTGAGCTGTTAATCAAGAGTTAAATAAAATGAACTATGAGGAACTGTTATGCCACCATCAGAAATAATGTGTCTGTTGTCACGGGAAGACCTTTGGAAAACAGTATTGTTGTTTTTAAAAAGCCACCACTGTGTGTCCATTTGTTCATTCACTCACCACGTACACGCTGGGCACCGCTGTGTGTCAGGCACAGTGCTGGGCTCCGGGGACAAAGTCATCTCGACGCAGGCAGAGTCCTTGCTCTCGGGGGCCACGCCGTCCTCTGTCCCTCCTGCCTGCACTGTGAATGACACAGATGACAAGTTTCTCAGGCCTGGATCTGAGCAACCTGCTTGCTCTCGGCTATTAAGCTTTCTGTGGTTTCACAAGCATCGATGGGCTGCTTCTAATTCTTAACGCCACGTATGACGATGCCCCACTTGCTTAAAGTTGTTCCTTCCCAATATCACAGGACTCAGACCAGGGAGAAGAGTTTCTCTTACCCACAGAACCCGCAGATCAGACTGCCCTCTCCAACACCATCTCCGAGGGAAAGCATCTAGGACGGTGGAAACACCGTGGCCCAGGGCCCAACAGCCCGGGCGCCAAGCCCCTGTCCCGCCTTTTTCGGCATCTGAGGTAACACCTCCCAGGCTCAGGGGAGTGGCGCCCGGTTGACTTTAAATGGATCACAGCCTACAGCGCAAAGATGATGTCAGGCTCACAGTGGCCACACTCCCGATATTAGCTCCCTTCCCACCTTCTATTTTCTCATCAAAAGATTGGTTTCTTCTACAAAAATCACTAGTCGGAAAAGCAGAAGGATGCAGTACTTCAGCTGGGATGTTCACTTTCCTTTTACCTCATAACGTGGGGGGGAAGAGTGGTCTGGCTTACCCACAGACACTGAAAATGTTCACCAATGTCGTCTGAAGGTCAGCAAGGGATCCGATTCTAGAGGTTCAAGTAAGTTCAAGGCCCCTCCCTTCTACAGCTGGGCATCAGCATGTGCACACGGGCAAGCCCTGCCCTTAACTACCTCCAGAACACGAGTCCTGTCCCTGCTTCCGGTCCCTGCAGGATATGCAAAGGAGTGAGCGGGGACGCAGAATGGGAGTGTGCAGAAGAGGACCTGAAAGGGAACCACAGGCCCAAGACTCGGGACTGGCCAACCGGACCATTCCACCCACCCGGCCTCAGGGATGGCTCAGAGATGTGCAAGTCGGGAAGGTGATTTGCAACTCTATGATTTTCATGGCACTACTGGCAAAAAAAAAGTTCTCCTTTTATTCTGCCACGGTGGTTTAGCTGGGAGAGTATCAACCTGGAACCGCTGGCGGCCACTGCACTGAGAATTTCTGACTCAAAAGAAAGCAGAGCCAAGTGATGTAAAGACAGAAATCAAGTCCTAATAGTATTTGAGTCTGCTGGGTCCAACCCTAACTGAAGCCAAATCTATGACTAGATTCGTTATATGGGGCTAAATCTCTCAATATCTCTCTCTCTCTCTCTCTCTCTCTCTCTCTCTCTCTCTCTCTCTCTCTCTCTCTCTTTCTCTCTGCGGAGGCTTCCCCTAAAACATTCATTTGCAAAGAGTTTATTTGAGAAGTGATGCCAGATAACCCAGCAGGAGAAGAGGTGAGACCAGGAAGACAAGGTGCATTACTGAGCAGGTAACAGCTCAAGGCCAACTTGGGCTGAGTCCCGCTAGGAACTCCGGGAGACCGTCTGGGGCACACATTTCAGAGCCAGCCTGACTGAGGGGCAAGGGAGCTGGGGCACTGACCCACTCCTCCTGCCTGTCACTGTCAGGCTGGGCCAGGGGGGGCAATGGGTACCCCTTCATTCCTGGACGGCCATGAGAATGGGCGAAGCAAGCTCCTAGGCAACCATGGGGGCCGGCAGTGGGCAGACAAGCTGGTGTGCCCTGTGCAAAGGAAAATGGGTGGGGTACTGCTGTTTTGTTCTGTATTTTTATTTCATTTTGTGAGGGGTGCTAGGTTTTCTACCATCTGCAAAGGAAAGACATCCTGACCTGACCAATGTATGTGATACTTCCACCCAAGTTAGAGGTGATCCTAGAATATCCCTGAGATTTAAAAAAAGCCCTGGGCCCAGTTGGTGTGGCTCAGTGGTTGAGTGTTGACCTATGAACCAGGAGGTCGTGGTTCAATTCCTGGTCAGGGCACATGCCCAGGTCGCGGGCCTGATCCCCAGTAGGGGGCGTGCAGGAAGCAGCTGATCGATGATTCTCTCTCCTCATTGATCTGTTTTTAAAAAAATGCCTGGATTTCTTCCTTGACTTAACCCCATCCTAGACATGAAAGCACCCTGGTTACAGGAGGAACCCCTGCCGATGGCATCTTCTGTGCCCAGCACTCACCCTGGCAGGCCAGCTTGTCCATTGGGACACCCCAGAGCAGTCAGAGTGGTCAACCCTGCAGCCTTCCAGAGTCAGCCGGGCTCCAGGAGACAGCGCCACATACTCTGGCTCCCTGCTCCAGCCGAAGGCCTGCTCCCCAGCCCTGTCCAGGCACGGGTGACCACCCACAGCAACCACAGTGGGCAGCCCGCAGGCCCAGCAGCCCCTTGACAGCTTCCCAGAGCAGCTGTCATGAGCTTATATCTTCAACATGCCCTGGAGGAAGCAAAAACACTCCCACCAAGGGAGCCCAGGCGGGGCAATGCCGGTTCCCCATCGTCCGGCCCCGCGGCAGAGGTGGGGACCAGGCCCCCAACCATAGTCACAACAGCTCTCTCTGCCATCACAGAGGGGGCCTGGGACAGGGGAGGAGGGTGTTGCCCTTGTGTCTTCTCCCAGAACATGGCCTGGAGGTGATAAATATCTTTTGTTTCTATTGTGAACGAGATCTTTCTTTTCCATTATTTTTTGCCTCAGTGGTTACTGTTGGAAATAGGAAAGCTATTGATTTTTGTACATTTGTTTCGTGACGGGCTGCCTTACTGAACTCTCATTATTTCTAATAGTTTTTCAGTTCAATTCTCCCAAAGGGGAAAAAAAAATCAGTCCAAGAGTGGGTGAAACCAGGCACCATTCTGTTTGTTCCGAGACGTGTGAAAAACAATGAAGATAGAAACAAAATCCCACTCTGGCCAGATTCGAGTCCTCTGTTCCCACCCCACTCCCCACCCCCAACATTTCCGTGCCCCACTCCTTCACCCCACCCCTGGGGAAAGGCCATTGCCCTGTGTGGCAAAGAAAGTCTTTGAAACCCAGACTCAGAAAAGTCCTTTTTGGGGGCAAACGCTCAAACTCGAAACCTTCCTGGATGTCAGGTGTGAGCAGGTGTCCCAGCTGTGAGGAGAGGCCTGAGGCGGGCTGGCCCTCTGCCTCTGATCCCAGCCTGTCGCCCATCCCCCAACCCCTCCCCAAGCATCCACTCAGCCACCCTCCAGCCTAACTGAGCACCTACTGTGTGCCAGGTCTGGGAATGCAAGGATGCAAAAGGTTTAGTCCCTTCCTCAGAGGACTTCACGCATTCCTGCAGATGTGCCAAATCCCGTTCTGCCAGATTGGTCCTGGGCACCCCTCATGTGCATCTTGTTACCGGCTGGGGCTTTCCTTTGTGGGATGTAGTCCCGCAGCCAGTGCCTGCCCAGATGCCCTCCTGTCCCTTTTACAGCTGCTGGGTGGCCCTCCCTCCCCATGCTGGCCCCTGCGTGATCTTGCAGCTCCCGGTGAGGGACTGTGCTCCGGCCACTAGAGCTGCTCTGCCCACACCTGCAGAGATTGGAAATGCCTGGGACTTACTGTCCCCCCAGGGCAGCCCTTAGGCAGTGACTGACAGGTGCAGGTGTCTCAGGCTCAGGAGATGGAACTCACACTCCAGCCCTCCCCTGCAGGGTCAGGATGAAGCCACCGCCTGCGGGACTCACCTGAGCTCTCACCTTGCCTCTCCCTGACTCCCAGTCCCCCACGAAGCACATCTCCAGTGCATCACTTGCACATAAGTCCTCAGCTCAGGGTTTGCTTCTGGGGAAACAGTCCTAAGGCTCAGAGCAAGCATCTGACCACCCCCTCCCGCACCCCCCCCCCCCCGCCCACACACACACACACACACTGCCTTAGCTTCCCCATCTGTCCTGTTGGCATAATGAGAAAGTCTCCTGAGAAAAGGAGTAAGGTTCTGTTATGGACTGAATTGTGTTTCTACCCCTGCCTCCCCACAAATTCATATGGTGAAATCCCAACTCCAAGGTGACTGTATTTGGAGATGGGGCCTATAAGGAAGTAATTAAGGTTAAACAAGTTTACAAGGGTGAGGCCCTAATCCAACAGAATTAGTGTCCTTCCTTGTAAAAAGAGCATCAGAAAGCCAGCATGCAATCAACTCCCTCTCCCTCCCTCCCTCTCTCTCTCTCCCTCTCTCTCTCTCTCTCTCTCTCCCCACAGACACACACATACCAAGAAGAGACCATGTGAGGCCACAGTGAAATGGCAGCTGCCTATGGACCAAGAGAGAGACAGAATTTGCTGGCATGATCATGGACTGCCAGCCTCCAGAACAGGGGAGAAAACAAATGTCTATTGTTTAAAACACCCCGCCTGCGTATTTGCTATGGCGGCCGAGCAGACTAACACAGAGTCCTTCACCGGCTCTCTGGCTGGGATCCTGGAAAGCCTCCTCGGCCTCATTCAAGTGCCTTGTCACCGCAAAGTAAAATTACAGTCGCTCTGGGAGCAACTCCGCCTCAGTCCAGGGAAAATAAATAAGACTGAGCCACGGAGCAGAGGTCGGCAAACTCTGTAGAGAACCAGGTGGTAAAACCTGGGGCTCCGTGGGCCGTGCAGTCAGTCCCTGTCACAACCACTCATTCTGCTGTTGCAGGTGTAGACAAAGGCAGCCACAGGCAGTGCGTCCGCAATGGCCGGGCTGTGTGCCAATAAAACTTTATGTAGACAAATAGGCCGCTGTGGACAATAGCTTGCTGGCCCCCGTCACAGGCAGTTTGAGCTGAGAGTTGAGTGAACCTCAGATCCAAGCTGGATCCTAAAGATGAGGACAAGCACGGGGGGGGGGGGGGGGACGGACTCGCCCAGGTCCCACAGGAGTTAGGGGCAGTTGGACTGGAAACAGACACCCACTCCTTGTTTGCATTCTGCTGTTCAGTGGGTGGGGCTGAATCCTCAAGGCTTCTAGAATGCTGGCAATAGAGGGTGCCGTGATGCGCCAGGGGGAGAAGGGAAGGGCAAAGGTTCGAAGACACCCAGGCATGGGGACAGCCATCAGCACCCCTGCCTGTGGGTCACCTCTGGGCCGTGCAGCGCTGGGCAGGGCCCACAACAGCCCTAAGATGGTGCCCCAAGAGATCCAGCCCCCTGCTGCTCGGAGGAAAACGAAAGGCCGGCCACGCCCACCTCCAAGGCCAAGGTGAGTATGAGGGAAGAGATGAAGAGATGCCCGGTGGCCGAGCAATGGGTAGGGAGGGACTCATGACCTGCAGTGCTCACCGCACAGGTGTGACTGATTCCTGCTCTCTGCTTCAGGCTGGAAGCTGTGGGCCCGTTTGGAGACACCAGATGCACAGACTTCGACCTGCGGCTTTTCATTTCACAGAGGCAGGAGGGCCTGGGGAGAGGCAAAGGCGAGAGGCAGCTGTCAGGACCCGCATCCTCCTCGTCCTCCTCGCTCTCTCCTCCGTTGCCATGGACCCCTGGGCCCTGACGACAGCCTCTCACACCTTCCGGGGAGGGAGCAGCTGGCTCACAGCAATGACCCTCCTCGGGCCACCAGGCTCCCTGCAGCCGCCAGGGGTGCCTGAGGGCCCCCTCAGCAGCCTCCATCCTTAAAATCTCCCAGGTCACAGCCTCAAGTTTGAGAGAAGGAAACAGTCAGGTTTGGAAAGAGAAGGGCAAGGGGCCATCAGGCCCCCCCACTGAGGATTGCTTCCATTCGGAATTCTGTTTGACCACTTCAACGTCAAGGAAAAAGGAACCAAACATGCCACCAGCACCCTAGAAACAGGTCTTTTAAAATCTCCCTCTCAACAAGACTTCAGTCTCCAATCATCTCAGATGAAATAAAACCTCGGCAGCAGGAGTTATTGTAGATACGCTCGATAGAGAGAGAGGGGAAGGGGGTGGGGGCTTTGTCACGTGACTGCTATGCTGCAGAAACTTAATGAGAAACACACCACATTTCCAGAATCCTCTTTCTAGTCGGAGCTCCCGCTGAGATAAAAGGTCACACGAAGAGAAGGCGGGAGGGAGGGCGGTGGCGGGAGCAGGGAGGCAGGGAAAGGGGCCTGCATTTCAGACAAGCTGCTATCGGCCGGAGCGTCTAGACGGGTGGTTTTCTTTGAATGCCAGATGTGGAGGGCTTTCAGAAAGGAATCTCAAACATCACCCGTTTGAAAACAAATCCACCCGAACTGCATTCACTGACGCAGAGAACTTTCTACCCCAGACTGCGAGGGACGCAGCCAGACAGCCTGGGCCGTGCGTTGCGTTGCTGCCCCCTGCAGGCCACCAGCTGCAGAGCGGCCGGAAAGCCGGCCCAGGCTGAGGTCCCTGGGCGGAACCAGAGAGGCAGGAGAGGCTGGAAGAACTGAGCTGGGCCTCGTCTCATTCAATGTTTAACCCTGCGAGGGGGGCTGGCCCTCTTTATAGATGAGAAACCACAGGTCCCAAGGAGTTGAGCGAGATGCCCAGGGATGCGCCTCGTTTATCCGGCACTGGCATTTGACGCCAATGCCTCTTCCAGGACCCTATCAACTGTGCTGGGACTCCCTTCTTAGGGAAAATCAAGTGAGCTCCGTTACACAAGCTGGACCAGGCCAGCGAGGAGGCCGCCCTGCCCTCGAGGCCCACAGGGCCAGGCGGGGGCCTTGCACCCCAGTGTTCTCACCCTGGGAGTGGCCCAGGATTCGGGATGTTACACCTGCTGTGAGGCCGAGGGAGGCTCCTGGATTCCCACACACCAAGCAGGGCTGCGGAGGGTTTGCAGAGCAAGGAGCATCCAGGCCACCCTCTGGCCTCCGGGATCTCCTGACAGCCCTGCATGTCTTCCCCTGCCTCGCTGCCTTGGGCTGCGGCACCCTCGCACGGGGCCGACCGCAAATAGGACGCTGACCCCTGACCAGGGACTTCCCACTGGACCAGCGGCAGCTACAAATTCTAATGCCAGACTCTGGGGACCCGTGACCTTTAGAAGGGGCCGGGCGTGGCAGGACCCTCCGAGTGATTCATGTCTAATCTGGCGTGAAAGGACCTCTGGCCCCTCCGCTCCAGCAGCCCAGCCTGCTCTGCGGCCTCTGGCTGGCCTGCCTGCTCCCACCCGCACGGGGACAAGACCAGACGTCCGGCAGAGCCTGTGGCTTTCTGCCCGCTGGCGATTTAAGACTCTGTCCTGGACCCTCGGGTATTCCTTCCTTTTCTTTCTGTTTTTTGTTAATCCTCACCAGAGGATATTTTGCTATTGATTTTTATTTTGTTTTGTTTTTGAAATTATGATTTCAGAGAGAGGAAGGGAGAGGGGGAGAGAGAGAGAAACATCAATGATGAGAGAGAATCATGGATCGGCTGCCTCCTGCACGCCCCCTACTGGGGATGGACCCTGCAACCTAGGCATGTGCCCTGACCGGGAATTGAGCTGTAACCTCCTTGTTCGTAGGGTCCATGCTCAACCACCCAGCCATGATGGCCAGACTCCATTGATTTTTAGAGAGTGGAAGGGAGGGGGAGACAGAGAGAAACATCGATGTGAGAGAGATACCTTGATTGGTTGCTTCCTGCACGAGCCCCAACCAGGGCCGGGGGCAAGCCTGCAAGGGAGGTAAGTGCCCTCTGTCCAGAATCGAACCCAGGACCCTTCAGGGCACGGGTCGACGCCCTATCCACTGAGCCAAACTGGCTAGGGCTATTCCTTCCTTTTCTGATCCTCCCGAAGTGGCCACTCACCTCTCCGACCCCGTCTTCCCACAGGGCTCCGACCCCCACCCCCAACCCCACCCCCCAGGCAAAGCCGCCTGCCCAGCCCAGCGCACGCGCCTGGCTCCCACCTCTGGGTGTTCGCACAGGCCGCTCCTCGTGGGAGCCCGTCTGCCCCTTCATCGCTCGCCTGACTCCGACTCGCCCCCGAGCGTCGCCCCTGCACAGATGGCCCTTCCATTTCCTCCCGTTTCCGCCAGGCTGGGCCCCGCCCTGAGCCACCACACCTCGCACCTGCGCGGTCGGCCCTCCACGGCTACGTCACCACGCAGGCCCCTGCGCCGTCCTCCCCGGCTACGTCACCACGCAGGCCCCTGCGTCGTCCTCCCCGGCTACGTCACCACGCAGGCCCCTGCGCCGTCCTCCCCGGCTACGTCACCACGCAGGCCCCTGCGCCGTCCTCCCCGGCTATGTCACCACGCAGGCCCCTGCGCGGTCCTCCCCGGCTACGTCACCACGCAGGCCCCTGCGCGGTCCTCCCCGGCTACGTCACCACGCAGGCCCTTGACCTCGGCTTCCCCTTCCCGCGTAGAGACCACCTGGAAACGCTTAGCAACGGTTGGGTGGATTCCTGGCCTCTCCCACCTGGACCTGACTGCCCCGTGGTCACGGGCCAGCTCGCTGGGTTGGAAACGGAGTGGGGATGGTACCGCGGCATGAAGTGATGGCCTTTGAGACGGTCCTGGGAGAAGAGACTTGCTTCCCGCCCTGAGCACTCCCGGCACCAGTCTGGCAGGGAGAGGCGCCAACTTCGCCATTTCAGTGGAGTTGCCAAAGGGGCCCCTCCGGCCCCAGGGGGAGCGGCCACCCGGGTGGGGGGGGCTGTCCCTGAGCCCCGATTCCAGGGCCACCGGCCTGCATGACCCGGAGCCAGCCTCTCTGGAAGAGGTGGCTGAAGGCCCTTGCACACTTCACCTGGGGGCCGGGGGGACAGAGAATCTCCCGACGGGGCAGCTCCCTGTGCCCCCAGATCTGCTGTCCCGAGAATGTGGCCGAGAGCAGCCTCGCTTGTAGCTCCTGTGAAAAATCGAAGGACGGTTCCCTACTGTATCAGCCATTCACACTGTAATGAAGACAAATGAATACAACTGGGTCATTGATCCCGGAATCAGAGGACAAAGGGGGCCTTAACCACCGGCGCCCGCTCTGTCTAGCTGGCTTCCTCCCTTTCAGGCCCCGACGGCGCTGCAGCCAGAAGCCTGTACAAGACACATCTCCTACCCTCCCTGCACACACCCTCCTTTCTTAACGAATTTAAGTCAAACGCTACCCGGGAACCTTGTTAAAACAGGCATCCCTCCGTGAAATGACAAAACCTGAAAAGGTACCAGGTCCAGCGCCCACCGGGCACAGACCCTGCCTGGTCTCCTAGACGAAGCCCTTGACCTGGGAGGGACCATTACGGCCGCCTCACTGGCCCCAGGTGGGAGGTACCAGCTCTGAGGTGGCGCAGAGGCTGCCAACATGAGGGGAAATGCATTTCCTGATTGTGCATGTCCAGTGTGACTCCAGTCAGCTGGGCAGGACAGGTCAGTGACAAATACGCCCTGAAGTGTTGCTGTCCATAACAGAAGCCAAATGGCGCCTGGGGCTGGGGGGCCCCTCGCCTGTTGGAGCCTCGCCAGGGCAAGACACACAGAGAGCAGGGCACCCCCATCCTGCTTTCCCAGCTCTGCCCTCCACCCTCCTCCTGTCTCCGGCTCCATCTCGGAGGCAGCAGGAGACAGGGAGTGAAGAACAGCTGGGCCCAGGGAGGGGCCTTGAGGCTGCAGGTGTGTGCAAACAGAAGTGAGAGCCGCAGGGGACTCGACTCTTACGCCTTCGCCTGGAAGTAAATGAGAATGTGGAAAATAAGGCATGTGCCTTTTGCATCACAGCAACTTGACTTTGAGCAGGAGAGGCCGTCTGGGGTAGTGGCGGGGGGTACATTTTAAAGCCACAGCCTGGGTCTGAAGGGCCCCTCTGCCACTGACTAGCCTGCTGGGGTGACAGAAGCACCGCCTTACGGGGGTCGACACCCGTGCCTGGCCTGTGATGCATGCTCTCCAGGAGTAGGAAGAGGAGTAAATGCCATAGAGAGACAACGAGCATATAGGGCACTTTAGAGTGGGCAAAGCTCCCTTGGTTCTTCCGTTCTTTCCTATGATGCTCACAGAGGCCCTAGGAGGCGCAAGCTGTAATTCTCCCCACATCGCAGAGAAGAAAACTGAGGTTCCCAAGGGCCAAGAGACTTGCTTGGCATCCACAGGATTTCCCAAAGGACAGAACATCAGGAACGGAGACTACATCTGAGGAGGCCGTCCAGAATTTCCCCGTCAGAAAACCTAGAAACACTCCTTGGCGTTTCGCACCATGCATATTGGGGCTTGTAGGTCCAGGGTTGTTTTTACATGTGTGGGGGAGGGGATCTGTCCAGTGTCCAAATCCAGCTGCCTGTGGCTCCCTGCAGGTAAATGCAGATAGGGCAAGGATGGGACCCCACCCTCCCACTTCTGGTTCCCTGCTAGTGTCAGCGCCTACAGTCCTCCTGAGGCCAAGGACATCAGCCCTGGGCTTGTGCATGGACCGAGACAGATCTTGGCAGCCCCACAAGTGGAGATTGTCACCTTGAAGGTGTCCAATTCTCCCTGCCTCCATCACCGTTTCTGTTAGAGACACCAGCACAGTCACCCACCCTCTGCAGGTGCAGCCACTGCAAAATCCTCAATGCCCTGTATGCCTGCATCCGAGCTCCATCTAGTGGCACAATTTGGGTATAGCATCCAAGTGTGCATTTTCTTTTTTAAAAAATATTGTTTCATTGATTTAAGAGAGGAATGGAGAGGGAGAGAGAGATAGAAACATCAATGATGAGTCATTCATTAGTCAAGCAAATGCAAATTAAAAACCACAGTGAGATATCATTTCGTGCCCATTAGAATGGAAAATCAAAAAGACTGGCAACGCAAAAGATTGTTGAGGATGTGGAGCCAGCAAACTCTCATGCATGGCTCATAGGAAAGTAAAAATATGCAACCGCTTGAAAAGTAGCTTTGCAGATTCTTCAAAAGTTAAATGTGTACCGACTATCATCTAGTCATTCCATTCACAGATAGTTATCCGAGGGAAATAAAAACACAGCCCACTGTATTTGTTATCTATTGCTATGTCACATAGCTCAGACTTGGCAGCTGGCAAAGCATGTATTGCTTATCTCACAGTTTCTGTGAGTCCAGAGTCTGGGCATGGCTTAGCTGGTCCTCTGCCTCAGTATCTCTCACAAAACTGCCATCAAGGTGTCGGCAAGGGTGGAGGTCTCATCTGAGGCTTGACTGGGGAAGGAACCACTTCTGAGGTCACATGGTTGTTGGCAGGCCTTGGTTCCTTGAAGGCCCTCAACTGAGGGCATCAGTTAATTGATGGCTATTGGACAGAGGCTGCTCTCTGTTCCTTGCCATGAGGGCCTGTCCAGTGGGCAGCTTGTTTCATCATAGCCAGCAAGAAGGTCAATAGAGTGTGCTAGCAAGACAGAGGACACAATGTGACATAACAGTCACAGGAGCGACATCCCATTACTATTGTCATAATCTATGGGTCAGAAGCAAGTCATGGGTCCTGCCCACACTCAAGGGAAAGAGGTTATGCAATGGCATGAACGCCAGGAGGGGGAATCACTGGTCCCATTTTACAGTCTTCTGCCACATTCATGCAAAGGCTCGTACACGAATGTTCATAGCAACTTTGTTTAAAATAGTCCAAAACTAAAAACAACCCCAATGCCCATCAACAGATGAATGGATAAACAAATTGTGTGGATATACAACAGAACATTCAGCTATACAAGGGAATGGACTAGAGATACACATAGCATGTGTGGATCTTACAGACATTATAGTGTGAAAAAAAAACAAACACAGCCCCAGCTGGTTTGGCTCAGTGGCTAGAGCAGCAGCCTGCACACTGAAGGTCCCAGGTTCGATTCTAATCAAGGGCACATGTCCTGGTTGTGGGCTCAATACCCAGTATGGGGCATGCAGGGGGCAGCCAATCAATGATTCTCTCTCATCATTGATGTTTCTCTCTCTCACTCTCTCTCCCTTCCTCTCTGAAATCAATAAAAATATATTTAAGAAAAAAACCCAGACCAAAAGCATTCATATTGTTTTTATGCAATATTCAAAAACAGGCAAAACTAAGGTGTGGTGATAGAAATCAGCATAGTGGCTGGCTCTGGGTGGTGGGTATTGACTGAAGGGGACAGGAAGGAACAGTCTACCATGATAAAAATATTCTATATCTTGTTTTGATAATGGTACATGGGATGGGCATATATAATTGTCAAAACTCATGAAGTGACTAGGCTATGTGCATTTCACTGTATGCTAATTATATTTCAATAAAAACTAGGTCTAGTCCAGGGGTGGGCAAACTTTTTGACTCGAGGGCCACAATGGGTTCTTAAACTGGACCGGAGGGCCGGAACAAAAGCATGGATGGAGTGTTTGTGTGAACTAATATAAATTCAAAGTAAACATCATTACATAAAAGGGTACGGTCTTTTTTTTTTTTTAGTTTTATTCATTTCAAACGGGCCGGATCCGGCCCGCGGGCCGTAGTTTGCCCACGGCTGGTCTAGTCTCTTGCCATCATAGTAGTTATATTTTTAGCTTGAAGAAAACCATGGTTGAGTGTCAACCTATGAACCAGAAGGTCATGGTTCAATTCCCAGTTGGGGCACATGCCTGGGTTGCAGGCTTGATCCTTAGTAGGGGGCATGTGGGAGGCAGCCGATTGATGATTCTCTCTCATCATTGATGTTGCTGTACCTCTTCCTTCCTCTCTGAAATCAATAAAAATATATTTTAAAAAAAGAAAACTTATTCTGGCCATCAACTAGAACAATTCTAATTTTTAAATACTCTTTTCTGTTGAGAGGGGAAATGATACAATACATAATAGCAAATAAAAAATGTTAGAACAACAAAAATGTTAGAATATAACACTCACAATATAATCTATAGACCTTTTTGAGTATTGTTGAAATTTAATATATTACCAAGGGAGAGGGCTATGTTCAAAGATGGTGCTAAAAGTTTATGCTTTTTCTATTAATATTATTATTATTCCATACAGAACACAGATAGCACTTCATATTGGTATGGGCTTTTGCATCCAAAGCAGAATATGTCATTCAAGGCTCCATAAGAAAGACATCCTAAGCTCATCTTCATGCCACAGAAAGAGACGGCATTCAGTGGGGGCTGAAAAAGAGTCCAATCCCTGAACGGCCCAACCACAGTGCAGAACCACAGCCCAGCCTGAAGGGCCAGATGCAAAGGGGAGACCAAAATGAAAGCTATCAACAGAATGAAAGGACACACGGGCAGGGAACAGCAGGAGGGCTGCGGAATGCGGGCCAGCCTGGGGAAGCATCCCCAGAACACGGAATGTGCTGCACCGGATTTGCATGTTGGGTTGGCCGATACACAGCATTTTTGAAAGAGAAAATTGAATTGAAAGATTTTTTTTTTTAATGCACAAGAGAAGACGGTATGCAGGCAGATTCCAAATAACCTGGGAATGAGACCAATCTCTTCTAGTCAAAATTAAATTCCAACAAAAAGAAGGGGTGGGTGTGTGAATAAAGAGCCATTTTAAACAAAGAAAAGAAAAGGTATTTGGAGTTGAGAGATACTGTGTGTCATAAGGCAGGCTAGTTGAATCTTTAAGCATAACAAACACACCTCAGACTAAATGCTTCTTAAGGTATATGCTCAGTGGCTGGGAATCCCAGAATAAAAAGCAGAAAGAATAGAAAATGGTGTTTTGCCACCCATGGTCCCTGATGCCATCCATGGTCACTCATTTATTCCATATACATTTAGCAAGCCCCAAGTCCCCGGTGGTCCTGGCTCAACCTGGACCACAGCATGACATCATCCTCCCAGTCCCTCATTCACCGTGCCTGCCCCCTCCCAGCACCTCACTGTGTATTTCAAAATGCTTTCCTCCTGCTCTGCAACCCTCTGCCATAGTCAGGCCCTCAGGCCCTCATGTTCCTGTCCCAACCTGGACCACAACCCCCAACATCGCCACCAGACAGAGGACCAGAAATACATCAGAGCCTTTGTGCTGATTTCTTTTCAATGTGACAACGTAGGGTCTTTTTATTTTTGTAAATATATATGTATTTTTTTTATTGACTTCAGAAAGGAAGGGAGAGGGAGAGAGAGAGAGAGATAGAAACATCAATGACAAGAGAGTATCATTGATTGGCTGCCTCCTGCACGCCCCACACTGGGCATGTGCCCTGACCAGGAATCGAACTGTGACCTCATGGTTCATAGGTCAACGCTCAACCACTGAGCCACACCGGCTGTGCTGTAGGGTCTTTTTAGACTACCTATCTTTTAGAGTTGCCTACTGAATATTTACGGATGGAATGATACGATTTGCTTCAAGATAATATGGGGGAATATTACACGGCAATTTTTAAAATGTCACAACTACATGGGTGAATCTCACAAAAAAATACTGAGTCAAGAAACTAGACCCCAAAAAGAGTACATACTGCATGATTCCCTTTATATGAAGATCAAAAACAGGTACAACCAATCTTTTGAGCTACAAGTTAGAACAGTGGCCAGCTTGCAAGGAAAGAGGGCGATGGTGATGGGAACCAGAACGGTCCCTGCCTCTGGGTGCTGGGTGTGGACTGGAACTCTCTGGATGTTTGAAATGTTCTCTATCTTATTTTGGTGACAGTACACAGTGTATGTAATTGTCAAAACTCATCACATGCTCAAGATATGTGCATCTTATTGGATATTAATTCTTTTTCAGTAAAAACTAGGTGTGGCCTCTTGCTGTCATAGCAGTTCTTTTCTTAGCTTGAGGAACACATACGCCGGCCACCAGCTTCCTTGACGACTAATGCGATGAAGACTCTCCTTGAACTTGAATCTTTGTACAAGCCCGCAGGCACTGATTCTCTCTGCTGGTGACTAAATGAATAACTGCACTGCTGTTTAGCTGTGAGAATAACTCCATCCGGAGCCACGACTACTTAGAAAAGCCCAGCAGGACTTTGTCACTGACAAATCACCCCATTCGGGACCTTCTGTGGGAAGCACCATTTTTCATTATGCTGTGTATATCGAGGAACCGTACCGCCCAGGACCAACAAATAGAAAGCAAAGGTTCGCTTTTGAGAGGAGTAGATGCACCATATGCAGGGAGCCTGGGGAAGCCCAAGCCCCGCTGCCCCAGTGAAGCCAGGGACCCTCGGCCCTTCACTGCCTGGCGCCGGAGGGGCAGGTGGTACGACCAGTACGTGTTCCTTATACGTCCAAGGATTCTTCGTGAAGATGGGAAGCTTGCCCAGCCGGTGAGGCTAGTGGTTGAACGACAATCTACGAACCTGGAGGTCACGGTTTGATTCCCAGTCAGGGCACATGCCCGGATGTGGGCTCGATCCCCAGTGTGGGGCATGCAGGAGGCAGCTGATCAATGATTCTCTCTCATCAATGATGTATCTATCTCCCTCTCTCCCTCTCCCTTCCTCTCTGAAATAAAAAATCTATTTTTTAAAAAAAGGTGGGGCGGGGGAGGTGAAGCTTCTCCCTAGGAAACGACCTCACCCTTAGAAACTAAGTAGAATTTGAAAATAAATATTCAGGAATTCAACAGAGGGATGAAGGGTCTTCCCAGTCCTAAGAATAGTGGCGGATCACCTACAGGGTCAACCTGGCCCCGAGTCACAGGAGAACCATCACCTGAGGACTCAGAGGCCCCAGGCTCAGCCTGAATTTATTCTGTCTTCCCCTGCAGTTGTTTATAGCTCCATTTAAAAATATCTGGCAGCTCTCACCTGGCTGGCTGGGCTGCCAGTCTACTGAATAAAGAGTGTGAAGCATGCTGGCGCTCTGCAGCCATTTCACCTGCCAAGGATAATTAATAAAATCATGAAACTGGATCCAGGTGCTGTCTTCTGCTTCACAGATGATGCTGATAGATCCATACCATCTCCATTTAGAAATCAGGGTATGACTCAGGCAAGACTAGGTGAGAGTTTGCTAAGGAGTATATTTACATAAACTCAAAATACCTCCCACAAAAGTACCTATTAACCACACAAGGGAAAAGAGTAATTTGACAGTGGAAAATCTAATCAACACAACCTTAACTAAATGGTCAACGTCCTTATTTTCAATAATGAAATCAGCCCACAAGGTATGCCTCAAGATAAGATGTACTGAGGACGCATTACCCCTTCTGGGATATTGGGGCCAAAATGCATAATCTGAATCTAATAATGAGGAAACATTAGACAAACCCAAATTAGGTAAAGTGGAAGTCATGCAAGACAAAGGCAGGCTGAGGACGTGTTCTGAATCCAAGGGCCCCAGAAAGACATGAGAACTGAATGTAATCTGTGGTCCTGGATTAGAAATACAGATAGCTGTAAGCAACATTAATGGGATAGTTGGCAAAATCTGAATATAAAGTAGGAAATAGTATTAGATCGGTGTTAAATTTCATGAATTTGATAACTATATTGAAGTTACAGTTAGAAAAGATTCTTGTTCTTGGATATACCCATGGAAGTATTTAGAGATAGCCAGATAGCTAGCTAGATAGGGTCGAGGAGGAGGAAGAGAAAGAGGAGGAGGAGGAGGAGGAGGAGGAGAAGGAGGAGGAGGAGGAGGAAGAGGAGGAGGAGGAGGAAGGGGAGGAGGACCAAATGTGGAAACAATTGGGGACTGTGTGAATCTTTTGTCAAATGGGGTGAAAATGAGGGTGGAGACCTGAACAGGCTCAATCCCCTCTCTGGATTACTAACATCCCAGAAAGGTCAGAAGACCTCTCAAGTCAATCTCAATAGAAACAAATTGAACTATTTGAGGAGGCGGGGTATATATGCATCCAGCTAGAAGAACTGAAATAACTCCAACCATCTTTTTCTTTTCCCTTTGCTTCCATGGCTAATGCTCGCTGTGCTCTCTAAGATGACAATTTCACTCTTAGAAATGCCACTTTCTCACCTGGCTGGCGTGGCTCAGTGATTGAGTGTCAACCTATGAACCAGGAGGTCATGGTTCGATTTCTGGTCAGGGCACATGCCCAGTTGTGGGGTCAGTCCCCGGTGTGGGGCATGCAGGAAGCAGCCAATCAATGATTCTCTCATCACTGATGTTTCTATCTCTCCCTCTCTGAAATCAATAAAAATATATTTTTTAAATGCCACTTGCTTAAAATCTAGGCACAGGTAAGTTTATAAACAATGCTGAATTTTGCCCCTTTCTGCACTAACAAAGACTAAACTTACTGCTTCTCACACTGTTCACTTCCCTCTTGCTAGTGACAAACATTTATCTACCAATATACACTAATTATTTTAAGATCACTTTTGCTGTAATCCTATAATTATGGCAATAATTTCTTCAATTTATAAACAAAGATCCACAAATATTACGATGTATTTTAATACATAATGAGGCCTCTTTTACAATTTATAGCTCATGAATCTCGATATTGCTTAGCCCTCTGGTGACATTAAACTACATCTCAATAGAAACAAATTGAATTATTTGAGGAGGCGAGGTATATATGAATTATGATGAAGGCAATAACTATTTATACAAAGATGCTTTGGTAATTTATTTAAAAAGCACTTATTGAAGCTTTCAACATTCAGGCACTCTGTCAGTTATTTGGAAATCGAATGAATTAGACATGGCAGCCAATCATAGATTATTTACTCTTTTCTTACACACACACACACACACACACACACACACACACACACATCATAATGGCGACAAGTTCAAATAAGAACCAAAAATCAATGCCTTGTCATATTTTAGCACCAAGATCGCAGAGATCCATCTGATCATTCATTTTGCATTTTCACATGAAAGCCAGGTGAATGTCCAACAGCCCCCCAGCCCTGAACTAGCTGACATGTACAAATCCCAGCCTCAGGCCATCCATGTTCAAGATACCACATCTGGTCCCCAGCTCTTGGTTTCTAAGTATCATGTCCCACATCAGAACTCCTTGGAGAAATGGTTGATTCCAGGGCCAGGGCTGGGAAGTAACAGCTAAGTATGGACATCATATTGTAACTAGAAAGCCCAAAAGCACTTTTTAAAAATAGAAACTGTTGTCCAGACAGTGTGGCTCAGTGGTTGAGCATCAACCTATGAACCAGGAGGTCACTGGCCCGGTCAGGGCACATGCCTGGGTTGTGGGTTCAATCCCCAGTAGGGGGCATACAGGAGGCAACTGATCAATGATTCTTATCATTGATCTATCTCTCTCTCTCCCTCTTCCTTCCTCTCTGAAATCAATTTAAAAAAAATTTTTAATAAAAAATAGGAACTGTTCATAAAAAGATTTATGGAGACAGAAAGTAGATTAGTGGTTGCTTGGGCAGGAGGGACCTTACTGGATGAAAATGTTAAACTGATTTATGGTCATGTTTAATGTTACTAAAAAAATCATTGAATTGTATACCTGAAACGGGTGAATCATTTACGTGTAAAATATACCTCAGTATATGTAAACCAACTTTTAAAAAGTCAGTATCATTTTGTTTTTAATCAGGGGACTGTTCTAGAAGAGATGTAACAACCAAATCCATGGGAAACCTTCATTGGATCTTGGATTGGGGGGAAAAATCAGCTTTAGAAAAGGCACAGAGGAAATCAGATTTTTTAAGGGACTGTAAATGAGATGGTACCCCCACATTGTGGTACATTTTCTTGGGTGTGAGAGTGCTATTGTGATTATGTGGGAGGACTGCCTTAAATTCTCAGGAGATACAGCTGAAGAAGTCCGGGGCGAAGTGTCTGATGCCTGCAACTTACTTTGGAATGAGTTAGGAAACTATACGTACGTACGTACGTATGAAGATAGAAAATGCAAATGTGAAAACAATGCTAACAGTTGTTTAATCTATAGGGAAGGTATACAGGTATTCATTGTACCATTCTTTCAACTTTTCTACAGGTTTAACAATTTCAAAATAAAATGCTTGGGTAAAATATTTGGGCCACATTTATTTGCTTTAGGGTGGACCTTGAAGAATCTGTGTGTAATGAGTGAGTTGTGCTAATAAAACGACTGGGTTATACAGTGGGGTCTTGACTTACGAGTTTAATTCGTTCCGTGATGGAGCTCGTAACTCAAATTACTCGTATGTCAAATCAAAAAGTGAACGAGTGAGACACGTGATGCTGGGCTGATGTTGTGGCGTTCACTGTGACGTTTGCTGCGCCAACTAGCGGTGGGGTAACTGAAGATGGCTCGTAACCCGAATTTTAGCTCACAACTCAAAGCAAAAAATCGGCCGAGAGACGGCTAGTATCTCGAAAAACTCGTTAGTCGGGACACTCGTAAGTCAAGGCCCCACTGTACTATTTTCTCCATCCCTCACTTATTACCCCCGCCAGATTGGATTTCCTTTAGCATCTGAGATGAGCCATGTGTCTTCCTACTTCAGGACCTTTGCTGTTCCCTCAGGCCCTCCTTTTTCCTGGATTCTCGCACAACACCCCACACATTTCCTTCACATTTGAATAATCTGTTAAAGTATCTGTCCCACTTTCTTCCCCAAATAACTGTAAGATTCAGGAGGGTGAAGACATCCACCATCATTTCCCTGGTTTTCCTACGGTGCCTGGAACACAGTAGATACCCAATATTTTTAAGAGAATGGGTAAGTGGATTTGTTTAATGGTCCCACCAATGTGGCATCAACTGTGGTGAATCTCACTAGTGTTAGGGAAGCACCACTTTATCTTAGAATAGCTTTGTCTCTAAGGAACAGTTAACACCTTAGATTCAGGTCTGCTGATGTTCCCTGGAGGTCTCTGCCAGCCTGCTTCTCAGTCTCTCCACCACGGACACTGGTTTGGGGGAAGGCAGAGAATCAAACTGGTTATCTCACACGAGCTTTGGCATAGATGTATGAGATCCTCAATGATCCGAGCCGAGGACAATGCAACTTCAACTGCGTTACTACACCATCTCGAACTATTCTCAACAATCTGCACTCATTTCTAAAGTCTGTTGTTGCAAATTTACTACAATTCTCTACCCTCCTCCATTTCTCTCAGGTTGCTTCTCTCTAATGGCCTAACACAGGGATGTGCTCTCTCCCAAACTTCTCTAACACCCCAGTGTCCGACCAGCACTCCCACAGATACAGCCATTACTATTCAAGCCAGAAAGGGGCCAAGGCAAAGATCAAGTATTTCCATCCCCCGAAGAAAAGACAACATACTATATAAACACAATCTTTAAATATATAGATTACAATGCAGTGTGCGCTGAAACAGCTGAAACACATGTCAGGTGAGGAAAAAAATACAAATGAAACTCCAATTAGGTTGGAGATTTGCTGGGCGTGAGCGCCATGGGCGTGGCAAGATAAAGCTCACGAGAGGCGAGATGAACCGGGGAAGGCTTGACAGTGGGAGCAAGGCCCGGGAAGACCTGCACTATTTGGACAGGTGGCGAAGGCATTCCAGATGTGGGCAGCAGCACGAACAAAGGCCCAGAGGTAGGAAGGAGCACAGCCTGCGGGAAGGTCAGCGAGGGTGTGGCCACAGCGGGAGCCAAGCACAGGCTCTGGAGAGGACCCGGCGACAAGGCTGAAGAGGGGCACTGGGGACTCGCCAGGGCGGGCTTTTTCTCCACGGGGTGCAACTTCTGATGCTGAACAAAACTGCTGTACCATCTGAAGGCTTTCCCACACACCTTACACTCATAAGGCCTCTCTCCAGTGTGCACCCTCTGGTGCTGAATGGAGGCTACCTTCTGTGTGAACGCCTTGCCACACTCCTTACACTGGTAGGGCTTCTCCCCAGTATGAGTTCTCTGGTGGACAATGAAAAGTGACCTACAACCAAAGGCTCTCCAGCATTCCTTGCACTTATAGATTTTCTCCCCCGTGTGTAAGCGCTGATGCTGAAGGTAGGCTGCATTCCTGCGGAAGGCCTTGCCGCACTCCTTGCACTTGTAGGGCTTCTCCCCCGTGTGGATCCTCTGATGCTGAGTCAAGGCTGTGTTGGAACTCAAACCTTTGCCACACTCCTTGCATTCATAGGGCCCTTCCCCAATGTGGTTCTTCTCGTGTATAATGCAGTCGTAGCTGGACTTGAAAGCTTTGCTGCATTCCTTACATTTGAAGGGCTTCTCCCTGGTGTGGCTCATCTGATGCCGAATGAGCCTTGAGTTGTACCTGAAGATTTTCCCACATTCTTTGCACTCATAGAACTTCATTCCCCCTCGAAGTATCAGATTCGGATTCAGGCTGAAAGTGGGCCACGTGGCCTTGCTTTTAAATTCAAGGCGCTGAGAAACATTTTTGAGTCCACCTCCTGGCACTCTGAGCCGCTCTGTTTCTCCGGAGGCTTCCTGCTTTACGGCAGGCTCTTCATCCTTGATCCGGGACTCATCACCTGACCAAAGCAACCATGGGCACCCCAAATTACTGAGCTGGACAGAAAGCAGAATCCAGGGGTCCTAATTCTCTCTTGTAGGAGGCGATTTTTAAAAAACATACCCATAAAATGGCTATAAGCATCCATAGAGGACAAGAGAGAAAAAGAAAAGTAGTAAAATACAACTGTAATGACATCGGAAACAGGATGTGCCTCCTGTAAGGAAGGCTGGGGTTGGGGGTGGGGGGCACTAAGGCAGGTGAAATGGGCAGAATGAGAACTTCAAGAATGAGAGGGAGCCCTAGCCGGTTTGGCTCAGTGGATAGAGCATCGGCCTGAGGACCAAAGGATCCCTGATTTGATTCTGGTCAAGGGCACATAACTTGGTTGCAGGCTCCTCCCTGGCCTGGGTCCTGGTTGGGGCTCACAGAGAAGGCAACCAACCAATGTGTTTCTCTCACATCAACATTTCTGTCTTTCCCTCTTACTTCCACTCTCTAAAAATAAATGGGCTCTTGCTGGTTTGGCTCAGTGGACAGAGTGTCAGCCTGTGGACTGAAGGGTCCCAAGTTCCATTCTGGTCAAGGGCACATGCCAGGGTTGCCCATTAGGGGGCATGCAGGAGGCAGCCAGTCAATGATTCTCTCTCATCATTGATGTCTCTATCTCTCTCTCCCCTCTCTGTTCCTCTCTGAAATCAATAAAAATATATTTTTTTAAAAATCAATGGAAAAATAGCCTTGGGTGAGGATTAAAAAAAAATCAGTAAAAATAAAAAAAATGGGAAGGAAAGAAGGCATGAGCGGGGACAGAGAAAAGAAAAGGACAGATAAGAGGGATCAGCAGAAATGGAAAATTTTTTAGAGAGAGAGACTCGGAAGAGGAAAAAGACCAGTGAGACTGCTCTGAGGTCAGCTCTAGCATGACGAGGCGGAGCAGGCTGGGAACACAAGTGAGCAAACAACAGATCATAATGCCCCCCCCGCCCCCATAGGCCAGGAAACCACCCAAATTCTAAATTCTGAATAATGGCCTAATAATTCCATTTTTGAATGTTCCACGTAATATCCTGAGATAAAAGATTCCTCCAGAAAGTCAGCTGGAACAGAAGTTGGAGATGCCATAGTGGCATCATTACTAAACGAACCATTAGTTACAAAATCACAATATGTGTGAGAAGTGAGGCCTGAAACCTTCTTTCGAAAGGAAAGAAAACCAAGTAATGAAAAGCTCCCAGGACTGGGAAGCAGTCTCGGGGAAATTAGAGGCTGTGTGTATGTGCTGGGTGCCGTGGTGGGGGGAATGTGCCTTGCCTTCTCCTATGCCACCCCAAATAGGACAAATACAATGTAAACCCAAATATTATGGCATAGGAATCTTTAAACTGCACCAATAAAGGCAAATTAAAATAAAAGCCATAGCTGTGGCACAAAGAAATCAGTTTGACCCACAGAATCAAATTTTCCTTAAAATATGGCAAAAACCCTACTCCTCTGCTGCCATGAAAACTGGCATGAAATTAAGTATTTCCTCTGTGAGAAAGAAAGTGGTTCAGGAGCTCCTGGGTCACAGCTTTCTGCAGGAGCACGGCCACGTGTGTGTGCCGACAGTGTGTGGCCACACACTCCAGGGACTGGTCTCTCTGGGCTCGGGGCTGGAACTCAGTGGAGGTCAGAGTGCACCGACTACTGCCTGATGGACAACAGGGAGCTTTGTCTTCTGCTGCAGAAGAAACATTTCCAGTAAACCGGGAAGGCCAAGCCAGAAACTGCTGTATTCTCTTACTCACCTGGACAGATGCCTCGCAAAACCTCTGCTTCCCAAGGATCGGGGCCCCAGGGTGCGCTCCCTCTCTCCAGCTGGGAGATCAGATCAGGCTTGGGGGCTGGAAATGCCACTTCAGTAAGAAAAAAAGACAGACAAGTTGAGGGAGATGTTCAGACCTCTTCCTGAGATCTCTCTTGGCCCAGCTCCTAATGGGCTAGTTGGGAGGGGAGAGAAATGGACCGCCTCGGAGACCAAGTGAGCCAGCCAAGGGTTCTGAGGATGGGCTTAAAGTGGATGGGCTCTAAAAGGAATGACAGGGAGACAGCCGTGCTCCAAGGAAATTTCAACCTTGCCCTGGCTATTAGAAAGGAAAGCCCCTCAGGAAGGATATATGCACTGATATCCTGGGAGACTCTCCTCAGAGAGGAGGACCCACAACCCCAGGACAATGGAAGGATGGAGGAACAGGTCACCCAGGGCACCAGGAAGTCCTTCCACTCAGTGCCCAGAATCTCACTCCTCCCTGAGGTGTAAGGAAGTCTAGTTTCAAAACCAAAGGGCACCAGGATCTCCCCACCCAGCATCTCCAAAGGCTGGGACTGCAGAACTCCCCCGCAGAGTCAAACCCAAGGGCTACTAGAGTCCCCCCAAATATCTGAGAAAGATGTCAAACTATCACGAAGAGCCAATGAGAGGGACCTACCCAGGGCAGCCACATTTGCATAGTTCTCCAGCATCACGTCCCTGTACAGGGCCCTTTGCACAGGGTCCAGGCTGGCCCATTGATTCTGGGTGAAGTACACAGCCACGTCCTCAAAGGTCACAGACTCCTGAAACAACAGGTTCCTGCTCAAGCTCTGAGTGAGGGGCAGAAGGAGGCAGCCTGAACTGCAGGTCCCCAACTCTGAGCCCCGTGGAAGGTCTGCTCTATCAAGATCGCCTTCAGCCAGTCATTCCACTTCAAACATGGAACCCCAGTGCACTCCCATCTGCTCAGCTCTAAGTCATCCTAATCTCATAGCCTGGCATCTGGGGCTCTCTGCCTGGTAACTGCATCAACCCCTGTGGATCTGTCCCTCTGGCACCTCCTATCTCAAGTACTCCATACTCTGGTCACCTTATTTTCTATACACTAACCACTACAGGTAGCTGCCACTCACCCCGTCTCCGCCCATCTAAAGTACGCACGCACAGCCCTAGCTGGTTTGGCTCAGTGCATCAGCCTGTGGACTGAAGGGTCCCGGGTTCGAGGCCGATCAAGGGCATATATGCTCAGGTTGTGGGCTCGATTCCCCCAAAGGGGTCATGCAGGAGGCAGCTGATCGGTGATTCTCTCTCATCATTGATGTTTCTATCTCTCTCTCACTCTCCCTTATTCTCTGAAATCAATAAAAATATATTTTTTAAAAAAAGTTTTTCCAGCATTTTGCAAATTTCTTTTCATACCTTCTTACTTTATCAAAAAGCTAGCTCTGTTGAAGAAAACCCACAACCTGCCTGTTCCAGTCTCTTCTCTAAACCACCTGTATTCAGACAAGGTTGGCAGTGCCCTGTCTCTGGGCACAGATCCATTGATGTTCCTATCTCTCTCCCTTCCTCTCTGAAATCAATAAAAATATTTAAAAATTAAAAAAACACACAGATGGCAAATAAGTATATGATAAGATGTTTAATATCATATGTCATCTGGGAAATGCAAATTAAAACAATGAGATACACATCTATCAGAATAGCCAAATCTAGAACAGAACACTGACAACCAAACGCTGGAAGAGTGGAAGAGGAACTCTCTCATTGCTGGTGGGGGTGCAAAATGGTACAGCCACTTTGGAAGGCAGTTTGGCAGTTTCTCACAAAACTAAACATACTCTTACCATATGATCCAGCAATCACGTCCTTGGTATCTTCCCAAGTGAGCTGAAAGTTTATGTCCACACAAAAACCTGCACACAGAAGTTTACAGCAGCTTTACTCATAATTGCCCAAACTTGGAAGCAACCACAATGTCCTTAGTAGGTAAGTGTCTAAAACAAACTGTGGTACATCCAGACGAGGGAATATTTATTACTCAACACTAAAGTGAAATAAGCTATCAAGCCGTGAAAAGTCATAGAGGAACCTTAAATGAATATGACTAAGTGAAAGAAACCAATCTGAAAAGCCTATACAATATAATTCCAACTATTTGGCATTCTGAAAAAGGCAAAACAATGTCAACAGTTGAAAAGATCAATGGTTTCCAGGGAGAGAGGAATGAAGAAGTAGAGCCCAAAGAATTTTTAGGACTATGAAAACACTCTGTATGATGCTATAATTGTGGATACATGTCACATACGTTTGTAACCCATAAAATATAAAATACCAAGAATGAACCTGCTCAGCAGGTGCGGCCGAATGGTTAAGCATCAACCTATGAACGAGGAGGTCACAGTACGATTCCTGGTCAGGGTATATGCCGGGGTTCCGGGCTTCATCCCCAGTAGGGGGCCTGCAGGAGGCAGCCAATCAATGATTCTCTCATCATTGATGTTTCTATCTTTCTCTCCCTTTCCCTTCCTTTCTGAAATCAATATAAATATATTTTAAAAAATAACAAAAAAAAAGTGAACCCTAATGCAAACTATGGACTCTGGATGATTACGATGCATCAATGTAGGTTCATCAATTTTAACTAAGGTACCACTCTGATGGGGGACAATGATAATGGGGGAGGCTATGTATGTGTGGAGGCAGGAAGCGCATGGGATCTGCTTTTTCTGCTCAATTTTGCTATGAAACTAAAACTTCTCTAAAAAATGAAGTCTAATTACAAATGAAAAAGGCAATACTTAATCTTTTACCTGATCTACAATATGCAACTGACCAATTCCCTTCCACAAACAACTCACCACCACGGAAAATCTTTTAAACAGATAAATCTAACCATGTCACCTCCCCTTTTTAAAATTCTTTAGTGCTTTCCCAGTGAACCCAGAGTAGAAACCAAAGTCTTCATAGTGACCTACCAGACATGTGCCTACGTCCCCCGTCTCACACTGAACAACTTTCTCTGACTTCCCCGTTTCTAAAGTCCACCCAGCTCCCCTCCCCCGTACCCCCCACTACAGGGGCTTTGCATTTGCTGTCCTTCTCTCTGGAAAGTTCTCTCTTCAGCAGTTCCCAAGACTGTTTCTATCGCATCCTTGACATGAGATCCTACCTCTAGGAGGCCTCCCCTGGAGAGGTAGCTTCCTTGAGGTGCCTCAAATTTGAGAAGGTATATAAAAACCCCCTGAAGGGCCTTCACAGCAGATTCCCACCCCGCTATCCTCCTCCCCAGTCTGACGGAGTCTAGGATGGGGCCCAAGACTCTGCAATTCTAATGAGCTCCCAGGTGATGCCCACACTGCCAGTGGACCACACTCTTGAGAAGCACTGTGCTTTGGCAACATGTAATTATGGTATCTTGTGTATCTGTTTGCAGCCTGTCTATTTGGCTAATGAGAAAAGAGAACTTGTCTGCATTATTCCATACTATGCACCCAGCATTTAGAAAGTGCGTATGGGAGGAACAATGCTGGTCTCTCTGGGATACGTCTCCTATTTCTGGGGCAATCTCTTCAATGAAGAATTTCTCTGACCTCAGCAGGTGACTTTTCTCTGTACAACATGATCTGGATTTCCACAGTGAAGGAGAATTTCTAGGCTTGGGTCCCCCTTTTATGCTTAAACCTACACATCCAAATTCATCCCTCTCTATACACAAAAGTCTCATTTCCTCCCCCGGGTATTTACTCAAAGAGAAAACCAGAGCCTGGCCACCTTAGGCCTTTTTGGTCCTTTCCTGATCAACTGAGAGCTACTGTGATTTAAAAAAAAAAAAAAAATTTGTATTGATTTCAGAGAGGAAGGGAGAGGGAGAGAGAGGCAGAAACATCAATGATGAGAGAGAATCACTGATGGGCTGCCTCCTGCTCGTCCCCCACCAAGGATCGGGTCCACAACCAGGGTAGGGCCCTCATCAGGAATCCAACCGTGACCTCCTGGAGCCTGACCTCCTGGTTCATAAGGCCCGCGCTCAACCACTGAGCCACACCGGCCGGGCGCTAATGTGCTTTTTTTAACAGACGGAAAGGAAGCTCGGCTCACCTGAGGCCCAGTTGTTTGGCGCATGGCTGGTGTCCCTGGCTTCGGGCACTGTCTTCTGGGTGTGGAAAAGCAAGAACCTTAGAAGCTAAGAGAAGACGAGCCGTGAGTGCGGGAGCTCAGGTCTGCACCCCGCAGCAGCACGGGCAGGCCCCTCCGGCTGGTCGCCCCACCTCCTCGGGGAGTGCTCGCCTGGACCTCAGCCAGGCCCGCCCCTGCCCGCCCAGTCCCAGGGCTGCTGAGATCCGAGACGAGGCGAGCCCCTAGAGTCACCTAAAACCCCAAAGCAGCTCTTACAGGGACCACGACATGGACCCACAAACGGTGCCTGTGGAAAGGCGGGACAGGGTGCTTGGCTGCGGATAAAGAGTAAAACGGCGTTCTAGGGGGTGATGCTGGCCGAGACCCCGAACACAGAAACGTCAGGGAAGCAGGGACCCCAACACGGACACTCAGCAGCGGGCGCCGGGGGCTGTTGGGGTGGAAAAGAGGGTCGCGCTGCGGTGGGCAGGGGCTGGCCCGGGCTCCGGAGGCCGCGCAGCCCCCTCGGCGGCGTCTGCGAGGCCCGGACCCGGGTCAGGGAGGCGCGAGCCACCAACGGGACCAGGCTCGGGGCGCCAGGGAAAGTGAGGAGGCCGGCACCGGGCGGACCTGGCACGGAGAACTCGCTGGGACGCACACGCCTCCTCGCCGAACCGCGAAAAGCTGGCGGCTAAACGCCGACGCGGAAGCGAGCGCGTGCGCTCAGCGCCCCTCTAGGCCGCCGGAGGCCGCCCGTCTCGGTGGTCCCGGCGCCCGCCCCCACGTGACTGGGCCGGCCGCGGAAGGGGTGGGGCTGGGAGCGGGTCCCTGCCCGCGCCGCCTGTCGCTGGTGGGGTTCGGGGGGTCCCCTGCCAGCTGCGACCCTTGTTGCAGGCTTGGGACTGGGGTGTCCAGGCTCGGATACAGCCTCGCTGCGCTCAGACCTCGGCCTCTAGGCGCAGTGGGGCCGCGGGTGACGGACTGCCCCACCGGCTGTTGGCCGCCGTTACTCCGTGGGTCACCTGGGCTGTGCAGGTGTGGAGGGAATGGCTCCTGTTTGTCATCTCTTAGGGGCCTAAGCCAAGGATCCTGCTTGGGGTTCCTAAACCATGGTTTCCACCTGCCTTTTTATTTTTAAATTTAACTTTATTGATGAAAGTATTACAATGTCACCCTTTTTTCCCCATTAACCCCCTCCACCCCACACCTCCTCCCAGGCCTTCACCACACTATTGTGTGTCCATGGGTTATGCATGTAAGTTCTTTGCTTAATCTCTACCCACTTACCCACCCATCTTCCCTCTGAAAGTTGTCAGTCTGTCCTATGCTTCTATGTCTCTGTTTACACCTGCCCCCTCCTTCCTAGGACCTAGGCCTGTGGGGGACCTTTGGAGCAGATTCATTTAACAACCAAAATAATGGTGACTAAGGCTGCCAGGCATCCTGTGTGTACAGGACATGCCCTATATTACATGGCTTAGTCCTGTTCTTTCCCAGAACAGCTTCACCAGAGGGACAGAGTGCAGGAAGCACTGACCCAGAGGCAGCTACATGGCAAGGTGAATCAGGAGAGATGGCAAACGTTAGGCTTTGCAGCTGTCAAGGAATCTACTCATGGATCAACAGAAAAACACACTATCCCCAGCCACTAGCCCATGCAATAAGTCAAGAAAAAGAAAATGCATCCAAAATTGGAAAAGACATAAAAGGCTTTGTCAATGTTACAAAAGCCTATGGAATCTACAAATGTCTCTAGAACTAATAAGTGAGTTGTGCAAGGCTGCAGGCTAAAAGATCAAAATACAAAAATTAATTATATTTCTGTATACCATCAATGAAAATTAGGAATTTACTATTTATTAGAGCATCAAAAATATGAAATATTTAGACATAAATCTGAGAAAACATATAAAAGACCTAAACAGTAAAAGAAATTAAGATCTAAATAAATGAATAAAACACTGCTAAAAGAAATTAAGATCTAAATAAATGAATACATTTACAATGTTCACGAGTCAAAAGACTATCTAAATAGTTACAATGTCAGTTATTCCAAAACTGATCTATAGATTCAATACAAAATCCTAGAATTTGTTTTGTAGAAATAGACAAAATGATTCTAAAATTCACATGGAAATGCAAAGGACCTAGAATGGCCTAAACAACTTTGGCAAAAACCAAAGTAGGATGACTGACACTACATGGCTTTAATTAAGGCAGTATGTTAATGGCATCAAAATAGACAAATAGATCAGTGCAACAAAACAGAATCTAGTGCTTGGCCCACACAGACAGGGACAACTGATTTGTGACAATGGTGCAAAGGCAATTCAGAAGAGAAGGAACCATGCTTTCAAAAAAATGGTGCTACAATAGGTGATCCATTTAAAAAGGGAAGGGGGGAGGAACTTAGGTCCATACCTCACACCCTGTACAAAATTTAATTCAAAACAGATGATAGATCTAAATGTAAAATTTTAAACTATAAAAACAGGAAGGAAAAATAGAAAAAAGCCTTTATAAACTTGGGAAAGGCAAATATTTCTTACATATGACACTGAAAGCACAATCCATTAAAGAACTGAAAAACTGGACCTCGTCAATATTGAAATCTCTGCTCTTCAAAAGCTACTGTTAAGAGAATGAAAAGACAAACCACAAGCAGGGAGAAAATATTTGGAAATCACATCTATGAAAGAGGACTTGTGTCAATAGTATATAAAGACCTCTCACATATCAATAAAAAGAAAACCCAATTAAAACAAAGGCAGAAAATATGAACTTTACCAAAGAAGACATATGGAAAGTAAGTAAGCACCTGACAATATGCACAATAGCATCAGTCATTAGGGAAATGCAAATTAAAACCTCAATAGGATAGCGTTATACACTTATCAGAATAGTTAAAATTAAAATGAAATATCAAGTGTAGGCAAAGATCTATTAGGAGTGGAACTCTCATACAATGGTGGGAATGTAAATGCCACAACTTTGTAGAACAATTCTGAAGATTCTTAAAAACCTAAATATACCTATCTATGGCCTGGCTATTCCACTCCTGGCATTTACTAGGATAAATAAAAGCATATACATTTACAAACACTTGAACACAAATGTTCACGAAAGTTTTATATGTAACAACCAGAAACTAGAAACAACCCAAATGGCCATCAAGAGGTGAATGGAGCCGAAACCGGTTTGGCTCAGTGGATAGAGCGTCAGCCTGCGGACTGAAGGGTCCCGGGTTCGATTCCGGTCAGGGGCATGTGCCTTGGTTGCGGGCACATCCCCAGTGGGGGATGTGCAGGAGGCAGCTGACTGATGTTTCTCTCTTATCCATGTTTCTAACTCTCTATCTCTCTCCCTTCCTCTCTGTAAAAAATCAATAAAAAAAATATATTTTAAATTAAAAAAAAAGAGGTGAATGGACAAACTGTGAAAAGGAATGAACCACTGATGTATGCAACATGGGTGAACCGCAAAATAATTATTCCAAGTGAAGGACACTGGACCAGAGAAAAGTACCTAGTGTGACAACATCCGTATAAAATCCTAGAAAAGGAAAATGAAGGCAAAGTGACAGAAAGCACATCAGTGGTTACCTGTGGGGAGCCAGGAGAGAGAATTACAGGGGCATAAGCAAAATTTGGGAGGTTTGGCCGTTTATTATCTTGTGGTGATTGTTTCATTGGTGTATACGTAAGTCAAAACATATCAATCACATTCCAATAAATAACATTTTTGTTTATTATGCTCCAGTCACTGTGCTAAGCACTTCTACATGTATTAATGCAGCTAATCCTCAACACAGAACCATGAGGTAGATTGTCATCCCTATTTTACAGATAAAGAAATTAGCATCGAGTTTCTGTAACTTAACCCTCTGCTTCCTGCAGTGGGCCGTCAAGCTGTCTGCAAAAGTGGTAGCTAATTTCCTGAGTGAAAAAAAAAACAACTAGATGAAGTTGCTAAGAAATGTTCCCGGCTGTGAGGTCACTTGGAACAGCAATGAGATGGATAAATTTAAGACAGATAGCATCTTGCATCTGATTCAGAGTACGTACACCGCAACTTTTGCAAAGTCACAGACAGCAATTGAGTGGTCAAGAGTAACTTCAGAGTAATAAGTAGTGTGGGTGGGCTGCACCCGAGGTAGGTCTCTGAAAGCCTGAACTGTTAGAATGTCCTAGATGCAGATGGCTCCAATGGACAAGGCCCCTCTGTGAGTTTGAGAGACTTCTAATATTCATATTGTAATAGGTGTCCATATTTATCTTTCTGGTTTACCCCTTGTTTAATCTTGCACATCTGAAGAGAGATACATGGGAAATAAAAGTCTTAAGATTTAAAGGGTCTGAAATGTCTTTAATTCTGGGCGAAATGATTTTCCCTTAGAATTTTGAAGGCATGCACCGTAGTCACCTAACTTTCAAGATTACTACTGAGAAATGGGATGCCATTTTTTTTTTTATCCCTGATTTTTTGTTTTCTCTCTCTAGATACTTTTTAGGATCTCTTCAAACCTGGTATTCTAATCCGTCTTGCTGGGCACTTAGTATAGCCTTCCAGTCTAGAAACTTACATTCCTTTCATGTTTGTAAGTTTTGAGGTTTGTTCTTTTGTCTTTTCTAACTCTAAAGAAAGTTCATGTTGGGGAAACAAGGGCTCAGAGAATTTGGGGAAGCCAAGAGTCTGAATTAAACATCTTACTGGGACAGGAGAGAAGTGGGCATTCCAGTTACGCAGAGCTGTAGGAACAGAAGCATACAGTTAAGAATTAGCACAGTACAGTACAGCCCTGACCAGGTGGCTCAGTTGGTTGGAACATGGTCCCATACACCACGTGGGTTCAATTCCCAGTCAGGCACATAACTAGGTTGTGGGTTAAATCCCAGTTGGGGCACATATGGAAGGCAACCGATCGCTGTTTCTCTCTCTCTCTCTCTCTCTCTCTCCCTCTCAAATCAATACACATATCCTTGGGTGAGGATTTTTTTAAAAAAAGAATGAGCACAGTCCAGGAAGAACAGTGATGACACTGACAAAAAACATGAAGACGGGGAGACACCAGGAGAGGCAGTGAGCCCGGCTGTGGCTAGTCCTCCTCCTGGACAGATGCCTTCTGCGTGTGGAGTTTCTTATGTAGAAAGAATCTTCCACACCAGCTAAAGGTTTTCCCACACACCTTACACTCGTAAGGTCTCTCACCAGAGTGCACTCGCTCGTGCTGAACCAGGGTGAATTTCTGAACGAATGCCTTCCCACACTCCTTACATTCAAAAGGTTTCTCCCCGGTGTGAATGCGCTGATGCTGAGTCAAGGCTGTGTTGGAGCTCAACTGCTTCCCACACTCTTCACACTCATAGAGTCTCTTCCCCATGTGGAACCTCTGGCGCTGGAGGAAGACGGAGTTGCTACTGAAGGCCTTGCCGCTCTCCTTACACTCATAGGGCTTCTCTCCAGTGTGGATTCTCTGGTGCTGAATCAAGGCTGTGTCTGAACTTACGCCTTTCCCATACTCTTTACATTTAAATCGTTTCTTTCCAGTGTGAACTACCTGGTGCCGAATAGGTAGTGAGTTATATGAGTTACATCTGCAGTCTTTCCCACATTCTTTGCATTCAAAAGACTTTTCGCCAGTGTGACATCTCTGATGTCGGTGGAAGTCGGCCATTCGACTGAAGTATCTGTCACATTTTCTACATTCGTAAGGTGTCTGACCACCAGGAACTGGCTGATTCGCAGTGAGTTGTGTGTTGACGCTAATGTTTTTTGTTAATTTCTCACACTTCTCCCCACTCTCAGTAGCCTGGGCCTCATGATACTGGAATGACCCATCAGTGAAATTTCTCCTCTCTGACTCTGCCTTCGTAACTAGCCAGTGGCTGTGCTGCTGCCCTGGGCTGCTCCCAAGATCAAGGTCCTGGGGAACATTCCCTGGCAGCCCTGCCGGTGTCAGTCTGCGGGACTCTGGTTCTTTGGCAACGTGTTCCTTTGGAGTGGATTTGTCCTTCTCGATTCTGGTCTCACCCCCTGGAATCACAAAAAGAAAACACAGCCGTCAGCCCCCGATGTTGCAAACAGAAGACTTGTGCTGCAGGGAAAACAGGAGCAGGTGGATCTAAATTGCTGAGCGTGTGGATATTTTCCAGTCTGTGCAGAAAAGGGCACCAAAGATCACCACGCAGCAGAGCCCCCCTAGGATGAAGACTCCGGGGGGGAGAGGCAGGTGAGGCCAGGCAGCATTCCCATAAAGAGCATCAAGACGGGGAGACAGAAAAGACTGTTAACTAGGGCAAAAGACCAAGAGCTTTCCCCCAAGTGACTGGGATGGATAAAAGGGCAGACAGAGCGAAGCGATGAACAGAGACCCTCAGTGAGAAAAAGACCGCCGAGACGGGAGAAGAAGGGGGAGAGTCCTGGAATCATCCCGCACTCATTGGAGGACAGGGACACAAAGGGGCTCTGCTGAGCTCCCAAGAAACCTTCATTTCCCACCGTGCGTAAAGCAGAGCCCCTCCCAGGGCTGGAGGGACAGCCGACTTCAAAACCTGGGAACCCAGGGCTCTCCCCACCCAGTAGCTTCTGGGGAGCTCAGCCTTTAGAGCAACTGCCCATGAGGGTGTTTAGAGACCCACAAAGTCTAAGGAAGGAAGAGGACAGGATGCTCAAAAGGTAGAGGCAGACAATAACAGGAGGAAGAAATGTCTTACCCACGAAAGCCACATTTGCATAGTTCTCCAGCATCACCTCCCTGTAGAGGGCCCTCTGCACGGGGTCCAGGATGTCCCATTCATTCTGAGTGAAGTACACGGCCACGTCCTCAAAGCTCACCGGCTCCTGAAACAACAGGTTCCGGCTCACGCCTGTGCGAGGGCAGCGGAGCCTAAGTACAGGGGCAGAGGCCCACTGGGTCAGGTGGTATAGTCCAGGACAGCGAGCCAGCACCCTCCCCACCACAGGGGCCAGCCCTCAGCTGCAGTGCCCTGCTCACTGCACCCCTCTGTGGTCATCCCCTGCGGATCTCTGCGCTGACTCTGCCATGCCCTGCTCTGTGTACCTGTCAGTCCCTCTGGGTCCTTCCCCCTACCTGGGCCTTGTGTGCACATGCACAGGGGCATCTGTATAAACACAGCCCACACACAGCACTTTTGTACTGATCGCCACTCCCTCCTTGATCCCACTAAAGTGATAGTAACATCATAGCCCACGAGGAGGTGTTAACAAAATGTTAGAAGGCAGAAAATAAAAGATGGGTGGTATCTAAGTTAGAAAAGCAGAGAAAGCTGAATCTTAACTGCTGGCAGAGGGGGAAGCAAACCAAAAGGAGATCAATTCACACCACAGGACCAAGGATGAGCTCAGGATAGTTTGGTAAAATATTCTCTCTTTTTAAAAGCACCAGGGAGGAGGGAGGGCCCACAAAGTATTTAGGACAATGAATGAAAAACATCTATACAAAGGCACCCCATTGGGAAGTCTCAGGAAAATGAGAACATGACAAAGATCCTAAAGGCTTTGGAGAAGGAAAAACAACACATACATGAAGACTGGAGAGTCACTACATGGCAAAAGTAAGGGAAATGTTTTTCAAAATGCTAAGGGAAAACTTCCATTTCTCATCTACAGGGATTCAATGGTCCGATTAGCCTCCTGCCTGAACAAAATTACATAAACCAACAGTTTTTAAGATACTGGTTATCAAGCAATGAAAGACCATTCCTGAGACATGGGAAACAAAGAGGTGAGCCCCATGATTCCCCAAGCTTACTACGCTGGAAGTTTCCAGGCTATAATGCAGGGAGGGGAAACTGAGACAGAGCCTGGCAGATGGTGGTAGAGTCTGAGGGGACCAAGACAGCTGGAATTTATAGGACAGAAAAGCAGAGAGGAAAGAGCTGAACAGGAAAAGAATACAAGTCACCTGCAGTCGGTTCCCCTAGAAAATTTAACAGAGTACTGATCAAGGCATGGCTGTAAGTAAATGACCCAAAGCCAGAGAAAGGATCCTTTGAAAGGACTGAAGGGAACAATGCCTGGCATTCACTAACAGAGAACATTAAAATCCTTAATAATAAACCCCTAATATGCAAATTGACCGAACAGCAGAAGGACCAGTGGAAAGACTGGTTGCTATGATGCGCACTGACCACCAGGGGGAAGACACTCAATGCAGGAGCTGCCCCCTGGTGGTCAGTGCACTCCCACAGGGGGAGCGCCACTCACCCAGAAGCTGGGCTCACAGCTGGTGAGCACAGCAGTGGTGGTGCGAGCCTCTCCCGCCTCCGCTGCAGGCAGGCGGTAAGGAGCCAGACTGCGAGAGGGATGTCTGACTGCCAGCTTAAGCTCGATCCCCAGGTATCGGGGCTAAGCTGGCAGGTGGACATCCCCCAAGGGGTCCTGGACTGTGAGAGTGAGAGGGCACAGGCCAGACTGAGGGAGCCCCCCCTCCAGTGTACGAATTTCGTGCACTAGGCCTCTAGTAGTTATTATAAATGTATACCATATGTTTAAAAATTAAATAGATACAAAATATATTTCTTTAAAAAATCCAAATCAAACTTCTAGATATGAAAACTCCAATGTCCGAGATGAAAATTAACGGCAAATCAGAAATTGCACGGGTTGGGGCGGGGAAGGGAGAAGTGCATGTAAGGCATAGCAATACCAAATGAAACACAGAGAGAAAAAAGACAAAGGCAAAAAGAGCAGCAATAATGACAGCTGCTCTCACCACTTCTTCTCAATACTGAACTGGAGGTTCTAGCCAGTGCAAATAGGCAAGAAAAATAAAGGCATTCAGACTTGAAAGAAAAAAATAAAACTCTTTATTCATAGATGGCATGTCTATGTAGAAAATCCAATGGGATCTACAAAATAATTATTAGAATTGTGTTATCCAAGGATAACAATCTTGTGGATGGGGTGAAAGGGGTCTTCACTGTATGCAGTGTTGCAATTTCCACTTTTCAGTTAATTTCTACTTTCCAGCCTCAATGCCAAATCTATCCCAGTCAATCCCTCCATACTCACTTTTTTCCCATTGCAATTATCTTACTTTGGGCCTTCTCATCTCTCCACCCCTCAACTCCTCCTCTTCTCCAAACACATCCAATTGTGACAGATTCAAAATGGAAGCCACTGGGCCAGACAACTCAAGGTCTGGATGCAGAGCTGACACCTACTCTCCTGACATCTGTGGACAAAAAGGGACCAAATACTAAACCTGACAAGCGCAGGGGAGGCCTGCGTGGCAGCCTTACAAACTCAAGTAACACAGAGGGATGGTTTTAAATTAAAACTTTTGAACTAAAAGCAGTGTATGGCATAGTCATGCCTAAGGCATTTTTCCCTAACAAAGGTCAATCCTCACCTTAATTTAGGTTGTCTCTGGTCTTTTTGCATCTAAGATAACATACCAGGAAAACATGCCTTTGCAATAACAAAGTAATTGCTCTTTTTCTGGACTCCTCAAAGAGTGGACACCAGTAGAGACAACAGATCCCCTCATAGTTATTATCATGTTAAACGTAGACCTTAACCTGTACCCACCTACGTAAAAGAAGTGTCTATCACTTTACTTTTTATCCAATCCGCCCCCCCCCACACACACACCCCCCTTGCTTTCTGCTGCCTCACTAATCTATCACCCATGGATTTCAAATAGCCCACTTACACCTTCTCTTTTGGCTGTAATGTATAAAATAAGGTGCAAAACTACCATTTTCCAGAGCATTTTCTCGATCTGTTGAGGTTCTGCTTCCTGTCAATTATCAGTTTGGCTTGAGTAAACTCCTAACAGGTCTGAACGCTTCTGACATTGACACATCGGAAGGATGGGGATCCACAGAGGCTGAGAGGATGCTGGCTCACCCGGTGCCACGTGGCCTGGACCATGCCGCCCTCGAGGTTCTAGAGGTGAGACTGAGGAGAAATAAGGAGGCGCGGGTAAAATTCATGCTGCCTCGCACCCTGCGAATGTGCTCTGTTCGCCTCGGGTCCCATTCCTCCCGCCACCTCCTCACCCCAAAGGCAGAGCTGGAAACAAACCTGTTCGCCAGCCCGGGAGGCGAGCCCCGACTTGCCCCGAGGGCTAATCCGAGCGGCGCAGGCGCAGGGGAAGCGTGGGAACGAGACCTCGGTCCTCTAGGGAAGCGCGGCCCGCCCAGCCGGAAGTGCGTGCACCGCTTCCTCTCTAGAAAGCTGGGAAGCCGCTCGCCTCTATGGTTCCCTATCCCAGCCCGCAGAGACCACCGTCCCTACTTTCGCAGAAAGTTGCCGGCCCCAGGCTCGGGTCCTGCAGGGCCAACCTCCGGGGACCTGGAGCCATACAAGTTACAATGCTGTGATTTACCCAGCGTTCTCTGGCGTTTGCCACTATGGGCCGCTCTGCCAGGCAGCGAGGGGATCACTGCTCCGTGTGCCAGAGCTGCCCGGGTGCTGTGGCTGCGCCAGTCCGCCCGCAGCGGGAGCCTTGGAAGTGGGAAGAGCTGTTAAGTTTTAACCTTTCTAATAAACTGTTAACAGGAAGGAGTTCTATGAGCTGTCCCTGTCAATTATCAAGCCTCAGGAGGCGGTCCAATTTAGAGCTGGTTACTCAGAAGGCCTGGGACTTGTGATTGCATCTGAAGTGGGAGCAGACCTCTAAACCTCTTGGTAGTCAAGTGTCAGAATTGCACTGGTTGCTGTGGAGTATAAAACCCATACATTTACTATGAGAAATGCTGTAAGAAATAGTTCATATAAGGACAAAATAATACAGACAAGTAAGCCAAGTCTATCACTCATGAAGCCTAACTGGAAGAAACACTAGAGGATGCAGTAACTGACAACCAGAAAATGAACCCAAGAGCAGTAAAACCAAACCAGTAAGATGGCTTACTTAGGCCTACGTGGCACTACCACCACTTAGTTGGTTTAGACCAGTTATTTTCAACCTTTTTCATCTCATGGCACACATAAATGACTAAATTCTGTGGCACACACAAAAAAAGGGGGTATAATTTTAATTATCTAGACAACTCCTGAACCCTCACACAGGCCAGGTACCCCAAAATTGACTGCATTTCCTTTACCACAGAAGCTATTACACTATTATCACTTGACTATTAATACCAAGCCAAAATGATTTTGTCCATTTCCCAGTCAGGTTTAGGAAATCAGCTTTTGGTTAGAAATGATAGGCAACCGAACTTAGAATATATCTTATTAAACCCTCAAGCATCCAAAGCTGCTAGAATTTTGTGTTTATATGGAAAATATATTTGTACAAGAAAAAAAAATCACCTGATGTTCTAATCGTCATTTCCCATGAGAACATTAACTAGTTAACCACTTAGTGTGATGGCTTTAAACTACCTGAAAGCAGGCAGAATGAGACAAAGGAACTGATTTTCTAACAATGACATCAACCTTCCTACTATCAATATCCTTCGCGATCCCTGCCCCGCAGCAGACGTTCACCCACAGCAAGCAGATGGGCCAGTGTGTTAAAAAGAACCTTTATTATACGTTTATAGTAGCCCCTCGTGTTCTCATGCTTTCTTGCCAGATGCCTTGGGAGCAGCAGGTGCTTTCTGGGCTGGGGCTTTCGGACCCTTTTGAGCTTTTGGAGGCGCTGCCTTCTGGCCTGCAGGTTTCTGGGCGGGAACCTTCTGGCCTGGAGCCTTCTTGCCTGCAGCGGTCACCTTTTTTGCTGGAACCTTTGCAGCAGCTGCTGCAGCTGCAGCGGCACCTTTAGCAGCAGGTGCTTTTTTGGGAGAAGCTTTCAGGAGAGCTGCCTTTTGGAGCTTCTTAACTTCAAGCTTGATTATTCGGTTCCTCTGAAAAATGCCAATGTAAGCATATTTACAACATGCATACGGAAACTACTGTCATATATGTATATATGTTTAAGAGAAAACCCTAATGTTAAGACCCTCATATAATCAACTTTGCTCTACTAAGCATGGGCAAACAGAATTACCATATAAATAAGTTTAGGGTTAAAACATAATCCTGTACTAATTTTAAAAACTTACCATTTTCTTTGCCTTCATTACTTTGTAACGATCAAAATCTGTCATCTTGGCTTTCTATAAAAAACAAAACACAAAACTCTTATACTACCTTCCAACCCTCCAAAAAAGGTCAGAATTCAAATGACTGTAAGTTATTACCTTTTCTCTGGCTTCAATCTTCTTGGCCCATCTTGTGGCTGCCCACTTTGTATTGATATCTGCCTTCTCCCAGGCTTGTCGAACATACTTCTGGCGGGCACTACAAAGAACCAAGACTAGAGATGAAATCAGCTTTGAAGCAACACAAACCCAAGGGCAGCTTTTCGCCCTCTGAAAAGCAGAACTGATACCCCCTCAGGTTAAAAAGCATAAGCAAAATAATCCCAAAAGTACCCTTCCCATTTGTTGTACTTCTAGCTCTAGTTGTCTCTAGAGAACAAATGTCACCCGGCACACCACATCTTTGGATGTCTTATAATCTCAAACACACAATAAACCCAGTAAAATCCAGTACACTTCGAAAGTAAACCAGTAGTTACAGTGGGTGTCCCACTACAACTGTCAGTGCAGTTGAGATAACTGTACAGCAACACAGCAGTTAAAGTCCATAGTCTACATCAAGCATGTCAAGAAAGAATGATTTTCTCAATTCCTTTTAAGTAACTGTCACAAAATGATGCATGATACTTTTTAAAAAAATCCTCACCCGAGGATATTTTTGCCATTGATTTTTTTTAAAGAGAGACTGGAGGGGAGGGGTGGCAGTAGAGAAACACTAATGTGGTTACCTCCCGTACTTGCCCCTACTGGGGCCAGGGGTCGAGCATGCAACTCAGGTCCATACATGAGACTGGGAATTGAACCCAAGACCCTTCCATCAGCAGGCCGACACTCTTACCACTGAGCAAAACTAGCTAGGGCTGTTCCATACTTCTGACACATAGGAAACATTCAACTAAGGATAACGAGTATTGGAAGAGACAAGAACTCATATTTTTGTTTTGGAGCTAGAAGTGATTAAAATATGAACAGGAGCCCTAACCGGTTTGTCTCAGCGGATAGAGCGTCGGCCTGCGGACTCAAGGGTCCCAGGTTCGATTCCGATCAAGGGCATGTACCTTGGATGCGGGCACATCCCCAGTGGGGAGTGTGCAGGAGGCAGCTGATCGATGTTTCTAACTCTCTATCCCTCTCCCTTCCTCTCTGTAAAAAATCAATAAAATATATATTAAAAAAAATATGGACAGGAAACCAGAATTCCTAAAAAAGGTCTTTGCTGTGTAAATCCTGAGGTACAAACAAAAGAGGATGGCAAATCTGCACACAGGCAAAGCCAGAGAACGAAAAGATCACAGCACATTTAAAGGGAAACAATGCCCGCCCACTACACTGGAAATTCTTCTTCTGAATTGCTTCCATTCTTCAACACTGTTCACTATATTCTCAAGGGAAAACTAGTAAAATAACAAAAACTTTTTTTTAAGTAAACCAAGAAAATGTTCTCTAGCACAGTGGTCGCCAACATGAGGTCCGAAAGGTTGGCCACTGCTGCTCTAGCACAAGCAAAGCTGGGAGGTGGGTTTTACCTGTGTGGGAACTTCAGGATGAAGTCAGTGAGCTGCATGCATTTGAAAGGCATAGCCTGTCTCCTTACTCGAGTGCAAGGTCCATCAACCAAAGCCTAGAATACATAAGATCAAGACCTCAGTGCAAAACCTAACCGCATTCAACAGGATAGTCTGCATATAACACGTCCTTTCAAAATCCAAGCCCTACTATTTAAATTCTTTTTTTAAAAAAAACGATTAATTATTATTAGCAGTAGTTCAGTCTATTACCTAACTACATATAATTTACTTGACAATTATATGTCTTCAATCCTTACATTCCCAACAACTTAATGTTCATTCACAGCCTCTGGTCAATCCCTTAAGTTTGTGGTTCTCAATACTACATGCCCGGCTTGTTCTAAACTCCCTTTATACATATATAGTAACTCATTTAACCCTCACCAATGTTTTAGCCATAGTTAAAGGTGCTGGCTAGTGTAAGCGGCAGAGGCAACACACAAACCCAGTGGCACTGACCCACTCCAATCTGTGCCTGAAAACGCCTACAGCGCCCTGCCTGCTTTCCCCAAACTAAAACACCGCCATCGCCCACCCACAGCCCTCCTTCCTCCGGGGTCATTACAGAGCACCACCCACTGCCGCGGGAAGTTGTGATTCTTTCCTTACACTTACCCTGTTCTGATCGATAACATCTACGATCGCGACCAGCTTCCCGGCATGAGGCCCGAAGGAGACGTAGGCCACCCGGCCAACCTCCACGAAACGCCTGAACACCTAAAATGGGCCGGGGGGAGAAAAGCAAAACTAATTAAAATCTCTCCACATTTACAAGGTCCTGCAGTTCACAGGCAAAGAGGCTCAGTGCAGCGAAAAAGACCGTAGAGGGAAACACCCCGCCAAGTGCACGGGTCGACCTGGATAACCAACTCGCAGAGGCGGGAACGGCGGCAAAAGCCGGGGCCTCGCCGGCCGCCACGGCCCGGTCCGCCAGTCCCAGCCCCGCCCAGGCCGCCGGCCCTCCAGCTTTGGCGGCGGCTGCGCGCACGCGTAAGCCCAGGCGCGCCGGGCCTGCCGGGCCCTCCACGCGCTCATCGGCCGCGGGTCCGGGAAGCCCGCAAACTACGTGCTCCATTCGCCCGGGAACCCTCACCTTGCGCTACGTAGGGCCCGCTGGGCGCCATTCCGCGCCCCGCTCAGGCGGTGGTGCAGCTGCGGGGCGGCCTAGACCCCGGAGCCCGCAGCAGTGATACTCACCATGTTGGCGGCGCTCGGCGAGAAGGAACGAGGCCCACCCAACCGTGCGCATGTGCAGAAAGTCGCCCCGCCCCTGCGCTGAACGGAACGCCGACGTGGGCGCTGATTGGTTAGAGCTGGGGCGTGCGTGCGTGCGTGCGTGCGTGCGTACTCGCGCGCATGCTCACTGGGAAAACATGGCGGAGCCTGGGCGATTTTTCGCTGAAGCCAGGCAATGAGCTCGCCCTCGGTGGTCCGGCGCTGAGTGGCGGGAGGGAAGGTCATCGCTTAGCAGTTTAGAGTGAAGAGCACAGAAGCTTTGACTCCCGTGTAACTTTGTCCACATTCCACTTGGCTCTTTTTTTAACATTCTTCCGTCTTTCTTTCCACTGCTCCCCCTTCTCCCGATTTTTGTCTAAACGTGGTTACTCATGGTTTAGTGCTAGATATGTTTTTTCTGTCCCTGAGTGACTCCAGTAATTTTGTTAACGTTTTATTTTAGAGTAATTCAGACTTACAGAAACGTCGCAAAGCTAATAGAGGTAATTCCCATAAATGCTGAATGTTGACATTTTATGTTTGCGTTTTCTGAATGATTTGAGAGAGAATTGCAGCCGTGATGTTTCTTTATCGCTACACGATTAAATGTGTTATTTCCTAAAAACAAAGACATATCTTACATAATAAAATCAAAATCAAGAAAGTAATACGAATAGTCCTTTAATTTGCAGTCCTATTTAAATGTTATCAATTGCCCCACTTAAAGTTGTTAGAGTAAATGCAATATATATATATATTTTTTCCTGGTCCAGAATCTAAACAAGTTGTGTTTAGTTACCATGTCTAGTTTTTCTGTCTTGTTTTTTTAATCAGTAACTGTTCCTAAGCTTTTATCTTTGGTAATACTGACATTTTGGCATTTTAAAATACAGGCTAGTTGTTTTGTGGAATGTCTCTCGATAGGGATTTGTTGTGGTTTTCCTCACGACTGCACTCAGCCTTTTTGGTAGAAATGCTGCGCCCTTGATGGCATCGTATCAGGACACACATCTATTTCAGTCGTTTCCTCTAAGATCTATACCAGCATTTACTCCTGGGACTGTTCCAAGCCGCCTCCTAAAGTGATCTGCTTTTCCATTGATCCATTTAATCTATTCTCTGCTCAGAAGTCAGAGGGATCTTTTTAAAAAACAAATCATGCCCTGGCAAGTGTGGCTCAGTGGGTGGATGTCGGCCGGTGCACTGAAGGGTTGCCCCTGGTTTGAGTCGCTAGTTCGGCTGGACCCCTGGAAGGGGGTGTGCAGGAGGCAGCCCATCTCAGTTCTGCTCTCACATCGCTGCTCTCACATCGATGTTTCTCTCCCTCTCCCTCTCCAAAAATCAATAAGAAATTTTAAATCAATAAATAAAATCACATCTTTCTGTTTAAAACATTTCAATGGCTTTCTACACTATTAGAATAAAATCAAAACTGCTTATTCTGGCCTGCATCGTATGCTCCTACATGCACCCCCTTGTTCCCCTTCATTGTGCTTCAGCCACACTGGTCTTGAATAGGACAAGCTCTCCCCTTCTCCATGACTTGTACGTGGTATCTCCCGTGCCAAGAATGCTCTTCCCGGGCGGCGGGCGGGGGGGAGCGTCAATTGGGGGAAAAGAAGACAAATGTAAAACTTTAGACAATTTAAAAAAGAATGCTTTCCCTTTGTTCATACAGCATGATTGCCACATAAAAAAGGTCAGTCCCCTTGTCCCTTTACTAGATCAGCTTTTTGTTTTCCTCAGAGTTCTTACCACAGTTGTTTGACTCATCTTTCGTCCATTTAGCTGTAGTTTTGTACCCACTAAAGTAAGTTCTATGAGGGCAGGACCTTGACCGTCTTCTTTTCTTAGCACAGTGCCTCCTAAGGGGCTCAACAAGTGGGTAGCGAATGACTTCATCTTTAGGCCTTGGCGTCCTGCTTTATAATTTACAAAGCAAAAGACATGAATAAGAACATTCACAGCAGTCTGGTTGTGGTAAGAGCCCCAAACTGGACACTATCCAAAGGCCCATAAACAAGAGAATAGATAAATCGTGGAAGTCTTTATAATGGAGTCAGCACATGTACACGGAACATGGACGCATTCACACATAACAGTGAAATAAGTCAGACACATAGGGTATATGCCATGTGATTTCAATTATATGAAGTTCAAAACAAGCAAACTAATCTTTGGTTGTTAGAAGTAAATGAACATGTTTACCCTCGGTGTAGGCAGCGGCGGCTGGAGGTGAAGAGAGACTGCTGAGCTGCTGGTGGCCAGTTTCCTCTGCGCGTTGGTTACCTGAGTGTGTTCAGCTTGTGGAAATTCAAAGCTTTATCTTTAGGGCTGGTACATTTATTTCCCCCAAATAAAGGTTAGCTTAAAAACGCACACACAAAAACAACCTTTAAAATGGGGTTTTCTGGCTTTAACACCAGAGACTCTGACTTGCTGGTCTGAGGAGGGGCAAGAATCAGCATTTTAAAAAACAAGCTCCCCCACCTGGCAGGTGTGGCTCAGTGGTTGAGCACCGACCTATGAACCAGGAGGTCATAGTTAGATTCCTGGTGAGGGCACATGCCCAGGTTGTGGGCTGCATCCCCAGTAGGGGACGTGCAGAAGGCGGTCCATCAATTATTCTTTCTCAGTGATATTTCTATCTCTCCTTCCCTTCTTCTCTGAAAACAATAAAAATATATATATTTTTTTTTAAAAAAAAAAAAAAAGCTCCCCAGTGATTCACTGAACACACTTTGGCAAACACTTTCGGATTCTCCAGTTACAAAATTATTTTTCTAAAGTTCATCATCTGATTAAGTCAACCCTATTTAAAGTCCTCCAAATGTTCATTTTCATCCTCTCTTCTACAGAATCAAGTCCAAACTACCCAGCCTGGCATTCAAGGCCCTGCACAACCATTCTGCAATAGCTACAGGTCTCACGGCTATTCATATAGTTGGCCTCCCTTTTCCTAGAATGTGCTCCTCACTCTACAACTCTCCTTGAAGAAGCAGCTGGAGATCCCTTCCCAAGCAGCCCCAGGCTGTTTTCAGATTTCTCTATGACAGTGGTTCTCAACCTTCCTAATGCCACGACCCTTTAATACAGTTCCTCATGTTGTGGTGACCCCCAACCATAAAATTATTTTCATTGCTACTTCATAACTGTAATTTTGCTACTGTTATGAATCGTCATGTAAATATCTGATATGCAGGATGTATTTTCATTGTTACAAATTGAACATAATTAAAGCATAGTGATTAATCACAAAAACAATATGTAATTATGTATGTGTTTTCCGATGGTCTTAGGCGACCCCTGTGAAAGGGTCATTGGACCCCGAAAGGGGTCTCGACCCACAGGTTGAGAACCGCTGCTCTATGATAATGGTAAGGTAACTCTAAGTAAGCCCCGACCACCTTGTGGTGTAGGCGTCGGGAAATGAGCAAGATAATCATTAGCAGCTACTTACATCAGAAGCCAAAGTATCAGACCAAGCATAAGCAGAACTCTGATAGGCCGGCTACACCCAACTGGCTCGTCCAATCATTGGGAGGATTGGCTAGTCCTGTCCCATCCACATCCTCTTTTACAAATCATTTTGAATCAATTCATAGATGTGATGGTCAATTTTATGTATCAATGTGCTAGGCTACAATCTTCAGTTATTCATTATTCTAGGTGTTGCTGTGAAGGTAAACAAAAATTAGCGGGAATGCTTGATATCAAATGTTCAGATTTCCGATTGTCTCAGTATTTTAAAATATCAAAAATATTTTTGCGCCGAAACCGGTTTGGCTCAGTGGATAGAGCGTCGGCCTGCGGACTGAAAGGTCCCAGGTTTGATTCCGGTCAAGGGCGTGTACGTTGGTTGCGGGCACATCCCCAGTGGGAGATGTGCAGGAGGCAGCTGGTCGATGTTTCTCTCTCATCGATGTTTCTAACTCTCTATCTCTCTCCCTTCCTCTCTGTAAAAAATCAATAAAATATATTTAAAAATATATATATATTTTTGAACTGATGATTTTTTTCAGCATCGTTAATGAGGTAGAAACAAAAAGGACCCAACCTGGGAAAGATTTTCTCCATGGCTCCAGCAGAGGGCCTTCGTGTCTCATGTGTTTCAGGAGTCCTTACTTAGCTTAGAGTAGACTTTTGGCAAATGTATGAGGGAGGGAGGGAGGGAGGGAGGGAGGGAGGGAGGGAGGGAGGGAGGGAGGGAGGGAGGAAGGAAGGAAGGAAGGAAGGAAGGAAGGAAGGAAGGAAGGAAGGAAGGAAGGAAGGAAGGAAGGAAGGAAGGAAGGCTTTTTAAAACTCTTATTCATTGCCTATACTCCCTGCTAGACACTGGCTAAATGCTACATTTTACTTTTCTCAACAATCCCATGAGGTACTAGTAGATATTAGCCCCAGAGATTTAAAAACTTTATGAAGATCATAGAGGCAGCAAATAGCAAATTCTTGAGTTAACTCAGATCTATAATTTTATCTTTTAAATGTCATATAGGACATACAGAAAGTACATGCATGGTTGAAAAAAGGGAACACCTGTAACTACTACCTAGTTATAGAATATCAGTCACCATCACCCCAAAAGTTCTGTTACTATAGACTGAATTTTTGTGTGCCCCCGATATTCATATGTTAGAAGTCTCAACCCCCAATGGGATGGTATTTGGATATGGGACTTTTGGGACGTGATTAGGGTTAGATGAGGTCATGAGGGGGTGCCCACTGTCATGATGGGATTAGTACCCTTATAGAAAGAGACACCAGAGAGCTCACCCTCTCTTTCTGCACAAGCACAGAGACAAGGCCCTGTGAGGACTCCGTGAGAAGGCAGCTGTCTACAAGCCAGAGAGCTCTCACCAGGAACTGAATCAGCTGGCACCTTGATCTTCAGCTTCCCAGCTTCCAGAACTGTGAGAAATTAGATTTCTGTTGTTTAAGCCATCCATTGTTATGGCAGCCCTAGCAGACTAAGACATCTGTTTATTCCTTTCCAGACACAACCTCTGTTCCCCCCCACCCCAAATTTAAGAGCAATGATTTTCTTGGTTTTCTTTAGAGTTGATCTTCTATTTAGTTTTGCCAGTTTTTGAGCTTTACGTAAATGGAATTAAACTTGCTTTTAACCCTATGTTTGTAAGATCCATCCATATTGAACATATTTGTAGTTCTTTTGTTTTCACACATATTCTCATGGTTAAGGCCTTTCTGTGTGTGTGTTAAGAATCCCTTTCCTTATTCAAGATCTCAAAATCTCAAAACCCTTCAGTCCTCGGGCCCACACTCTACCCAAATTGGCCAGGGTACCTTCTGTCTATATTAGAAACAAGCCATATGCACACACAAAGATGAATAATGATATAAGAATTTATGATGTAATTAGTTTTGAAAAGGTGATCCAGGAGACAGGCCATAGTGTGTGTAAGGAAAGCTTTGTGAAAGAAGTAGAGCTAAAATTATGCCTTGAGAAATATGCATTATTTGGATGGGTTCGAGGATGACCCAGTCTAGGTAGGGAGAACTCTGTGAGCAAAGGTGCATTTTGGGATGGAGCAGCCATTCTGGGTGGGAATCAAGATCTAAATGGTGGGGGTGGGGGTGGGGGGAATGGCAGGCTGTGGCCTCACAGAACCTTTGACTGTCAAATAAGGTCAACACAACTACTAGTATCTCAAGGAGCCAAAGGTTTACCAAAGGGAAGCCCTTTGAACTCTCTGAAATAAAAGTGATATTAATGCATCATTTTCTTAATTCACTAGGCAAGTCTTCTTAAGAAAATGTTCTCAATTTTTAAAACTTCTCATCAGTACTACCGTGGGACCTTAGGAGAAGGAGTACCATGTGCAAGGTAACAAACACACACCCTGCAAGTCAAAACAAAATCCGAGTCCTTTATTCCACATTGAGCTACCAACAACCATCTGCAATCATGTTGATTTGTAGCCTGTAGCCATCGGACATGCTGGAGTTCTCCCCCATCCCACTTAGGAGTTAAACGTCCCTGCAGCTTCCTCTTCTTTCTCCAAAGTCAGGAACTATGGCCGCTACGCAGGGAGGTCTACCACCCAGGAAAGGAACTGGTAAGCCAATCATAGAATAGGACGTCTTATGGCAGCATCAAGCATACCTGTGGGATGGTGGACAGAAGGTGCACACCACGCTAACGATTTCTGGAAAGATGGCCTGAAACAAAAGCCTCGCCAAGGCAAAAAGATCTGGGACACAATGCCCTCGCTGGGAGGAAATGTTTCATAGGATGACAGGAGCAACGTGAAGGGGGGGTGAGGATAATGATACAGACACCGGCTGCGATCTAATGACCAGAGCCCTGAGCGGGAGAGAATCCCACTTGGGGAATGGCCAGCTGTTTTCTGGGAGACTTGCTGTGCGTCCATCCTTCACGTTCTGCCTGCACGACAGAAGCTGGCTGTGGCCACTGTCCTTGGGCGTAAAGCGGTCTTCTCCCCCAGATTCTATATTCTACCAACCTGAGGGAGCTCAATGTTTATGGGATTGCTAAAGGACAGTCCCAGTTAAGGACCAGTGGGCGGAAGCCATACGATGAGATAGCTGATCGGGTCAAATGCTTAGTGGGCATCTGCCAGGAGGAATACGGCATTTCTAAAGGGAGGACAGGATGCAAAATGTGCCCTGAGGTCAATTCTTCAACATGGAAATGTCATAACCTCTGCTTCCTCTTCCTCTGGGGCCCTGGAATAAAGAGCCGGCCTTGAGGGCCTGTCTCTCCTGTTCCCCAGGGGGCCAGCATTGGGTGGTGGGGTCTCTGAGGAGCAGTGTGCAAGGAACAGTTGAGGGGCTCCCCAAGAGGTGCTTTGGCATACATCGTATCTGAGGGGCACACGACCTAAGTATTAGACTGTGGTCGTGTTTCCCGCAGATGGGCATTTCACTCGCATTGTCTGGTGTCACCCAGGCTGGACCTGGGCAGCCCTCGAGCTCCTGCAGCTGCTCACTCGGCTCACTCGGAATCCACTGCATGGTCCAAGGCATGCTGGGAGCGCCTCTGATTCCTAGACAACGCATACAGGTACACCAGGAATCCCAGGCACAGCAAGGCCACTCCCGTGAAGAAGGCGAGGACGCTCATAAAGGTAGGTGGCTTCATGGGCAGGCGGATCAGGGGGATTTCGGCTGGGATCTGGTTGGTCAGGGTGAGCATGTAGCCAAGAGACCAGGCTATGCTGCTATTGTCCACCTGTGAAGTAGAGGAGATGGTTGAGTTCTCAGGGCAGGGGCTGAGGTGGGAATGCCATACCCGGGGCACAACACTGCCACCAGCAGGAAACACCCTGGAAAAGAGGTCAGAGGACGTGCCCAAGTTCAGACACTGCAGAGGCTGGGCTACAATCCAAGTCACCGGGACCCCCAAAGGCTCGAGGGCCCTAACTCCAGCACCGCAGAGGCAAGGCAGAACTAGTCCCCACAACCTCGCCACGGCCAAGTGGGAAGAGGCAGAGTTGATGACAGTGAACCATTGTCTGTTGACGGCTGTACAGTATCAGCGGCTAAAGAAGGAAGGTAATGTGCATTCGCTAAGCCAAGGGCCAGTTTCTAAGAAACAAGGTTTGTCAGTTTCTTCTGGTAAATTCAATCAATTTTTGGTTTGCACATTTTTAGGTTGTTTTATTAGATGGGTAAATATTTCAAATTTGCAATCTTCATGATGAAATGAGCTTTTTGTCATTCTGTTGTAATCCTCTCTATTGTGAATGATGCTCTTTATCTTAAAGACTATTGTTTTCAGATATTAAATAGCTACAGCAGTTTTCTTCTGGGTGATGTTTGCCTGACAGTTTAAAAAAAAAAATCTTTTTCTTTTTTTTTTTTTAACTTTCAATCTTTCCAAATCCTGATGTGTGAAGCCTAAGTGTTTCTCTTATAAATTACATATATTTGATTTTTAAAAATCAGGTCTGACAAGGTCTGTCTTTTAACTGGTAGGTTTGGTCCATTTATGGATTATTGTAATGGTTGATATATTTGGACTTCTAATACCTTACTTTAAAAATTTCAATTGGTGCTTTTTTCCTATATTTATTTTTTTCCTTTCTTGCCTTATAAATTGTGTGTGTGCATGTTCCCTTTAAAAAATTAGCATTTTAGGCCACTCGAATGTGCCTGTATCCTATGACCCCCTGGCCCAATCCCCATCACACTGAATATTAGCAATACTTGAATTCTGGGTTGCTCTGGTGTATGGATGAATTCTTCTCTTTTCCTTTTTTATTTGGTGTTAGTTTTCTTTTTTAAAAAACATACATTTTAAGCCACAACACTATTTATTCTTACTTCACATATTTTATAACATCTGGATTTATTTCTAGTCTTATTTCATTACTTCCTCCAAATATAGTTTTGATGTTCAGTCTTTGTGCAGCCAGTCTTCTGCAGTCTTTTTAGGCCCTCACATTCGGATACTAATTTGGCTGGATATACGATTCTTTATGAATAAAGGAAAGGAACTTGACACCATAAATCTGTGTGCATCCAAGCGGGTACTCAGTGGGAAGTCGTTCTCCGTTTTCATCTTGTACTTTCCTGATAATTAGATCACGAAGCCACGCCGGGAGAGGACATGCCCGCAACAACCCTTATACGCTCCCAGACATCCTTATTTCTTATAGATGATTCAATTTCATTGATGTAAAAATAGCCAGTCACAGGCCTAATGCCAGATGTTGATTGGTTTAATCTAATTAGCCAAAGCTCATACCGAACAGACTGACTCCAGATATACTTCAGGCTTTACACCAGCTCTTCCTGAACCCAGACAAGCCTCCCAGAACCCGGGAACATAGTGCTGGATGGGCATGTCAGCAAGGCTGCCGCTGCCCGAAAGCAAGGTCCGAGGCCCCATCACCGCAGTCACCTGGGAACAGCTGGGGCTCCAGCTTTGGCCCATGCTGGACTCTTGACAGTAAACACAGTGCCTCGGGCTCATTCCGAGAGAAAATTCTATTTAACCCCTCAAGCTCTAAAGCCTGTATCTTACTCTGACATCTGCGTACATGGAGAGCGATTAGTTACTACCCGCTTTTTAAAAAATTTTTTTAAATTGATTTTAAAGAGAGAGAGGAAGGGAGAGGGAGAGAGAAACATTGATGAGAGAATCATCAATTGGCTGCCTCTTGCATGACCCCTATTGGGGATTGAGCCCATAACCAGGGCTTATGCCCTGACCAAGGAATAGAACCAGTGGCCTCTCAGTACATGGGATGGCCCTCCACCAACTGAGCAACACCAGCCAGGGCTTTGTTTTAAAACCCATCCTCTTTTTAAAAAAAAAAACAAACTGTTCTATTTGAGGCTTCTTTTTAGAATGAAAATATGTTAGGATGAAATCCTTAACATATTTATTCATTCACTCAACAAACATTTACCAAGCATCTTCCAGGTTCTCGCCCATGTGCTGAATGGAGTGCTAGGAACATGAGGGTCACACAAGTCCTGCCTGGAGGAACTCAGAGCCCACGGGTCCTTGGCTTCCAATGCTTTGCTCAAGGGGAAGGGTCTGTGGTGAACTCCGCTTCCCAATTCTTCCTCATCCCTCCTGGGAGGCCCCTGGGGATCAAAGGAACCTCTCTATTTTGAGAGGAAGAGGAGGAAAGGACTTGTGCTCTGACTTACCTCTTTTTTAAAATGTATTTGGGGCCAGGTGTCCTCGGTGAATTTGTACCCACTCACGAGCAAGTGGTAGATATAGTGGGCCGAGAAGCAGTAGGAGCGGGCGTACACCTCATCAAACCGGGGCAGCAGCAGCGGGAGCTGAGAAGGTCAAAGCAGGGAGGGGAAGGCGGGCAGGCAGGTTTTAAAATGCACATTTTGGAACACCTTAGGACCAAAGGACTAGCTGAAAAAATTGTATCACCCAGCATTTCATATTTATTTTAAAATTTTTAAAAAAAATTTTAATGTTTTTTAAAAATTGATTTGAGAGAGAGAGAAACATCAATGAGAAAGAACTATCAATCGGCTGCCTCCTGCATTAAGAAACGCAATGATATAGTATTAAAAATATCCCTAGAACATCATCATGTAAGAACAGTCTCTAAGTGTTCAGGGTGCTTATCATGTGCCCAACACGGTTCTCACCACGGCGCCTGTGGTCAGAACATTAGTTCATGGCACAGATATGGCTCCCTGATAGCCCCATTTTGGGGGTTAAAAGCAGAACAGCATAGGGCGAAATTCAGAACATATGCACTCATGAGCACAATGGAATATACCCTGCTCTGCTGTGGGTGTCGCTGTTGCTCCTTTCTCCTTACACACTGACCTGACTCCAGTCCTGTGAGCAGAAATCCCAGGTGCTGGAGTTGAAGGCGTTCAGGGAAAAGCTGCCCGAGAGGTTTAACGCGTTGGCCGTGTAGAAGAATCCCGCAAAGGCCTGGGAGGAAGCGGAACAGAAGGACAGCGTGTCTCAGAATGGGACAGACCATGGAGGTGTTAGGGCAGGTAATAAAAGCAGGAGACAGGTCAGCAGAAGAGAAACGGAAAGGTGAGAAATAAATATGCAATGGGAAAAAAAAAACAGGAATCTTTCCATGGTTTCTGCTCTTACCACAAAAGATCCTTTAACTTCCGGCTGATAAACCCCGTCAAAGCAGCAGATCTCTCGGTCGTGGCAAGCTCTGAAGGCAAAGAGGGAAGCCACCTTCACCCGACAGAGTAATGGGTCCCCGGTTCCTTCAAAAGTGATGGTGTCATCGGGGTCATAACCTCCAGGCCTCAGCTCCTCCGTGCACAGGCTGTCAAAGAGGTGGCCCGCGGTGAAGGTGGTGCTGTAATTCCGAGGGTAACA
>NW_005871331.1:431799-549401 GCF_000147115.1 Myotis lucifugus
GCCTCCTCTCCCCTGCAGGCCAGAGCTGGAGGAAGGAGCATTAGCTTTGCCTGAATACAGGAGGCTGAGAAAAAGAGGATTTTCCAGGGCTTTTCTCCTGGGAAGAGGCGTGTTGGCTGAGACTTAATGCCTTGGCAGGGCCAGACCAAATGATTTCAAAGGCCTTATATAGCCCTGTGGGCCGGACGTTCCCCACCCCTGCCATAAAGGGATCCCGGGACTTGAATCATTTCTAAAATGTCTGGAGCTCTGGAATTTCCTTGGAATTCTGACTCAGATACACTGGAAGTGGTCAACACAACAGAGAGAGAGAAAGAGAGAGAGTGTGTGCGCTTGGACCCCCACGAGTAAACCGGAAAATGCTGTTGACTTCACCCACCTTCTAACTGGAGCTGAAAGGACGGACCCCGGAAGGCAAGGTGCCCTTCCCTCAGCTGAGACCCCCCAGGAAACACCTGCTCCCCGCCCCCCACTCAGGTACCTGAAGGAGCATGGCCAGAAACCTCTTCTCGGCCTCGTTTCGCCCGTAGCACTGGAAGCTGCGCGTGTAGAGTGTGTACACGTAGCCGTACAGGGACACCTTTATGATGTCACTGGTGTTCAGCTCCGCCTTCTCTCCCACCGCGAAGGATATCTGGGTGGAGGCGCCGCCTAAATCCAGGGCACCTGTGGTCTCCACTCCATTTGGATGCACCCACATGTGCCACAGGTCCTTCTGCGCCGCGGGAGAAGAAAGCATGAGAACAGGCCGGAGACGCCATTTCTGTTTGCCCAGGGTTCTCCACCTAAGACCCGTCTCTGACTGCTAAGAACTAGGACATATGGGGAAGCATTCAGGGCCAAACCTCTCCTTTATGTCGGGGTGGTGAACTCAAATGCTTACAGGAGCTGGGCAGGCAGCAGGAATGAGCACAGTAGGTTAGGTGTAGACAACAGGGAATGGCGGGGACTCTGGCCAACTGGGGAGTGCGTGTGTGACACTGTCCCAGCTGGCTGTTGCATGCAGGAACGTGCGTCCACTGTGACCAGCACTTCCAGCGTGTGGGGCGTGGGGTCAGGAGAAGCTATGAATTTTTATGTGAACTTTTCAAAATATTAACTGTTGGCAGTGAACTAAAGATTTAAAAAATATATTTGAGGAGGAACAGAATAGGTGTGGGGCTGGATATGGTCTCTGTAACACGGTGATTGTCTCTCGGAGTCCGCCTTCCTCTGCACCAAAGAAGAAGGGCGCGTGGAGACTGGCGTGTCACGGAGACCTGGGGACACAGGGACCTGGGGAGCGGGCCGCCCGAAGGCTCTGTAAATTCCAGATGGCTATGGGCCAGCTTAGAGGGGTCATTCTCCAGCTGCCCTTCCTGTTACCCATAGCCCAGTGTTAGAGTCTCCCCCCTCCCCCAGTGTCTTATTTGCTCGTAAAGGGATGCTGTTCCCTCTCCCCCGTGCATTTGGTCCTGCTTGTGAGCCAAGGTTTTGCACCAGCTAGCATGTCTGTTCTTACCTATTGTCCCAGGTATTCCCCCTGATGCGTCACACAGTAGGAATGACCCGGGACAGATGCCCCTGTTGGCATGCACCTCTGCTGAAGCTACCACCCACAGGGGAAGGGGTCAATAGCAAGATTAGAAACCATGCATTTGTTTTCACACACCTCCAGGAAATTTCCCATTAAATAGTTGGCTGTAATCCATCCATATATCCCTTCCTCTTGCCCAGAAATGATTTGAGCACCCCTAAAATCAAAGGGCTGGGACTTGAAGTAGTTTTGGATGCTTGCAAGGACTTCATTAGCTGCTGTTTCATTTTGCAACCTATGCAAGGCACAGAACACACAAGGCTGAGTGCCCGGACAACAGAGCCTTAAAATACCCTCCGTCAGGTGAACAGGCGAAACCTCCCCGCCCGCCCGCCCGCCCGCTGCTGACAGGGACCATTTCCCAGACGTGTGCGACACAAGGCAACCCCTCCTGCCAGCTCCGGCTTCCTGGGTGACAGGAAGGAACGGCAGGGAGCACTAGGTACCTGCCAACCTGCCAAGCAGGAAAACAGATTCCAGGAAAAGCACCACTAGTTCTCGCCTCCCCTACCTGTGCCTGCCCCTCCCTCCGGCCACCCGCTCGTCCAAAGAGCCTTGTGCTGCTCTGACCAGGTCAGCAGAGGAAAGGAGACGGGGAAGCCACAGAAGTGGTATGAGTCATCTCTTGGGGGCACCATAAGAAGGAGCCCTCATCAAGCCAGAAGGAAGGGGCGCTCAGGAGGGGGCGGGAAGGAAGAGGGTTGACTCTCCAGCTCCACCAGGGGGATATGAAGACGCTCGGGCGTCACTGGGTGGAATCCATTCGTGTGCTGCCCTCGGAGGCGTGGCAACATAGTAGTTTCATGTCACCCAGGACATGGTGTGATCATGCCATTCACCCGCTGCCATTTCACCCTCCGGGAGAAAGCTCACCGGGGCATTATCTCCCCTTCCATCCCTGTGTTAAGAAAGCCAGGGCCACAGGCTCACTCTTAGCTCACGAAGAAAGAGCAGTGCGACAAGCCGGAGCAAGCGATCGGTGCTTGGAAAAGAATTCAGAGTTTCCCTAGTTTCATCTGTTCTCATCCAGGACGATTCCCATTAATTTTTAAAAACATTTGCCTTTTCTAGCCACTAAAATGTCAGCTAGTTGCTCCGAAGACATGGCTCGCCATCAGAAAGTTTCACAAGGAGGAGTTAATATTTAATGCATTCAAATGGAACACTCATTCACTTTCTTCCCCAAGCGATGACCTTTCTACCCCATGGTGCTGGTCACGGGCTACCAATCACAGAGCCTTGTAGTTATTTCTCACTCAGAGGACTGGGAGGGGGAAAAAGCAGCGAAGTAAAAGTTGGGTTCTTTGTTTCCATGTGGAAGAAAAGGCAGGAGGAAGGGATTTCTATATCATTTCTATTTCAGGTAAATTCAATGACTAAAACACGGCAGATTCTAAGAAATTCCACATTCCTCTTGGTCAACCAGGACACAGGAATAGGAACAAGGGTAGGAAAACGGCAAGAAAAAGGCCCAATCCAACTAAGATTTTTTTGGATGGTGATGTTGAAGAGGCCCTGTTTGCTTGTTCCTTTGTGTCTCCTTCATGCCTACATGCGATCTGACATTCCTGGGATCACAGACAAGGGGGCTTGGGAGGAGAATGAGTGTCATCTTTTGGGGAGAAAGCCTGATTTTTCAAAGTTTGGAGCAGCTTCTACCCTAGAGAGATTTGAGTTCGATGTTGTTGTTTTTTAAAACGATTTTTTTCTTTTATTTCAAGGCCAATGAAATACTATAATGGAGAAATGGAGATAAATGGCCTTCAGAAACAATGCAACTGGGCTAAGTCATGGCTGCAAATCCAAAAGGAACTGCTTAGTTGGATGAAATGAGATGTTTGTTTCATAATAACTCCAAAGGCTTTGATGGGGTGAGGGGAGGTGCAGACATTTCCTGACTTTAGATTTCAGTGTCGTTTTGTACATGGGTACAAGCTACATAGTTATGGGTGGCCCTCAGTGGAGCTGGTTGTGCACAGGTGTCAACATAGGAGGTGTCAAAAACAGTTTCTACTTTTTGCCCAGCTGGTGTGGCTCAGTGGTTGAGCATTGCCCTATGAACCAGGAGGTCAGGGTTCAATTCCTGGTCAGGGCACATGCCCAGGTTACAGGCTCGATCCCCAGTAAGGGGCATGCAGGAGGCAGCCGACCAATGATTCTCTCTCATCATTGATGTTTCTATCTTTCCCTCTCCCTGCCTCTCTGAAATCAATTAAAAAATATATTAAACAACAACAACAACAACAAAGTTTCTACTTTTCTAAAAACTAGCGTTAACCCCGTGAACAGATTTCATGTCACCTCCCCCTTTCTCAGTTCTCATTCGAATTGCCAAGGGCAAGGGAATCGATTTCAGAACTGTTTCTTTCTGGGTATTAAAATAAAGACGAAAAGTTTCCCAACTTTTTAAAGTCTACATTTATGGCAGAATATGGGCTTCTGTCTTTGGGATTTGTTCCCAGAAACAGAGTTACGTTCTTGGCAAGTCCAACACATTCTTGGCTATTTTGGTCACAGGGGCTGCTCCGTGCCCTTCCTGCCCTTACCTCAGCAGGCGCATCCCAGCCGTCGCGCCCAGGTAAATGTGCGTGGACCCCTGCAGGTGGGCGGGAATCTGCTCCTTGACTTTTCGCATGCAATCCTCGAAGGCTTTGGGGGCATCTTGGGGGTTTTTCCCGTAGCTGGAGATCCCAGAGCCTAAAGAGCAAGCAGTCAGCACTTCTTAGCAACCTCAGGAACCAACAAGAGCAGCACCACTTTCAAATAAAAAACCAATCAGCTTTGGAAATGAATAGGTTTCAGTGGGTGGATGTGTTCGGTGCCGTGGTGATTCAACTCCCAAAATAGGAAGGAGGGAATTACAAAGGTGAAAAAACTGAGCCAGGGTGAAAAAATTAACCTGCTTAAAAAAGTTCTTGAATTGGTAAAGGGGTCACATATACGGTAATGGAAGGAAACGGCTTTGGGTGGTGAGCATGCAGTAGAGTCCACAGATATCAAACTATATCGTGTACACCGGAAATTTATGTCATGTTAATAATCAATGCTACCTCAATAAATTCGATTTTAAAAATATACCCAGACCTCCCCTTCTAGAGAGCCTCAGTCTACCCTTATAGCAGGCTGCCTTAATAAATGCACTTTTACAAAAAAAGTTCTCGTTTTAGACATTTCAAATGTAAATGAAAGTAGGGAGAATTATGCAGCGAACCCACGCACCACCTCCCAGCTCCAACAAGGATCACCTCTTACTGCACCTGCACCCCCGCCCCCATTCTCTCCTCAGAAGCAAACCGCAGACATGGTATCTTTTCATCCTGCGAATATTTCAGTGTGCATCACCAGAGACAAGAGTTCTTTTAAAGAGGCATAGCCACCACCCACTATTATACCGATAAGAACTTAAAGTCGCCCTTTAACACAGTCAAATATCTAGTTAAGGTTCACATTTGCTCTTTGGTCATATTTTTTCTCCCCCCCCCCCTTTCTCACTTTCTAGTTTATCTGAATTAGAGTCCAAATAAATCCCACCCATTGCAGTTGGTTGGTAGAGCTCTAAGTCTCTCTTAATCTAGAGCAGTGGATCTCAACCTTGGCTGCACATTAGAATCGCTTGGGAATCTTTTTAAAATCCTGATTTCTGGGCCTCATCCTCCGGAAATTCTGTTTCTTTGTTACTAATGTTGTGGCCTCACCCCATAACAAAGAAACAGAATTTCTGGAGGATGAGGCCCAGAAATCAGGATTTTAAAAAGATTCCCAGGCGATTCTAATGTGCAGCCAAGGTTGAGAACCACTGATCTAGAGGCTGTACATCTCTATTTTTTCTTGGTAATTCAAAATTTTCCCCCCTCCCAATTTAATTTGGCTTGTAGAGTTCCCCACAGCCTAGAAGTTGCTGACCGAATCCCCATGGTTCATTTTTAACATGTTATTTGGTCCCGGTTTTTCCTAGAAATTGGTAACTGAATGCTGAGACTTAATCAGATTCAGGCTTGAAACAAGAATTCTTAGGGATTAGTGTGTACTTCCAATCAGAGGCGCCAGTGATTGACTGTTTCTCTTTGGGTGCAGGCACCAATGATCGCTGCTGAGACCCGGTCCAGGAGGGCCTGTAAAATGGTGATATTTTCTACCTAAAATGCTGTCATGGGAGAAGAGCTACCCCACCATTAACTATTTGGTTACCCTACAGTACCGTTTGTCCAGAGAAGACAGGATAAGAGCTTGATTCTGTTCCTTTATTTACCAGCTTAAAAATACAGACTGCCTCTCCAATATCTTTCTAACTTAGTCAAAGAGGGATTTTGTTTGTTTGTTTTGTATGTTAGGAACATATACTGGTAAAGGTATATTTGATGCGTTTCAATTCATTGCAGTTATTCTTACTGAGCCTTCTTCAGTTGGCCCCGAGTCCTCTGAGATCTTCGCTTTCTGACACCGTAAGATGTGCCAATGACCTTATATACTTCCTGCCCCAGATCTGGACTCAGCCATTTCTCCAAGGAGCCCTGGTTGTTTTTACTGAGTAATGGTATTTAGCACCCAAAGTTTGGGAGCTACGGTGCTCACTGTAAGTTTTCTCAGAGGACAGACCTCAGGAAAACTTTATTTCAAGAGAAAAATATATCATGAATTCTTGTTGGTGCTTCTAATTCAAAACTACAGGTTTTTACTGAAATTCTTTAATTTTTCTACCCTTATCTTCCTTTTTCTATGCTACCAATCCTGTTTGCTAGCACTCCAACTTAACAACTCATTTGCTTTATTTCACAGTCCACACACAAGTCTCAGTATGACAACACCACACTACCACCAACTGTATCATCATTGAAAACAGTCTAAGATTATTTTAAAGTTCTTTCTGTCCTTGGGGAATATCCCATTAGGCATGTACAGTGTCCAGAAATAAAGCTTTCTTAAAATATATTTTTTTGTCTGCCTATTGGCTGTGGCTGCTTTCATGCTCACATGGTAGAGTTACATAGTTATGTCAGAAACCATGTGGCCAACAAGTAAAGAGTATTTAGCACCTAACTCTTTACAGAAAATGTTTGCCAGCTTGACTTAGGCCCCTCCATCCAACTTCCTGTGCCCCAAATCAAATTCCTCAATCCCTGCAAGTCCCCCACTGACTGCACAGGGAAACGGTACCATCACCTGCAGTTACCAGCTCAGAACCGATGCTCAGGCACCATCAATGGGATGCCTCACATTGAATCTATCCTTAATTCTTGTTGGCTCTCCTTTCACAACAGCTCTCCAATCTGAGCCCACCTCACCCCGTCCCCCAGAGCCATTCCAGACCAGAGTTTCTTAACCTCAGCACTGCTCACATTGGGCCGGATAACTCTTGTGGAGGCTGACTTGTGCCTTGTGCGATGTTTAGCTGCATCTCTGTCCTCTACCACTAGGTGCCAGCACCATCCCCAACCCCAGCTGGGACCATCGAAAATGTCCCCAGACAAATGTTCCCAGGGGTGGATGGAACAGGGGGAGGGGGCAAAATCCCCCCATGCTGAGAAGCACCTGTCCAGGCCAGACCATCACAGCATCATCTGTCACCCGCACTGTTCTAATAGCCCTGGCTTCCCTGCTTCCAATCTTAGCCTATCACTACGTGTTCTGTATCTACAGAGGGATCCGTTAAAATGCTAAGTCATAAGTTGGGAGGGTTGGGGCGGGAGCGGGGGGGGGGGGTAAGAGATCAACCGAAGGACTTGTATGCATGCATATAAGCATAACCAATGGACACAAGACACTGGGGGGTAGGGGAGGCCGGGGGGAGGTCAAGGGGGGGAAAGGAGATATATGTAATACTCTTTGTAATACTTTAAGCAATAAAACAAAATTTTTTTAAAAAATGGTAAGTCATAGCATGTTAGTTCCCTGATCAGAACCTCCTAGTGGCTTCCCAATATACTTTGCAGAAATTGCATTGGAGTTGAAGTCAGAGCCCTACTGTCTCTCAAGCCACGAGCTGGCCTGGCTACAGCTTTGGTCTCCTCTCTCCCTTCCTCTTCCTCATTCTGCTCCAGCCACTCTGGCCCCTTTGCTTTTCCTGGAAAATGCCGAGCAGCTTCTACCCTTGGCCTTTTCTCTTGCTCAGCGTGTTCTTCCCTCAAAAACTTGCATGGCTCACTCTCTTGTCCCACTTTTGTCTCTGCATAACCGTCACCTTTTTTGTTCTTCCCCGAAGATCATGTCTAAAATAGCACGATCACTCTCTATCCACCTGCCTGGCTTGATTTCTCTTCGCAGAACTTCTCCCTGACACATCACATATCTGTTTATTATCTATCTCCTTCACTAGAATGTACGTTCTGTAACAGCAGAGCCTGTATATTTTGTTTGTTTTAGAATTCCCAGTCTCAAGAAATGTTACTGGCAAATGGCAGGTACCCAGTAAACATTTATTAAATAAAAGAAGGAACTAATGAATCAATCAATGAGATTTTCAACCAGCATGCAGCTCTCCGGGAAGGGGGTCGTTTGCTCCCGGCTGCAGCAAACAAACTACATTCTGCTAGAGCTGGCCTCCGGATGAAGACTGGTTAGCAGCCTTGCTAGGATGTCCACACTTGGAACATCCGAGCATGTCACCTGTTTCCATAAGGTCCCGTGAGCCTCCTGGAGGGAAAAGAGACTGGGCTCATGGGCTCATGGGATACTGGGATTCTCAACCCCAAGAACAGAGTTAAAACTGTATTCCAATCTGGGGCCGGAGGGGCCGGCAGACAACACAAAACTTACTCCAGGTGGGACAGCAGCATAAGACACACGTGTCTGAGCAAAGGGTGCTGTCAACACTGTAGTGTCTGGTCCCTGGGGCAACTCTTGAAGGGGTTTCCATAGAGGAGAAGGCTCAGTGGCGTTTAAGGGGGTTTTAAGCTCCGGTGTAAAGGGAAAACAGGAGTGTCCCTGTGGGAGAAGGCAGCAGCAGGCAGGAGTGCTGCCCACAGCGAAACAGAGGAGGGGTGTCAAGGAGGCAGTCCCCCCAAGAAGGGCTCCACACCAGCACGGGGACCAGCACCCGGGGAACTCCCAGAAAAGAGCAGCAACCTAGACTGACACACACCAGGGCGCCCCCGAGAAAGAAATTCCCGAGGGCCCAGGCATTTGGGAAACACAGCAGGGCAAGCAAGCATTCAACATCCCCTCGGATTGCCTAAGACGGGGGAGTCCCGGGGAAATTTGCAATTGAGAAACCAGAAACCCAAATTATCCTTGGAGAAGCCACATGTCCTCGAGGGGGTGACACTTAAACAGACTTCAGCTCTGTAATTAAGCTTTCCTTTGTGGTCCTTGGGTCATTCAGGGTATATATGGATCACGGAGGCTACCGTGATCAAAGGAGGGGAGACCCATTTATGGAGGTGGTGTGGGCTCCATGACCCCGCTCCTCCCCTCAATCCCGCCCTGGGTGGGCCAAGGCCCCCACCCCTGAGAGACAGCCCGTGTTCCTTCCCATGACAGTCTCACGTCTCCCTACAAGTCAGAGGGACGTCAGGGCTGACTTGGCTACATTGCTTTCCCGGGTCGAACAGACCTTATAACCCTGGCACAGAAAACCTAAAGTGTGATGCCCCGTGAACAGTAATAGCTAACACGGTTTGAGTGCTTAGTGTATGCCAGGTGTTTGCTACCTGCTTTCCATATATTATGGCATTTAATCTTCAAATCTCTCCTATGGGGGAGGCTTTACTATTGTTATGCTTTGTATTTGAGAGATGAGGGGGTCAAGATGCAGAGAGGTTCGATCCCTTTGCAGAGCTCACACAGCCAGGATGAGGGGACGTCTTAATCACTATTCTCCACTCTCCTCTCTTCTTGAAATGGGTGGTCTCTCTTTTCTAAACAAGCATCCTGGGGCCTCTTTCCTGCCCGGAGGGGAGAGCAGCTCAGACATCAGGAGAACAGAGATGGGATTTCTGGCTCAGGTCGGAGCAAGGCTACCGCTGCCTGTGCCATGTGGACAAGCAGCACCCAGAAAACATCCGACTTTCTTGTTGTAATGAGCCCAGAGAGGGGCCACGCAGACGCCCTGCCAATAAAGACTTACCGTCCCAGCCGCCAGCAACTTCAGGTTTGCCTCAGCCGTAGAGAGCTGCCTTGCTCTTTCCAGGGTGGCAACATCCAAAGACTGGAGGTGACAGGGTATGGCTACCCAGCCACTCCAGGCCATTTCAGCCCAAAGAAAACTACGATCGGCTGAAGCTTTGCCAGGCCTGCGTTGCACTTTATCGCTCTTCTGTCTAATCCTTCTCCCTACCCCCTCCTTCAACAGGTGGGGATCTCCAGGAACTACCTGGTCTCCTTAACTTAAACTTAACTGTGACACCTATGCATCATGGTAGACGAGGCCAGGATGCTCTCACAGCAGGGCAGGTGATCCGCATTCACCCTGGTCTTCAAAAGAAGACTGTTAGGAAAGGTTAACTCTGCCTCTCAACTTTTTCTTTTAAAAAAATATTCTTATTGATTTCAGAGAGGAAGGGAGGGGAGAGAGAGAGAAACATCAGTGACAAGAGAGAATCATCAATCAGCTGCCTCCTGCACACCCTGCAATGGAGATTGAGCCCACAACCTGGGCATGTGCCCTGACCCGGAATTGAACCAGAAACCTCCCGGTGCACAGAACAACATCCAACTGAGCCACACGGGTCAGCACTAGCATGAGATCTCATCGTTTCCTGGCACCCAGTCCAGGCAGTTTTTACACTTTAAAATGGTGGGCAGAGGAGTTAAAAGAAGAATAAAGAGTATCTTGTGACTTGTGAGAAGTTCAGGGTCCATCCATAAAGCTTTACGGGAACAGAGCCATGCCTGCTTGTGTCTGTATTGTCCATCTCCCTCCACCCCCTCCCCACACCCCATACACCTGCTCGGAGACAACTTGTCTCCCGTGTTCCTGCATGTTTTATGAGCACAGACACTGATTGCCTTTGTTCTGGATTATTTTTCAAGGATGTTTGCAGAGCAAACAGGCTCCGAAGACAGAGAAAAGTTGCACCCCAGAGCAAAAGGCAGGCACGCTCAGTGCCCTTTATAAATGTTTCAGATTCCCCAATCTCAGGTTTCTCATCTGTAATACAACCCACTGTGCGAGCAGATACTGTCTGGCCCTCTTTGCATCATCCTCAGAGAACCAGCATATGAAGAGGAGCTGATACTCTGGCTGCTGCTATCGCTGTGAATAACAAACTGCCCTTTATTTGTGACCCAGGAATCTTGTGTCTCCCACCAGCATCCATGAAAGAGCGGCAGGTAACGTCTCAGACCACTCGCAGTTCTTGACATGCCCCCCAAACCTGTGTGGGTTTTGTTGTTGTTGTTGTTCCACTTATTTATTTATTTAAAAAATTCTTTATTGTTGAAAGTATTACATATGTCCTCTCCCCCCCCCATTGACTCCCTCCAAACCCACTCCCACCCCTTGCCTTCACCACCCTATTGTCTGTGTCCATGGGTTATGCATATATGCAGGCAAGGTCTTTGCAAACCTCTATGTTTTACAGCTGAGAAGACGGTGGCCCAGAGAAGGGCAGGGACTGACGCAAGGTCACTGTTACTGATGAGGAGCAGCACTAGCATGAGATCTCATCGTTTCCTGGCACCCAGTCCAGGCAGCTTCTCGGGACCCCTCCCGGCCTTCAAGGACACAGGACTCTCCCTTGGCCTCCCTCTGGGCCTCCCAGACCCACTCTGGGCCTCACCTTTCACACTGCATCTGGAGGTTTGGGTGACCACGCCGGTATTGTTCTCCTTCTCCGCTGGCCACTGATACACGTAGACTGTGGTTCTGGAAGACCCGGCATCGAGCACGATTCCATACTGAAGAACAGGGGGGGAAGGGGTCAGAAATGGGCTGGGCTTCTCTGAAAACTCCTTTCCCCAGTGGCCCCCGAACACTCTCAAGAGCTTAGTCCACACTGCTTCACGTAGGGAAGGGCCGACTGAGAAGAAAAAACTATTTGCTCCAAACCAATGCTGTCTCCTGGGACTGTGGGGGGAGAAGGGGACAGAGGGAGGGAGGGATGATATTCTAGGGCACGGTTCTCAGCCGTGGCCACACATTAGAATCACTTGGGGAGCTTTGGGAACTCCCAATGCCAAGGCCATGCCCCACACCCATTCGGTCAGAATCTCTGCCGTCCTTAAAGCTCCCTTGGTGACTGATTCCTTATGCAGCCAAGGCTGAAGCGTAGTGCTCCAAGGACCCTGGATACAAAGACAGGCCCGGGAGTCCCCTTCATCCAGACCTCTGAGGTTGGGGACAGAGCCACCTGGGGCTCGGGAGGGAAATGGATAGTCAGTCACCTCCTGCCCTCTGCTCTCCAAACTTGCAGGCCTGTCATCCTGGAATAAACAACCAAAGGGAAACTGTAGGTGGATGTGTGCACAAGGGAGACACATTACTATCTAATCAGCCCTCAGAATTAAAGTATTCATATTTTTTTCTTTCTTAGACGATATTTCTATTGATTTTTAGAGAGAGAGGAAAGGAGAAAGAGAAACATCGATGTGAAAGCAGAACACCCATTGGCTGCTTCTTGCAGGCCCCCTACTGGGAATCGAGCCTGCAACCTGGACATGTGCCCTGACCGGAACCGAACCAGCAACCTTTTGGTACAAGGGATGACACCCAACCTACTGAGCCACACCGGCCAGGGCTAGACATATGCCTTTAAAACAACACAGGAGCCGAAACCGGTTTGGCTCAGTGGATAGAGCGTCGGCCTGCGGACAGAAAGGTCCCAGGTTCGATTCCGGTCAAGGGCATGTACCTTGGTTGCGGGCATATCCCCAGTAGGAGATGTGCAGGAGGCAGCTGATCGATGTTTCTCTCTCATCGATGTTTCTAACTCTCTATCTCTCTCCCTTCCTCTCTGTAAGAAATCAATAAAATATATTAAAAAAAAAAACACAGGAACATATTGTACATAGTCTTTTCCAATGCTTTTTTCTTACTTAAAATGATATGAACATTTCTCCCTGCCAATAGAGCCATTTTCAGTACAGTCCGCACATCCACTGTGAGATTTACAATAATTTATTGAACTGATTCCAGACATGTAGGAGGTTTCCAACTTTCTACTACACAAATTTTTGCTTCATTTGAAATGGGACCAAATAATAAAAAATGCTGCTTCTCTGTGACATGAGTTAGAACATCCTGTGTTCACTGGTATTTGAACTTGGACAGCCCTTCAGTCTGATAAATGTTGGTCAGGATCCTGACCTGACACCTTCCACGGTGAATAAGGGAGGCATTGTTCACCACCCGTCCCAGGCAGAGGCTGGCCGAGAGATTAAAGTGCCGGTGGAAACCCGAAGGCAAGAGGGAAAGCAGGCACTCGGGAGGTCTGAGCTCCACATTATGTTTGCTTCCTCTCCTCCCTCCCACTGTGGAGCTGATCAGCACCCCAGTACCGGCCCTTCCATGCCTGGTGCTCCCCATGAAATGGAGAGAGAGAATAAGGGAACAGTGACTCCCTCCAGGGGGTACCTGCCTTTCCCCAAATCTCTGTTCCAACCCTTCACAAAGCAAGCGGCTGCCTGTGTATGAAGCCCGGGACGGCTGGGCCTGGGTCAGAGAGAAGGAAGAACATCCATTCTCATGTGTAATCAGCTGGAATCCAGTTCTCATGGGGTGGGGGTGGGGGTGGGGAGCCAGAGCCTCCACTTGGTGAGCCTGGAGAGATGGCAGCCCCAGGGGTCAGCCTTGAGGCCCAGCGCTACTGCTAGTACCACCCAACCGCCCCCACCACGGTTCACTGACATTTTCAAAAGTGGGAAAATGGGTCTTTGACCAGTTTTCAGAGCTCATTTGCTTTGATCAGTGGAACTCAATGTGGTTCCAGGGAGTGGGGGAAAGGGAATGCATTTCATTCAGTTCAGCCAGGTGGGTGATGCTGGGATGAGAAAGAGTAAGGAACCCGCTGTCTAATGTAGATTCAGAGAGAAACAGGGCTGGAATGTGGGTTAACCCACAGTGAACCCCATGGTCCTCGTGGACCCCATGGTCTAAAACGTAAGGACTGTGTGAGCTTCTGGCAAAAGCAAAAGCAGAGGTCATGAGTTCAGCTTTCTCAGATTGCTTTATTATTAGTAGTAGTAGTCGTATTACTATATCATCATCATTACTGTTACTATAAGAGAATAGTAGTAGTAAGTATTTATTTAGTACTTATTATATGCCAGGCACTACACCAAGTGCTTTCATATGACTGCGTTCATAATGCAGGTGTTTTCATCATCCCCATTAAACAGATGGGGAAACCAGGGCTCACAGGGTAACTGCCCAAGGTCACAGAGCTGGGGTCAAGGCTGGGTCTCATAGACTCTCAAACCTGTACTCCTAATCCCCACGCTTTCATGGAGTTCCCAGTAAACCGAGTCTAGCAGGTGCCTGTTTAGTCAATAGGTGCCTGAGCCGGCCTGGCAGACCGACTGTTCAGACAAAAAGTCCCCGAAAGCGAACTCCTGGCTGAGTGGGATGCAGGTCTGGCTGGAGAGGAGGTGGTCCGAGTTGGACAAGGAGCCCAGACTTTCTGGGAAGGAAGAAACCCATGATCCATCCCTCGCTCTCCAAGGGGCAGAGCAGGTGGGCCACAGGCACCAGAGATGCAGACTGCGGGTCCCAGCTTGATGGGGGTTAGAAGGAATGGTTTCAACCAGCGGGGCCCAGTGGCTGTGCTTCCGAGGGTAATGGCCAAGCAAGGGAGAGTGGCCCAACGTGTCACAGCAGAAAAGCCGCGCCCTGGAAACCCTGAGACTGTGCAGGCCCCTCCCTCTCCAACAGTGACATCATGCGGCTGTATGGGCGAGGCCTGGGGTATTGATCACCCGGGGCTGAGCAACTCCAGGGCTTCCGGAGAGTTGCTGATGGGAGGTGGGGATGTGAAGGCTCAGGAGGAAGATCCCGGACTTGATACGAAAGCCAGCGGGGGCTGAGTGAAAGGCACAGTGATGTCATCATGTTTACACTTCGAGCTGGTAGAGCAGGTCAGACCAGTAACAGTGAGAAGGGGACTGGGGGACATTTGGACCCTTAACTAAGTTTTGCAAGTTCCGCTCTTAAACTCAGGCAAACCAAGGTTAGGAAAGCCCTGGTTGGATTGAATTGCCAGACACTATGACCTTTCACGAGGGTCTTGAGGAGCATCCCATGCCCCCTCCCCCCCTGCCCCCGACAGGCCACGGTGGAGCTGGCCCTTCCTAACCAACTGTCAGGTACGCACAAAGGAAAAGGGGGCTCCGGGTATGACAACATAAACATGACAATGAAAAAGCCCTCATATTCAGTCAACCCTCCCCCCACACCCCCTTCTCCCCGCCAACCCCCCAGCACACAGCGAGAGGAAAGAGCTCTGGCGCCCTGAGAAAAGCTGCATGTGGATGTTCGTTTCCAGGCCTGTCCTCCTCCTCCTGGCTCAGCTGGCCCAGAACGTGTGTCTTTTCTCACGTTAATGGGCCCGGTGAGCAGAAGGGGCCTTCTGAGCCAATATCCCAATGTTACACAACTTCCTGCCCCTGACAACTGCGCCTGGGCCTGAAGCAAGACTCTGCAGAGATTAAAAAGCCCCTCTTTGAGCCCTGGCCGGGTGGCTCAGTTGGTTAGAACATCTTCCCTATACGCCAAGGTTTTGGGTCCAATCCCCAGTCAGGGCACATAAAGAATCAACCAATGAATGCATGAATAAGTGGGAAAATGAACTGATGTTTCTCTCTCTGTCTCTCAAATCAACAAATTAAAAAAATTGTTTCTGCCCTAACCGGTTTGGCTCAGTGGATAGAGCGTCGGCCTGCAGACTGAAGGGTCCCAGGTTCGATTCCGGTCAAGGGCATGTACCTTGGTTGCGGGCACATCCCCAGTAGGGGGTGTGCAGGAGACAGCTGATGGATGTTTCTAACTCTGTATCCCTCTCTTCCTCTCTGTAAAAAATCAATAAAATATATATTTTTAAAAAGATAAATAAAAAAATATAAATAAATAAATAAATTGTTTCTAAAAAAAGCCCCTCTTTGAACTGTGTGCTAATGGGTGAGGGTGTGTCTTCCCATCTTCCCAAACCCTTGCATGAGGCCAATGCTCTACTCTTTTCTTCCTGCTATACCAGTCCTGCTGTGTTCCTTCTGTGTAACTGCGGGACGCCACTTGCCCTTTCTGTTCTTCTATTTCCTCCTCTGCAAAGGAGGGTAATAATTATTGTATCTACATGGAACAGTCATGGAGGTTCCTGCCCACGGTCCCTCAGACCTTACCACCGTGATGGCCAACCATGCGCTTTCCACCTGCCTGCAGACACTCTCTCTAGTGGCCTGAGCCAACCCGAGCGCATAATGTGCCAGAAATACTAGAGTTAACGTTCCCCAGGGAGGAGTCTCTCAACCGATGAGTGATGGGTGTTGGTGTGTAAATATGCCCAAGAGAGGGATAGCTGGGAGGCAGGTGTTCCATATGCCCTCCCCCTCTGTAGAGGACAACCCTGCGGTGGGTTCTGCACTGACTTCCAGGCATCCCCAGCAGGACTGAGCCCCAGGCGCCCAAGGGGTAACCTGCTGGGTCCCCGGCCCTCCAGTGGCTGCTTTCCTCCCGTCTCACTTCCCCATCCCCTCCCTGTGCTTCCTGGGCCATCCTCAGATGACCTGCTTGCACTCAGATCTTAGGTTAGGGGGATCCACCCGAGACAGTAACATTTAACATGGGTGGCCCTCTCCTTCCATGTGCCCTCCGTATGCCTCGGGCTCCACTTTTCAGTTCACTCTTCCAGTCTTCTAACTCCTCATGTCCCTCAGGCTGAACAGAGGACTTACCTCCTACCTCCCAGAATGAGTGGAAGCCAGCAGCTGGCAACCACCTTAACCAGCCCATGCCTCACTTTTGAAGGGCCTGAGGGGTGATTTTACAGATGAAGGCTTTTGCCCTGCCCACCCCATCCACCTGTCCTTTTCCCACCCCTGGCAATTCCACGAAGTACAGAGCCTTGTGCATCTGTAGGTGGACTGTAGGCAGTGGGACAGTTCAGACCCACATCCATGCTCTGTCTACACTCTCTGTAGACCCCGAGCCAAGGCAATAGTAGTTTCTTATCTTTAAAAACTTCTACTTCAAATATAGCCATTGACCAGTCACTAACAGTAGGAAGATGCAGAAGGACTTGTGAGGCAAAGTGTAAATGCTAAAGGGGATCAAATAGCCCTGGTCGGTAGTTCAGTTGGTCTGAGCATCATCACAATACACCAAGGTCTGATCCCTGGTCAGGGTACATATAAGAACCAACCAATGAGTGCATAAATAAGTGGAACAACAAATTGATGTCTCTCTCTCTCTCTCTCTCTCTCTCTCTCTCTCTCTCTCTCTCTCTCTCTCTCCCAAAACAATCAATCAATCAATGAAATTCAAATAACACAGTCAAACTTGGCCCCTATGTCTCTCCAGCTAAGAAGGGTTTTTACATTTTTAACTGGTTTTTTTAAAGTATGTTTTTATTGATTTTAGAGAGGAAGGGAGAGGGATAGAAACATTGATAAGAGAGAGACATGGATTGGCAGCCTCCGGCATGCCCCCTAACAGGGCTTGAGCCTGCAACCCAGGCATGAGCCCTGAGCAGGGATTGAACCGGGGACCTCTTGATTCATGGGTCAATGCTCAACCACTGAGCCACACCGGCCAGGTGGTTTTGACATTTTTAAAGAGTTAAGAAGACAAAAACAGAAGAGGGTATGTGTAACAGAGATTATAAATGGCCCTCAAACCCTAAAATATGTGCTATTTAGCCCTTTACAGAAAGTTTGCTGGCCTCTCCCCACGTGGCAGAAAGGCTCAATGCCTCTGCCTGCCTTTCATGTGACAGGCCCTTGTGGATCACCTCCCGTCATCCTTGCAGCCATGATTCTCAGCCTGCCAGAAGTCACCCAGGAGGCCATCTAGGATGGACTTATTTATCAAGGGCTGAGAAAGGTCTCTGGAACAGAGCATAAGGGCCTGAGAGATTTTTCCGGGGGGAGAGTTAGAGGGATCACGGCACATTTCTAGGCCCAAATACAGTTCCAGGAGATCTTCTCAAGGCCTTGAATTTTTGTTCCTCCAGGCCAGGCCGAGGAGGAGCCTGGGTCTCCTGGTCTCCGCTCATGATCAGGGAGAGATGTGTGCTCTGGGGAGACGGACAAGTTGGTACATCTTTGGTAGCCATTTATCACTGGCCACAAAGTCTAGCTTTGCTTCCAATAGTCAGGGGTCAAAGCAAAAACCACACGGTCCTTGGGAAAGGTGTCACCACAATCAAACTGGAGCCTCGACCATCACAAACCCAGCATGTCCGGACCTTCTCCCTTGGGTCTGACACTGTCTTCCCAGGCTCCAGCCAGAGGGGGGGGGAATGCTCTTCTTCTCTTCCAACTCATGGCTTTAGAGTAAGTGATGTCATAGCCCATTGCTCCCCTGCCGTGCCGATCCCTTCACACTTACCTTCAGTCCGGGAAGGAGGACCTCTTTCTGGTGAATCTGGATGAGTGTGATGGCCACAAGTACCACCACGCTCAAAATCAAGACCACCAAGGCCACGACGACTGGCGTGCGGGAGAGGGCCTTGAAGCCTGAAACGGGAAGACCCAGAAGACTTACGAGGGGAAACGCAGGAACAAGACACTCGTCTTCTTTGCAGAACCCAGGAACCGGGTGCGTAGCCGTGGGCACCAGTCACTCTGGCTTTAGTGAGACCCACACGCTTAAGGTGGAGAAGCAGCTGGGTTCTAATCCCCACTTATCTTTCCTCCAAAGAGTGGACTTAAACCGTGTTTGCATGGCTTTAGTTTTCTGGTATTTAGTTTTCTGTAGTATCATATTAGTTATATATGTATTAGTTTTTAATATATTTATACATATGTTATATTTATATATTTTACATTACATATGTACATACATCTATATGTTGTATACAGTATTATCTTAGTTTTCGGTATGCATAGTTTAGTTTTCTGGTATTTCTCAAAGTATGTGATGCATATTACTGGTTGTCCCTGAGAAGATTTACAATGACATTTGTTTCAGTGCAGATTAGAAAAATATGGGTTTTCCATTAAAGCAGGTAATATTTCATTTAAAATTAATCTCAGATAAATAAGAAGAAATTAATATGGTACTTCAGATATAATTAATGATTCACTACACGGTGACTTATTGTGGAGCAAATGATAACATGTCTAAATTTCTACAGCATTTGGGTTCCCAATAAGAACTCACGCTCAGTTATGCTTGCTGTGTCTACAGTGAAGGCGCTAGGTCTCCCTACATCCTCACCAACAAAGACGAACTAGACCCCAATCCACATGTCTCGTGGGATTTGTATTTTAATCATAACATGTAAACTCTATCTACCCATTTAAAAGAAAAAAAATGAATAAATAAGCACATGAATACTCTTAAATTAAATATATAGACACTAAGTAAAGATCATTATATAATTGTATGTATGGTATAATATATGATGTATATACATATCTATAATAATAAATGAGTAATATGCTAATTAGACTAGACAGCCGAACAACCTTCCAGACATCCTTCCGGATGAAGCTGCTGTGGCAGGGGCCAAGGCAGAGGTGGTTAGGGGCAATCAGGCAGGCTGGCGAGTGGTTAGGCAGACAGGCAGGCAGAGGCAATTAGGGACAAATCAGGCAGGCAGGGCAGAGGCAGTTAGGGGCAATCAGGCAGGCAGGCAGAATGGTTAGGGGCAATCAGGCAGGCAGGTGAGTGGTTAGAGACAATCAGGCAGGCAGGCAAGTGGTTAGGAGCCAGCAGTCCCGGATTGCAAGAGGGATGTCCCAGATTGTGAGAGGGTGCAGGCCAGGCTGAGGGACCCCCTGTGCTCAAATTTTGTGCACCAGGCCTCTAGTTGTATAATAATACATAATGTATCATAATGAACTATGTCTATTAAATTTAAACTAACATTGCTTAACTGAATGATTACAAGCAGATTAGGTCTTAACAAACTAGTGTGGGTTCACTAAAGTTTATTGCTGCCCCATTTGATCCCCCTGCTGTGTAGACACTGCCACAGACATTTCCTAATGTCAAAAGTGGTTACTTAACAGCCTCATTCTTCTACCTTGTCACTGGGAGTGAAAACTGACACAGCATCAATGGAAGGCAATGTGTCAGTATTTACTGACAATAATTGCAAACAGGCATACATCTGACTTGCGATCCCACCTCTGGGAATGTATTCCACAGAAGGAGTCCCATGTGTGTACAATGACACGCAGTTACTCTATGCTGACTCCTTTGTAGTAGCAACTGAAGGGGGCCCACCACCATGGATGACCTGCAGGTCCTAGATCACTTTTCTGATGCTGGAGACCACCAGGAACCAGTTTATCCACAGAGACAAACTCTTGTATCAACTTTTAAAGAAACCACCTGTCAGTGTCAGCTGAAGGGATTTCCCCCCTAACAAGACATGGTGGAGGTTTAATCTGCCAGGTTAAACTTGTCCTTTGGGAGGAATGTAACAAGTTAGTCTGTACGTGTGATGTTACCGGATCTGTGTTAACATTTCCAAGTGTTTCGGGAAAAACCTGGAGATCAAAGTAAATCAGCTCATTACATACAATTTCCCTTTAAAGAAAAAGAAAAAAATTGGTATAAATTGCCCCCACTAGCCTACAATCGTATCCTTTTGGAAGACAAGAATACCCAACGTAGGGGCACAACCTCTGGCCACCGGAGGGAGGCGGGGTGGTAGGTAAGCGGTCTCCTGACCACAGCCACACGCTAGCCTCCCCAGTCCTCTGCGCTTCAGCAGATTTTGGGTAAAAGGCTATGATTACCTTAAGCAAACACTTGCCCCAGCAGAAAAGTCTATCACGAAGCAAAATGGACTAGACCAGGTCTCATTCATTTAGGGAACAGGGCCCACGGCTGTGCTATCATTAGGGCCGGACACACACTGTAATTATCAAGTGCCGACCTGGGAGAGGAGAGGCCAGAGGCTCCTGGACTTTCATATGAGCAACGGCAAAGAGTGCTCCAGGGCAGGCAGGTGTGTGTGTGCGTGTGTGCGTGTGTGTGAGAGAGAGAGAGAGAGAGAGAGAGAGAGAGAGAGAGAGAGAGAGAGAGAGAGAGAGAGAAGAGAGAGGAGAGAGAGAGAGAGAAAATTCCGCACATGTGTCTGCGGGAACATCAGCAGGAACAATGCTGACCATGCTGGGGGCTGGAGGATGCTGTAGGCGCTGCCAGCAACAACGCTTGAATGGGAATAGAGCAAAGCTCCCAGCACTTTGGAGTTCCTCACAAAATCCACATTATTCTACAGCAAACCTTACACACCGTTGGGTAAGGGAAACCACGAGGGCCAAATGAATGGATTATGCAAACCGGAAAAACCATTTAATCGAAACATGCATGTTAGCCCTTGTTTGGTGTCGCTTGGATGAAAAGCATTACTTTTCTGCGAGGAATGCCTGTGGTGAGAGCCGGTGAGCAACTCTGGCACCAAGCTCAAGAGGATGCACAGCCATTTGCCGGCCCGGGGCCGGGGATGAGGAACCCGAGCGGGCGCGGGGTTCTCTGCGATGCGGGGAAATCCCGCAGGCTGCCCGCTGGATACTAACCTGCGTGCTCGCAAGGCTGGCGGGTCAGCACAGTCAACATCTTTCCTCGCAGCTGCAGGCGAGAGAACACAGATGGTCATGTTTCCAGGGCCCCTGGCTCAAGTTCAAAACCCTCGCACACGGTTAAAACACAGACCCACTTCCTCCCAGTCAAAACCTCACGGCGGGGGTGAGGGTAGAGGTGGCGGGGGGCGAAGGGGGGGGTGAACCTAGAACTTCAGAGAAAGACCCAAAGCCGGGGCTTAAATTCCAGCGTCGCCTCCCCAGATGCAAGGAAAAGGATGACAACGGGCTTGCTGGATTTTCACATTGAAAACAGTCAGAACGGAACCTGTCTTTTCCTGCAGAATTCCCCACCTGTCCGCAGCCCCCGGGCAGGACAAGTCTCTCCAAAGCGCGCCGCAAGCAAGGTTTCTGTGTGGTCGCGGCCCGCGAGCCTGGGGTCCTCCTTTCAAGACCCAGAGGCGTATCCTTAGCTCCGGGCTGGGAACAGCTGCGAGAGGATGTGGGCCCCCCCGGAGCCAGCGCCCCAGGATCCGGGAGGCCCCAAGCCCCTTGCAGTCACAGGCACCTGAGCGCCCAGCGCATCTCCGGACGCGCAGAGGCGCTCGGCTCGGTGAAGGCGAGCCCGCCTCTCGGGGCTTGGCAGGGACCCCCTCCCAGCCGCCCGCCCAGGATTTGGAGTTCGGGTCCCTCGGTCCCCCCTTCCGGCCTCTGCGGAATCCGATTACGCTCCTTCCCTCCCGGCTCTCAGCCTGACCAAGCTTCCCGCTCCTCCCTCCACGGATCAGACGCGGGGCTCCCGTCCTCACCTGTGCGGGGCGACCCGAGGAGGCGCCGGGGCTGCCGCAGTGGCAGCCGGCGGCCAGCGTGCAGGCTTCTGCGGAGGCGCCGGGGGCGGGGCGGGGCGGGGCAGCCGCGGCCGGGGCCGCCCCCTCGGCCGGGTCCAGGCTGGGAGCCTCTTCACCTTGGTCTTGCAGCTCACTCCATCACCAGGACCCAAGTGGAAAGGAGTGGGGCTTGCGAGGCCTCGGGGTGGGGTGGGGGTGGGGTGGAGGTGGGGTGGGGGAGGGGGGAGGGATGGGGTGGGGATTGGGATGAGGGTGGGGGGAGTACCCTGATCGCGCCGGGGCCTACACTGGGAAAGGGAGGAGGTGCCACTGCCTGCCTCCCCCTTCCCTCTGTCAAGGCCAAGAACCGTTTTGTTTCTCTTCTAGTTTCCTCCACCTTCCCCCCAAGCCTAAGTGAGGGGGCAGCGGGGGCAGAGCAGAGCAGAGACGGGACACTCGGTGGGCGCGCACAGGTGGGCCCTGTGCTCCAACCTGCCGTGGAGTGCAGGCCAGCCAACACCTGCGAAGTTGGGGAGGCGGAGAGGAGGCAGACAGGTTTCTAGGTCACCTGGGCTGAAAGCACCAATTAATGCAGAGACATATTTCTCAAATACAGGGGTGGGCAAAAGTACTTCAAATTACCAGCCATCGTTACCTAAAAACACGAATCATAAGTAAGGATATGGAATAATAAGAAGACGACAAATAATACAAATAAGCAATTAATGAATAAATAAGACAAGAATAAACTTCCAGCCCTGACCGGTTTGGCTCAGTGGATAGAGCGTCGGCCTGCGGACTGAGGGGTCCCGGGTTCGATTCCGGTCAAGGGCATGTACCTTGGTTGCGGGCACATCCCCAGTGGGGGGTGTGCAGGAGGCAGCTGATTGATGTTTCTCTCTCATCGATGTTTCAAACTCTCTATCCCTCTCCCTTCCTCTCTGTAGAAAAATCAATAAAATATATTTTAAAAAAAAAACTTCCATGTACCCACAAGTGTCAACCTACTTTTGCCCACCCCGTACCTCAGCAGATCTGCCCCGGCCGTGCCCAGGGACCTTCTCACTGGTCACTGAGCAATGCTCTCCCCTCCCCCTTTTTATATGGGTGTCATTAGGCCAACAATTAAGACAAGCACTGCCTGGGAGAGGCCAAAGGGGAAATGACAGAAGTGCAGCGTGGGGGCTGCAGAGACTCCAGTCCCCAGGAGTCTGCGGTTCAGGCAGCAGCAGGCAGCCTCCTGACCCCTGAGTGACCCCAGGGCTCCTTGCAATGATCCCAGCAAGAGGCCCCTCCTGTGGCTCCTGATTGTCTGGAGGAAAGAGCCGAGGCCTCTGCTATATCCTGGGCTGCCTGCCCTCTGCTAGAGTGTATGTGTGTGTGTGTGTGTGTGTGTGTGTGCATTTTAAAAATGTTTTAAAAATCAAATCTGTGGTGTAATATATATGTGCGTCTTTATGAAGCCATTAAGTAATGAGATCCAGCAGCAGATCATATGCTATGATGAGTGTAGGGATATTTTAAAACATTTACCATAACTGTAAGGTGATATGAAATATCTGTGATTACTATTGGTGACAGTCACGGCTCCTGCCAATACCATTGACCTTGTTGACTCCATTCATAAGGGAAATGTTCCATTTCCTGAAAATAACGGTAAATTTTTCCCCATGCAAGGATACAAGCCCCCAGCATTGTGTGTGTGGACCCAAGGTCAGGACTGCTAGACTGATCTTCATAGCAGAGGTGTGGGGTTCCTGCTCAAAATCTTTTGACGACTCATTCAATGAGCTGCCTACTGAAATAGGCCCAAATTTAGCCTCGCATCAAAGACCCACTTTACCAATTAGTATCTTCTGCCTTAAAAATGGACATGAATGGTATTTTATTTTCTATCCTTTTGCCGCTTGCCTTTTTCATTCAAAGGGGTTCTTTTCCCCCAAGATTTGTTGTTAACATGTAGTTATCTGCCCTAGCCGGTTTGGCTCGGTGGATAGAGCATCAACCTGCGGACTGAAGGGTCCCAGGTTCGATTCCGGTCAAGGGCACATGCCCGGGTTGTGTTGCGGGCTCGATCCCCAGTGGGGGGTGTGCAGGAGGCAGCCAATCAATGATTCTCTCTCATCATTGATGTTTCTATCTCTCTCTCCCTCTTCCTTCCTCTCTGAAATCCAATAAAAATATATTACAACAAAACAAAAACCAACATGTAGTTATCTATAGATTCAGTAAAAAATAAGCTGCATCATATTCTATTGTATAAATAAACCAAGTGCACTGGGCTTTTCGGTATTTGTGGATATTTGGATTGTTCTCATTTTTTGGTAAACAATGTATTGGATTTATTCTTGTTATTTTTAAATAACTACAGTATTTTTTAAATTTTAGTTTTAATTTTTAATGCATTCATTATTGAGAGCTACAACCCACGAAAATAAAAGCTCTCTGGGTTCCTCAGAACTTCTGTTCTAGGCCAATTCTACCTGAGTCACATGCTAAGCCTTTTCTTAGAATTGGGCCCTGTCTATGCCAGGGGCCGGGCAGCCACCGGCTCGCCCAACCCAATCCTTTTGGGGGAGGTGGGGCGAGATTTATAAGCAAGTGCCTCACATGTTCCCTGGGCACCAATTTCGATTGTAATCTCTTTCCATCTTTTATCACCTGATTTGGGGAAATGAAATTCTGCACCCTTAGCTGGAATATGCCTAATTTCCTTCTCCACTTGGCTGGCTTCAATTTGTCTTTTTCTTCCCTGCCTGATTGGTTTCTGCATTCTTTTCATAGTTTTCTTGTCTGTCAGCCACAATTCTGTTGTCATTTTATGAACCGTCCTCTCTCCACAGTGTGCCTTTGTTGGCCATTACAGCTAATTTTATTCTTACTTTTATTTCCTTCTTCCACTTTTTAAATGCTCACTGTTCTTTTTCTAACTTCTTGATCAAAATGGTTAGCTTATGACCTCATTTAACCTTAACTGCCTCCCTACAAGCCCTATCTCAAATACAGTCACAGTGGGGGTCAGAGCTTCAGTTTTGGGTGATACGATGTAGTCCATAACCTCTACACGTGTATCTCCTTCTCTGAGTCCTTCCGTCTCTCTCTGTCTCTGCCTCTCTTTCGTGGGCACTTTAAAAATCACTCCGCAGCCCTAGCCACTTTGGCTCAGGGGATAGAGCGTGGGCCTGCAGACTGAGGGGTCCCGGGTTTGATTCCTGCAAAGGGCACATTCCCAGGCTGTGGGCTCGATCCCCAGTAGGGGGCGTGCAGGAGGCAGCCAATCAATGATTCTCTCTCATCATTGATATTTCTTTTTCACTCTCCTTCTCCCTTCTTCTCTGAAATCAGTAAAAATATATTTAAAAAAATAACTCTGCCTGCACTCAGGTTTATTCACTAATATATTATATAGTAAAATGATAATAAAGTGTCTTTTCATCTAAAAAAAATTATGCCTGATACCCACCCCAGCAGTTTTGATTTAAGTCAGCATTGCTATTACTTTATAACTTTGTGTTTTTTACTTCTTCAGAAGTTATTAATATTTTTAGTAAACTTTTTACTTTAAAAGTTTTAGTTTTACAGGAAAGTTGCCACCATATCAGAGTTTCTGCAAACCACATACCTAATTTTCCCTGCAACGTTACTCTTCTTTCCTCCTTCTCCATTCTGTACTTTTAAGAAGGAAGTCCCTCTTAGCACCGTACACTTAAGGGGTGGGGAGTTATGTTCCACCTCCTTGAGGGCAGAGGAGCTACATAAATTATTTAGGAATTTTCTGTACATGAGATTTAGTGATTCCTTTTCACATTCAATTATTACGTTTACCAATTTCTTTGCTTTCCATTCATTGCTTCTTTAAAATTTTTTTTATTATGGCCGTGGCCATTGTGGCTCAGTTGGTTGGAACATTGCCCTAGGCACTGAAGGGTTGTGGGTTCAATTCCTGGTCAGGGCACATACCCAGGTTATGGGTTCAATCTCTGGTCAGGGTGGATGCAGGAGGCAACAAATCAATGTTTCACTCTCACATCGATGTTTTACTCTCACAGTGATGTTTCTCTCTCCCTTTCTCGCTCTAAACTCAATAAAGAAATTAAAAAATAAATACATACATAAAATTTTTATTATGTAAATTTCATTAATATATAAAATAAAGAAAATAGTGTAGTGAACTCTAGTTTCAATAATTAACACTTTGTCAATCTTGTTTCTTCTACATTCTCCCAGTCAACATTTTTTTCCTGCAGTATTTTGAAGCAAATATCAGATATGTCAATTCCCTGGCAAACTGACAGAAACATAAAAAAAACTCCCATTCCTTTCCACATAACTGAGTTAACAATAACAATATCATCTAACAGGTGCCTTTTTATGGGTTATTTGAATCAGGATCTAAATAATGTCCATACATTGCATTTAATTGCTTTATCTCCCAAGTCTTATCATTATATTATTGTCCACACTCCCTGCCTCCCTCCCTCTCCCCCCGCCCACCCCACGCCATGTCATTGATTTACTGGACAAACTGGGCCATTGGACAAGACTTTCCCATATTCTGGATTTGGCTGATTGCTTTCGTGTAGTGTCATTTATCGGTAAACCGATAGTTAGATGTAGAAGCTTTATTGGGTTCAGATTCAATTTATTTTGACAAGAATAGGTGGTTAGATGCACTAACTACTTATTAGACCGTATCATGCGGTGTATAATGTCTCTTTTGATGGTGTTAAAGGTTGGGCATGGGCTCAAGGTCTCAGCAATATGTTTCTTTGCTTTTGTTCTCAGGCTGGTGGGTGTAATGTTTTAAGGGCCTTTATCAAGTACATGGCAGGTCTCAGAGGATCTGGGTTATGTGCAGGGGGCTCATCCAGCTAGTTTGTCATCACATTTTTTGGGGATTTCAGCCTCCAGCCTCTGAGGTCTATATTTGGGTCTGACATTCTCTTGGTCTAGAGTAATTTTTAGCTGATACAGATTCCTCTGGCCCCAGATTTTCTCGTTGTTTATGGGCAGCATTTCCTTTACTTGTTTTGACTTCATCTATGTATTAAAAATTCATTTGTATCATAGTTGTGCTAGATATCAAAGCTCCCAATCAGCCCAGTTAGAGGTTTATCAGCATGAACAGTAACACTACTGCTATCAGCAGATACGATGGGGTGGGGCCACTAACATGGCTCAGCTCAAAAGGTTCCCACCTCCCCAAGTACAATCGCAGGGTCTCACACCTTCACCATTGGAACTCAGTTTTCCTGGGACATTCCCGGGTGGAGTTGAATGGAGCAGGGCACTCAGACAGGGATGGAACCAAGTCCCACTGTGGTGGGTTTTGCTCCTGCGAGAAATCACCAGGTGGAGGGCGGATGCAGCCAAGGTGAGATTCTGCCCTGAGAGGTTCTCCTGGAGCTGGTGGGACCGTCAGCAGATGAGACCTCAGCCTTCCGATGGTGCCCCTCACGGCGGTCCTGCAAACACAGCGTCAGGGGCACCATTCCCGTGGACCACCGCCCTGGAGGTGAGCAGCGTGCAACCCACACAGCCGAACACAGTGGCCTGAGCCTGGCTAGGTGCACAGCCTCCCAGAGCTGCAGGGTTCTCCTCACTCCCCACTTCTTGCCTTTTTGTCTCGGTAACTTCTACAGGATCCACTTCCAAGCTTGGAGTTTCAGGTGTGCACCTCCTGAGCCCCTCCTCACGCATCTCTGGGACCGTGTGAAGATGAGGTTCTTCCTTCCTTTAGGGACTGTGAGCCAGTTGTTGGATGCAATTGATTCTGTCTCCAGTACTGATGGGCCATCGAGGTTATTCAGATAGATAGAGATATATAGATATAGATATAGATATAGATATAGATATAGATATAGATATAGATGATATAGATATAGGTATAGGCACAGGCATAGATATAGATATAGATATAGATATAGATGATATAGATATAGGTATAGGCACAGGCATAGGTATAGGTATAGGCATAGGTAGAGATAGAGATAGAGAGATATAGATATATAGAGAGATATAGAGAGACAGATATATAGAGAGATAGAGATATATGAATTCATAAATATAACATAGCTTTTTGTGTCTGGGGCTAGGGGTATGCCTAAAGGTAGGCACAGTGATTAGCTCCTTTTTAAGGATGTGGAAGTTGGAGCTTAGAGAGAGTAGGTGATTTAGCCAAGATCACCAGCTAATGTGTGTAAAGGCAACTCCTGGCTTGTCTGACCCCCCTATGGCGGCATGGTGTACTATCTGGTTAGTGATTTCTAGTGAGGGAGGAGAGTACAGTACATTGATGAGGTAAACTTTATACATAAAGTGCACAAATCTTAGGTGCTTAGGTTGGTGAATTTTAATGTGGAAGCACCACCTAATTCAGGATAGAGAACATTTCCTTCACTCTGGAATGTTCCCTGGTACCTCTTCCCAGGATTAATCATTAGTCTGACGTCTGTTACCATAAATACACTTGCCTGTTCTTGAACTTGATATAAATGGAATGGCTCAGGCCAGCTCTCGGGGGTGCCTTCTTACTCTAGGGAATGAGTGTTGCGTGCTCATGCATGCCGTGTCCAGCCGAGTCTTGTTTATCCTCGGTGACACACCGAGAGAAACCCAGACATAAAGGACACGCACCGTGAAAGCGTGTGCTGAGTCATGGGTGTCTTCTAGACCTCTAATGGCCAGGTGTGGGATAAGGCCCCATCTCAAGTGAACTGGCTGCATTTATATTTGCTTTGGGCATGATAATGAGAATCATTATCTTGGTGAACTTTCTCTGTTTAATCGCTTCCATTCCTTAATCGCATTAGATGTGCGTGTGGAAACAAAATGAACTCCACTGGGACAGCCCTAGTGAGTCAGGATTTCATCCCATTGGATCGGAAGGCAGGCCGCGGTGGGTACTGAAATGCTAAGCTTTTGAAGGAAGAGGGCATCGCCTGTTTCTCCTGTCTCTTTATAGCATTGTGCTGGGTGGAAGCACACCCATAGGAAAACAAGAACTGCTTGCCACTGGTCTTGAATTGGGCAGGAGGAGTCCTGCTTTTCCCCTTTCTTTTCTCTCCTCTTTCATTATTGTTACCGTAAGTGTTGGTTCAGGCAGAAAAGAGCAGTACTGCATGTTTCCCGGGCTGCCTTATCCCTCGTGTTTTAAAGGCAGTGTAACTAGGAGATACAAACCAGGCACTGCCAGTCACTGGTTGTGTGACTCACCCTTTCTGTGCCTCCACTTCCTCAGTTGCAGGATGGGGACAGGAATCGTAGCTCTGTTACAGGGTTGCTGTGAAGGAGCTGCACATTTAGGAACACATATAGAAGTTCCTATAAGGTGCTTGGCTTTTGACATGCTATCAGTAGATATAAATATTAAATAAGTTTTGTGGAAGGGACATTTACAGCTCATGAACAGCCCTGGGCTCACTGCATTTCCTTACTCCCTTGCAGGTAGGTGGGGCCTTGCGGTTGGATTGGGCCATTGGGGATGACTGGGAGTGGCCTCTGTCCCTTCTAATATGGGGCATTTTAGAGCCAGTGTGTGACTCTCCAACTTACTCCTTCCCAGTTATGGAGACTGACCAAGTCATGTGTTCTCACTGGTGCAACTTCAAGGTGGCGATGCTTTCTGAAGTCTTGGTTCCCACATGACCACGTAGAGCATAGCACCTCCAACCTCACTGGACAGGTAGTGAGTCAGAAATGAACTTGTGTTATGTTAAGCCACTGAGATTGTAGAGATTGTTATCTCAGCATAGTCTAACCCAACCTGACTAATACAAGTGCCTACTTAATGTAACATGCCAACCATTCAATTGTACTCAACCTAACCTGACTCTTCTTTAGTTGTATATAAATTATATTGAACTAAGTCTCCACAATAGAGACCTTAATTTTGTTCACTAATGTATGCCAAGTTTCTAGGACAACGTAAATATTCAATAAATGATTATCATACAGGTTTATTATAAAGGATTTGATAAGACTATAGGTGGGGCTTTCACTAGTGTGACTGGTCAGGACATACCACGGTCTTCAAATAGCTCAGATGGGTTGGATACAATCAGGAATGCTGGTTATGATACATGTTGATGAGACAGAACTCTGATAGACTCAGAAGTCCAGCTCATGCCATGAAGGAGAGAAAATTCAGAGGTGGATGAACCACATTTCATCCTCCAGGCCTTTCCCATGTGCTTCCATTTTTAAGTTCCTCTGTCTCCTCTTGTTCTTTGTAGAGAAGAGGAGATAACTGCATTGCCTTGAATAATATAATTTAAAAATTATTCCAGAGCTAAGTCAGAAGATGCGATGTGTAGCCTTCTGGCCTAGCCTTTTAACTGTTAAAATTTTAATTTTAACTGTGAGGGATTATGTTGTTTTTAAATATAGAAATGTCAAGCTCTAAAACCTTCACAGTTAATATGACTTTGGTAATTATACTGACAGCACAGATATTAGCAAGAACTCAGTACCAAAATAAATCAAACCATGGATAATGGGAATCAAAGAAGACAGTCAGTAAGACTAAAGGACTGAATATATTTGGGCTCTTCTTTCTTTGAGCTCATTTTTATTTTGAAATTGTAAACCTAACTTGTTCATCTGATCTAAGAAAAAATTATGATGGGCCAAAGGAAATACATTTGTGGGCTCTAGAAAAACCAATGAAAATATGAAATCTGGGGAAATTAAAAATTTTCCATCCTTTATTCTTATAACAAATAGAATGATGTAACCATATCCAAACATTGAAAATAATTTTTACTGTGTTTTTATGTTTTATTGCCAGTTGCTGTTTTTTGTTTGTTTGGTGAACTGGGAGTACATGTCATTTACTCATGTTTTTCTATTGGGTTGCTCATCTTTTAAATATATTTCTTTGAAAGATAAAATATTAAAATTAAATTTTGTGTCCCCCTCTACCTACTGGGGTCTTTAGAGGACTTGACAATCCTATGTTATTTGTTGCAGGATTCAGGGATAGAGCACAGAAAATGGAGAGGGAGAGATTAAGAATATAAGAAAAATCCCCAGATTTGGAGAAAAGTAATGTCCAGATCGAAAGTGCTAAGTTGAGTACACAGCACAAGGGATGAAAAAGGAGGCAAACGAGACACTTCATTGTGAATTTTCAAAATATTGATATTGGAGAGAGAGAGAGAGAAAGAGCGAACAGTTCAGTTACAAAGGCATGGAAATCAGATTGGTATCAGACTTGTTGATAGTAACACTGAATACTAGAAGATGGTGAAATTGTGCATTAAGGTTCTCTTCCACGACCAAATAAAATGGTGATGATGGTAAAAAATAATCATCCCAATATACAAACAATAGCTAATATTTATTGACTGCTTACCATGTATCAGGAAGTAGGCTAAATTCTTCCCATTGATCTCACTTAATGCTCACAACAAATTTAATAGAAAACTTTTATTATTATTTCCATTTTACAAATGAAGAAACTGAAGCATAACAAGACTAACAAACTTGTTAACGGTTATGCAGATAGAAAACTGTGGAAGCACAATGAGTTTTCCCCAAAAATTACAAAAATACCTGGATTAGTAAAATGTTAATGTTTTATCTGGCACAGAATAAAGAGACAGAAGAAAAGAACAAAAAGGAGAAAATTGAACAAAGTCTATTACACTCAAGGAGTGAAAAAATGTCAGTCAGAGGTGGAAAGGGGAAAACAGTCCTGTTCTCCCTACGCTGGACCAGCCTGATTGCGGAGTCCTTGACGTCGGGGAATGTGTCTGATACTTTGCATCCACCGTGATCCTAGGCCAGGGGTGGGCAAACTTTTTGACTCGAGGGCCACAATGGGTTCTTAAACTGGACCGGAGGGCCGGAACAAAAGCATGGATGGAGTGTTTGTGTGAACTAATATAAATTCAAAGTAAACATCATTACATAAAAGGGTACGGTCTTTTTTTTCGGAGTCCTTGACGTCAGGGAATGTGTCTGATACTTTGCATCCACCGTGATCCTAGGCACATAAACCAATCCCTGTCCGCGGATCAGGCAGACAGTGCTGGTTACGTTGCCATGTGTTCTGGTATGAGTGAAACGTACGGACACCTCGAGCCTCACTTACCTAAGAAGCTGGACAGGGAGTCTCAGGTAGGAACATTCAGGGTGTGCTGGCAGCCTCTGGAGAGGTGGGCATGTCCCTTGAGGAAACAGAATTTCATTTACCTTTTTCCAAGTAGGACTGTGTTGGTAACAGAGTCTCGGTGAAAAGTGAGTGTGAACAAAGGAGGCTCTGAGGAAGGGAGTGGATCCCCTTGGATGCCACGGCTGATAGCCAGCACTGGTCATCTCAGGAGAGGCAGAAGAAAACACCGATTTGGGGGAACATCGATGTTTTGGGTCATTTGGAAAAATTGCCCTTAGGCATGTGACAGATCTATTGGACCACTTGAAAAAATATGACAGAAAATTAAGCAAATAAAAACTTAATCATAAGTTTTCATAGGAAAAATAGAAAATCGTAAGAGGAAGAAGCAAATCATAGAACTACTTGGCTCACCAGTGAATAATACTTACATTGGCTATTTTTTAAGCCAAACAAAACAAAACAAAACACAACTATGATATAACCCATATTGTGAGGTTGAAGAAGGGGAAGCAGATGGTAATGGGATGTAAGAGAACTACAATCTCGAATACCATAATTAAAAATCAACAGACACTCTCTAAAACAGATAAATCAAGAAGTAGCAATAAGAACACTCCACTTAAAAAATGTGAGAATAAGTACAAGAAAAAGCAGCCCAAAGAGTTGAAAGTGATGCTTCTGAAGGACAAGGTGGGGAGAAGGGCAGAGACTATCTCTTATTACTATTAATTTTAAAATGATGTGCCTGTGTTATCTTCTTATTCATTTTTATAACAGAAAGTATTTTCATATGCTTCAAAATTCAAATAATACAGTAAAAAGTCTGCCTTCTTTTCTGCCCTTCCCTATCTACTTCTCCTCTGCCAAGGCAACCAACATTTTTTTTCTTGCATAGTGTTCCAAAGATCATTTGCTTCTATTTTTTTTTATTAAGATGAATATTAGTGTAAAAGAAGGTAAGGCAAAAAGGAAGTCTGAAGAGGTATACCGTTCTCATGGTCCAATAAAATAAACTAATCTCAATGCAATAGAATCTATATATATATAAAAGCCAAAGTGTCTGTCTGACCATCCAACCAGTAGTTATGATGTGCACTGACCACCAGGGGGCAGATGCTCAACACAGGAGCTTCCATGACCTGCATTGGCCATTTAAAAATAAACAGCACCGTGGACCTGGCACCGACAAACCAACACTCCCCCAAGTGGGATACAGGCCCTGCCACCACCCCGGAGCGACACCCCACCAAATCGCAGCCAATGCTGCCAAGACCCCATGGTGCAAAATAGGACCCACAACCCAGCCCAGCCCGGAAATGGTGGCTGTGGGCGCCGGATAATGATGTCACATAGCAACGCCCAGCTTTCTCTCCCTAGCAACTAGCCTCCTTGGAGTTTCTTCAACCCAGGAACCCAACTTGCTTTATAGCCAGGAGCAAACATTTTACAGTTTAACCAAATGTTTGTTAAGCTTTTCCTGTGCCTCATCTCATTTGATCCTCACAGAAGTCCTGGAGTAGGTAGGTAGGAGACTCGGTAGAATCCTATTTTCTTTTCATTAGCAAGATGCGAATAGCGATATTAAAATATTTCTTCTAATTAATTTCCTTTCAATGTGCATGAATCCGTGCACTGGGACACTAGTTAATTTAATAATTCCTTGACATCATCAATAGTACTTTAATAACAGTTTTTCTGGGGGGAAAATATTCATGCTGTTAAATGAAAAACCAACACATTTACAGTAACTACCACTTTTGATCCCTTGTCACTGCCATGGGCCTTAGATTTTAACTTTCTTACATTTGCTGCCACTTTGAGAATTGGAGGAATGCTGACTTCAAGCTAAATGTTCTGTCCTTAAACTTGACAATAGATCTCTCTCCCAGAGCTAATGATAAGTTTGGCTGCTGGTTTACCGAAAAGTCAATTACAGATATTGGTAAAGACAAGATGCAATTTGGGAGCAGCATAACTTGTTATTAAGCACAGTGTGTTTCATCTAGGGCTGGTTAAGCACTTTCCCCCAGGGCTCTAAGGGCTCATTCCCAGGCATGATATCCAGCAGGTGGTGGGGACTGAGGTGGGGGAAGGGCAGGGAACAGGAGTAAGATCTCAAAGGCTGTCCTGTTTAACTGTAGAAGAGGTGAGAGAAGCTAGTCCTTACAACTCCGGGACCGGCTTGTCATTTGCCACATCCAGGACCAAAGAGGTTCCAGGTAGTCTGTTAAAATTCTCAATGAATTCATTCATTCATTCATTCATTCATTCAAACATCAAACATTTTTGACTGCCTGTCATATTCAATGCCAGGCTACGTTCAGAAACTATAGAAAGGAGGAGCGAGGCTGGCAGGATGCATTGGCAAGATGCTCTCTATGCTTTGTGATGCCAACTAAGCAAAGGACTTGGTGGAATGATCGATTCTGAAGCTGGAGACTCCCTTAGAAATTATCTTTGCAGCTGGGGCCCAGTGACATGAAGCATCTGGCCTAGGCTCTCACTGGTATTTACAGAACTGAGGTGAAAACCAGTTTCCAATCTGGCTGGGTCCCTGCAATGAATTACTAGAGTGTAAAAGAGCTGTTGACGACGACGTTCTGCAACCCTTTTCATAGGAAGTTTCTGGAAATGTGCTCCTGGACTTTTCACAGGCTGAACAACTCATTGAGCAGCTCTGACAAGGAGAAGGGAACTGTCCCCAAGGGTCAGGAGCCTCCCTGACTCTCCAGGCCAACCACGTGGTTTGTGGGAGTGGGCATGCTGGGGGGACCATGGCAGTAAGAGCCTCAAGAGAGGTGAGGGATGGACAGCAGAAACCGTGGGGGGAGAACTCAGGAAGTCATTTTAAGGAATCATTCCCGGGCAGGAGGCTCCCGGCATGGCAGTTATACTAACGAGTACAATGCAACAGCGAAGTCCTGCTAACAACGCAGCCAGTGAGCTCTGCACGTGTGGAAGGGAGCATGGTGTGTGTTCATTTCAGTTCCTCAACACGAAGCCCAGCTGTGCCATTCCTCATTTCCCTGGGGGCAGGCCTCCGATCCCAGCCCTGACTGCAGGGTGACCCTGGGCTCCCAAGGCTTCCTGTTTTAAGGTTCAACATCTCCTTAATGCCGGCAACGGTTCTGCAGCCAGTGAAGCTGCCATTCCTAAGGAGCAGTCATTGTAAATGGAAGAAGGCAGAAGATACTGCTCACTGTTTATCTGCAATGGATGTCTCTATAGATAGAATGTTTTGTCCATTACTGACAAATTAGATTTGGGGTTTTCAACTCCCATTACAAGCATTCAGTTACAAATGAGTCGTGGCTGTAACTGTCCTGGCTTTATCAGGCAGCGCTTCCATTTTTAGGAAGCAAAGATTTCCTGGTAGACATGGCACTCTCCGGCTGCCAAGCAGACTTTACATCATTCAACCTCAAGCCCTTAAATTCCCTCAACACCCTGGGCATTGCTGACAAAGACTCAGCTTACAATGTGGCCTTAATTGTATGACTGTATTTTTTTCCTAAGAGAATCACCAAGGTCCTAGGAAAGGCTTAAAGAGAGTTTTATTTCATCTCCTTTTATTATTATTTCTATTATTCTGCTCACTGGTCATATCATTTAAGTAATTGAATAACCAACTGAAGAAAAGCTGCTGTCCACCTCCCTCATTTCTTAGAAAAATAATTAGGGCACAGAGAAAACTATTCAATACTTTTAACGGGGGCTGATAAGCTGGCTTTTCCATCCACTGCCAAGCAGACTAATGACTCAGAGAAGTCACTGGAAGATCAGAAAAGCACCCGCCATGGCCTCATCACACACTGGCTGGGCAAGGCCAGGGCACCTCTAGCCAGTCTCCTCGCCTGTGAAATGGGGGTTAGTCTCCTGCCCCACCTCCCCTGGAGGCTCAAGTGAGGTAATGCTGCCCTGAAGTGGAATTCTAGGAAAGTCTGATATTAAGTTTTGATATGACAGCGATAAAGTGTCTGGCACAATATCATGATATCTCGTGATCCTACTGACTCCTCCCTTACCTCCCCCACTCCCCCTGAAGCAGCAGCCCCCGGCAAGGATAGGTGTGCGGGGCCAAGCAGGAAGGCCTAGGCCCTGCCTTCCGGAAGCCCACAGGCCCCTTGGATGAAAGCCTGGAGGCCTGGCCCAGCCTGGCCCCATCCCTCCGAGGCAAGAGGCATGTGGGGCTGTCTGGTGACTGGCACCCCCACTTTCTTCCTCCTCCCTCCTTCACTAGAGGGTTGGGCTGTCTCTCCAGGCTGCCTTTGACCCCATCTTTATGAAAGCTAACGGGGAAATGCTGCCGTTTCAAGCAGATGGAGGGCCTTTCCCCGGCATTTCCAGAATGGAGGCAGGTCCTTCTGTATTTTTATATTCTGTACGCCAGTGTTTCAAACTGGCCTGGTCTCAAGAATCCAGCTGAGCGCTTATTAAAAACATAAGCCCCACCCTTCCTTAGATTCTAGATTCGGGGATATGATGGGTCTCAAGAGTTGGTGAATTTTCACTGTGTTCCAGGTGATTCTACGGATCAGGTGGGTTTGAAAGTGGTTCCATATGTCGTCTCCATGACAAACTAGAAGTGGTTCAGGGCTCAGGGTATACCAGTGTTCACATTGCCAGCTAGTCTCACATTTCTTAAAAGCTCAACAGCTCCTTCATGGCAAAGTATTGAGTTCAAAGTCATACTCCCATCACTTCATTTCACCCTGACAGTGGACACTGCGTCACTAAGCAAAATATCCCAAGTTGCTGCTGAGGAACCCGAGGCTCTGAGAGTTAGCTGGCTTGACCTGGTCACACAGCTGGGAAGTGGTGGAGCCTGGATTCGAATGCAGGACTTCTCTGAAGCCACCACACGGACTCCTGTTATTATGCCCCGCACTATGAACCCTTGCAACTCAAAGCATGTCTGGCAGACCCGCATCGCATCACCAGCACCCAAGCAAATAGCAATTAGATTACAGTGGAAAGGTTAAGGGCCAGCGGTAAATAGGTCAATAGCATCACCTATTGGTCATATGTGGGACCTGCATCTACTAATTTTTTCAATTTAGTAAAATAACAAAATACACTTGGGGATTTGTGGTTAGAGCAAAGATATCCCTGACACACTGTAACCAAGAGAAACAACCAAGATAATGATATCTCCAAATACAATATTTGAAGACAGCTTGCCACAAGCCATGAAAATGAACTGAATTTAGGAGGAAGCTGAGAGCAGGTGTGTAGTTCCTGCAGATTTGAGCAGAGTGGGTAGACCACAGAGGTCCCCAAGGAGTGGAGAACACCAGATGTGACGGGAACTAAAACATGTTTCTCAGCGAATGATAATGAAAATACTACCGAAACCTGAGTGTGAGCTGCACAAGGGAAATTTATATCCTTGAATGCTGACAGTGGAAACAAGAAGTTAGTAAGCTAAGTGTCTAACCTTAGAAGCTATAAAAAGGATAGAACAGAGAAAGTGGAAGGAGGACAGTGTTGAAGATAAGGGCAGTAATTAATAAGACAGAAAAGAAACATATAATTGGGAGGGTCAAGAAAGCCAAAGAAGTTTTTTTTAAATGAAAAACTGATAAGCCTCTGGCAACACTGATCAAGAAAAAAAGAGAAAAAGATACAAATAAGAATAAAAGAGGAGCCATAACTACAACGCTCCAGAGTTTAAGCAGCTCAAGGTCAAAGCTCACTCTTTAGTTCTCTGAAGGCTGCTGTGCCCTGCCACCAACCTAGCATGTTTATTTAGTCCCCAGGATTCTGCAGGCCTGGCTTGTAAAGAGATGATTAAAATTCCACTTAAGCTCTTACTCTTATATGTTCACAACATGTACTTACTCCACTGACTTCCATAAAGTTACCATGACCAATGTTCTCTCCTTTGATAGGTAATAACATGTATTACATGCTTATTACATGCCAAGTACTGTGCAAGTAATCCCCACAATGAGTCTCTGAGGTTATCATCATCTCCACTTTATGGATAAGGAAACTGAGGTTTGGGACCTCAGCCACCATGCCTCCCACCACACAGTCAGAATGAGGTTGTGCACGGATTTTGCCAAGCAGTTGGGGTTTGGAGCTTCTCCCGATCACAGAGCAAGCTGACAGCAGAATCCAGGCCCTTTGACAAAAAGTCCCAGTGACACAGCACTGTCTGTGCCAAAAAGGCAACTCTGATCGCTGGTTTTGTCCCTCCCTCTCCAAACTGAGTGGGATGTGCTTTGTGACTCCGGATGAACCCATGGATGCAACTTTGGCCCTGACTCCCCGTGGGCAGGTCCCTAAGGCCTTGGAGGCCAAGTGGCCTGTCCCTCAGGCCCCCCTCCCTGCCTGTCTTGGAAATGCCTCTCTTGGAAATGCCTCTTTACCCAGGCTTTCATCTACTGTTGCTGGGCGACCACGGTTTACATTTAGGGGCTTCGGGTAAAAACCCGCAGCAACTGTGGTTCTGCAAATACCATTTTAGTGGAAATGAGCTGCTAACCAGTTTCTCAGTTCAACGTGTGACTTCTTTAAGCACCACAATTCCCATGTCGCATTAAATTAGCATCTGTGAACTATGGATCTTGGGCCAAATCTGTCCTGTCACTTGTTTTTCTATGGCCAGTTAGCTAAAAAGAATGGATTTTCTATTTTTGAACAGTTGAGGATAACATCAAAAGAATAGCATGTTGTGACATGAGAAAAACTATCCTGTAAGAAAAGAAAAGTGGAAGGACTCACACTGTCTGATTTCAGAGCTCACTACAAAGCTCCAGTAATTAAGACAATGTGGGTTTGGCATAAGAATACATAAATCAATGGAAGAGTTGAGAGACTAGAAATACACTCTCATTTGTGGCCAACTGCCTTTCAACAAGGGTGCCAAGACCATTCAATGGGGGAGACTAATCTTTTCAACAAATGATGCTGGGACAACTGGATATCCACATGAAAAGGAATGAATTTATATCCCTAATTTACACCGATACACAGAACTTAATTAAAAATGGACCAAAGACTTAAATGTAAGAGCCAAAACGATACACGCCCACAGGAGAACATACGCCTGGGGAGTGACTGACTGCTAATGGGCATGAGGTGTCTTTTGTGGGCAAGGAGATGCTCTGAACTTGTGGTGATGGTCGCACAAGTTTGTGATTATGGTATAACACAGAGGACTCTATACTTTAAATGGTTGAATTCTATGGTATGTGAATTCTATCTCAGTAAAACTTAAAGAAGACAATGTGACAAGGGCCTGGGTGAAGGTGGGTTTGACGGGCCAGGAGCAGCCTGTGAGGCATGGCAGCTGGGGGAGGAGTTTCTGTAGGGTAGGAATCTGGGGTCTGGGTTGGAATCCTGGAACCCTGGTCTTTCCAAGTCCCTGGTAGAATATGTCTCTGCCAGGCATTCTGCCAACTTTCTTTCTCCTGGAACTGCATTCCTATCCTCTTCCCCCACTCCAGGGAGTTCACACGGAAGGTGGGAGTAAGGAGATGGTGTGCCAGAAATTATTTTTTTCGAAGAATCCTATGACAATAATCTTAGCCATTTCCAACTTCAGGGACACACAGGATCCAAATGCCTTCAAAGCTGAGACTGATCCACAGCTATGCTATAGGATAATCAGACTGGAATTTCCCAAGGGGTGCGTGGAAGTCAGAGGACGGGAGATTTAGTCATTGGTTCAACAAATATTGAGCACCTACTGTGTTCCAGACCCTGTTCTAAGCATTAGGGGTGAGACATAGAGGTGCCTTAGAGGGTTCCATACTTCTACCAGTTTGGGAGGTGATCTCTGAAAGCACTGGTAGAAGTATGGAGAAACGAGACGGGAAAGGGTGTTTTATGGAAGGTCACCATGGTGGATAGCTGAGGCCCGGTCTTGCTGGAGAATTTTGGAGCCAGGATAGAAGATGCTTCCAAGTTTTCCCACCAGAGTCTGAGGGAGCTGGGATACTTCTATAGGAACTCCCATCAGTCCTTGATGGAGGGCTGCTCAAGCAGGGGTGGGGGCAGGTGTTAACCCCTGGTCTTCCATCCTACCCTGTGTAGGCCCAGGTGCTCCTGGGGCCAGAGAAACCCTCGAGCGAAGGTCACAGATGCCTGCGGTTGAGCACCTGGTGTACAGCACGGGAATGGTGAGCACCAAGGGGACACGAGTGAGGTACTGACAGCACCTCCTACAGGCGTCTCCGTGTACCTTACATATTAGTGGGGTTGGGAGAGATGGAAAGTCAACTAGCAAAAACAAGATAGGCTCATTTGTTATCCATGGATGGGGCGGGGTAATTACGATGGAAAGCCAGGGAATCAAAGTCTGGGTCACGAAGTCTGAGAATCACACAGGCTGACAGAGGCAGAACACTCAGTGCTCCAGGTTACAAGTGTTCCAAAGAGGTTAGCCATTTTCACCTCATTGCAAGGGAGTGAGAAATGAGGGGCAGTGATGGGGAGAAATGTGGACAGGGTCGAAGAATCTGTTGTTAGAGAGCAAATTTTCTGAAGAAACGCCTCTCAGTTGATCTTAGCCATTTCCCACTTCAGGGATGCACAGGGTCCAAATGTGACCATCTCGGGATGCTGACACTGACTCAGGTGGAATCAAATCCCTCAAGGACAACTTCTGGGTTATCATGGACTCTCAGGAGGCCTCCTCTGCTTATAAAGGTGAGATCTGCCGGAGGCTCTCCAGGTGAGTGTGTTATAATGACCAGCCTTCTGAGCCCCATTCCGGGTTCCTTAGAACTAACGGGATGGCTTCATGTACAGGCACGCCTCATTTTACTGTGCTTCACAGACGTTGTGTTTTTTACAAATTGAAGGCAAGACTTTCCACCAGCAAAAAGATCGTGACTCGCTCTAGCCGGTTTGGCTCAGTGGATAGTGTTGGCCTGCAGACTGAAGAGTCCCAGGTTCGACTCTGGTCAAGGGCACATGCTTGGGTTGCGGGCTCGATCCCTCATGGGGGGTGTGCAGGAGGCAGCCAGCCGATCAGTGATTCTCTCTCATCATTGATGTTTCTATCTCTCTCTCTCTCTCCCTCTCCCTCTCTCTCTCTCTCTCCCTCTCCCTTCCTCTCTGAAATCTATCCATATATATAAAACTGGTAACTACGACACGCACTGACCACCAGGGGGCACATGTTCAACACACAGGCCTGGAAACATGGAACAGACTGATGAATCTCAGAGGAAAGGGGGGAGGGGGAGGGCAGGAAGAGATTAACCAAAGATCTTATATGCATACTAGAGGCCTAGTGCATGGATTTGTGCATGGGTGGGGTCCCTTGGCCTGGCCTGCGGGGATTCGGCTGAAACTGGCAGTCGGACATCCCCCGAGGGGTCCCGGATTGCGAGAGGGTGCAGGCCAGGCCAAGGGACCCCACTGGTGCATGAATCCGTGCACTGGGCCTCTAGTAAAGATATATATATACCATTACTCGCTTCACTGTGCTAGTCTGGAAACAATATCTCTGAGGTGTGTCTGGACTGTAGACATTAGGTCTTTAAAGGAGTTTAGTTACTACTTTTCCCAAAGAGAAGTTGCTAATCTTCAAGTGACCCTCTCAGTGGGTGTGTCCCCAACAGGCAAAAAGGCTCGCTGTTTACTGGTCTAAGATGGAGGTTTAGATTGAGAACCACACCATATACTTAGTAATTCCAGATTGTGTTCCTCAACTTGTGACAATTTAGGAGGAGCCCTGATTATTTTCTAGCTTAATCACCTAGTCTCTGGAGGCCATAAACAGATGCCTGTGTTTACATTTCGATTAAATTCCTCCTAACAACATTGTGGTAGATAGCAGGGGAAGTGGTGTTATACATCCCCAGGGTAAGACTCTTAAAGCATTTTTTGGTCTCTCTCAGGTAAAAGAAAATTGAGATAGATTTTTATGGATTTCAAGGATAAAGGCTTGGCTAGATCAATTTCTGCATAACATGTGAGGGATGACAAAATTAAACCTGTCAGCAGGTGCTTTAATTGCCTGTAACAATTTAAACCTCCCATAATTCACCCTGAACTGCCAGGAGCTAGCTAGTTTTTCAAATGGCCACAAGAGGGGGTGAAAGGACTACATACTTGCCTAAGCACCCACTGCCCTCTTAACTCCCTACTTAATATATCATTTCTTGGGTACCCGATGCTGTTTCATTTCAACAAACTTGGTGTATCAAGTAAGTTGCGACTAGTTCCCATGGTCTAATCTAACAAGTCCATGGCAATAAGCACCCAGAGTGGACTTGTGGATGTCTCCCCCACAGAACTTGTCATGGCTGACATGGGTTAAAGTACTGTCTGATTCTATCTCTGCTCTCCAGACTGCACGCTGTTCCTTGCTCAATGGACCGAGGAGCAGGGTCTTGGGGTCCTGATAAGAGTGGGTGAGGGACACATGGAGACGAACCCCAGCTTTACAGCCAGCCTTTGTAGGCCCAGAGGCCCTTTGAGACCCTCCAGGCTGCAGCAGAGGGCGGCAGCTGCAGCAGGTAGGGGCCCAGGTCACTTAGATTCCCTGTAGGGGATTTTGGCTTTGAACTTTGTGCCTTGAATGAATGGGGCCTATCTCTAAGTAATTGCTTTTTGCATGAGAAAAAGTCTGTAGGTTGTGCATGAAGTTTGAGATGAAGGTACTACGGAGATTCAGATAAGGCCCTCAGTTTTTTGGGAAAACAGCTATAGACACAGCAGATGCACTGTTCCTCCTGCTCTGTTCCAAACCAGACTGAAGAGCTAACAGGTGAGACACCAGACCCACACTGGCACCACATGGCCAATGCAGAGGTTAAATTGCCATTTAACTCCTCCACACAGGTCAGAGAATCCCCACGGGCCATGTCACCCAGCACAGTAATGCCCAGTTTGGCATCCCCTCCTCTACTGGCACTAACTCTACTCTGAATGGTGTTCCAGGAGTGAAGAAAGACAACCATTCCTCCAATATATGACTTCTTTTTCCGAGCTTCCGTTATCCAGATAAAAAGGGAGTTAAAAGTTGGCATGGCTGTAAGGAGCTGTCAATGCGGAGGGCCCATGGTTTTGCTCCTGAATTCTGATTCACTTGGTCCCAGACAAGCACAATGTGGCCTGGCTAGCGCCTGCATGTCAGGTGAGGATTCCCTTGGTTTTAGCCACAGCAGAGCCACGCCTCCCTCATTCCTTCCCACAAGGAAGCCTGGTTTGGCACAGGAAATCCTCCCAGGACCAATGAAACAGGTCTGTGTGGGCGACCTAATGAGGTTGGTTTTTCCTGAGGTGTAACTACCCATTTCTTTATCTGGAGCCCAACTGGTGACAGGCGGCAGAGAGATGTTACCATTCTGCTTTTTTCACGTCATTGTGGTTAACTCCCCTCCTGACTGGGACTAGAACTATTCCTTCCACATGATCACATCCAGCCCATTTCTAGGATGGTTCAGAGAACAGCATCTCCTGAGTAGAGCAGGCTGCTGCCCCAGGCTTTCCTGGGCAGAAGGGGGCAGGGGAGGGAGAGGGGCAGGATTGAGGAGCACAGGACATCCTTGCTAGTAGCACTTTATACTAGGCTGTGCCTCAATCAAACACCAATTTCCTAATGGCTTTGCCAAGACTTCTGCCAAGTCTGTAATTTCAGGGACAAGTCTTCTTGTCCTCCACTTGGCATTTTTCGTTTTGCACCTGAATGTACAGATCCCTAAAGGAACTGCAGATCACAAGCTCCCCACCCTGCAGGCACAGGGAGATACCCAATCTGGGTAGTTATTTTTGCTGCATTGGTTAAGTCTGTTTCCCCTCCCATTGCACAATGCTGCCTAGCCCTTTGCCCCCGAAGCCAAGAACAGTCAGCCCTGCTTCCATGCTTAGGTACCTCTGACGCTCCCAGTCAGCTTTCCCACACAAGGGGAATATTCCAACTTTATCCTTTGACTTGTTTCAGTGAAAGTGCAGAAACCTGTATTCTTAACTACATCCTGTTTTCACTGCACTGCATAAAGTCAGGAAAGGAAAGGGCACATACCCAGTTCTTGCTCTAAGGACTGGGACTGCCCTACAGGTGAGAAGTCCAATTGGGTGTCTGGGCTCACAGGCTGGAAGATCAGGAGTGGCACTCCTCACAAAACCCGGCTTTGCGCAGGCTCGGATCCATCCAATGTGGTGGGCTGGCATGTGAAGACCAAGAACTTACGTATGGGGGCCAAGATGAAGGGTCCTATCCTTCCTGCCCGCTTTGTTCAACACTCATCTTAGCAGACAATTCAGTGTGGGTTAAAGCTCTCTCCAGACTGCACGCTGTTCCTTGCACAACACTCTAATTTCATGTTAGTGTACGTTTCTGCCGTATCATTTTCATAAACTATTTCTATAGCACCTCTATAATTGAAATCATTACAAAATGGTGCAGGCAGCAAAGTGAGGATTTCTCAATCATTCTCCCAAATCTCTCGATCTTTTTAGTCAAATTATATTGATGTTTATCAGAAAGGAACTTACCAAATTCAGCACTCTACTTTGGTGTACTCAATAGTCCCAGTCTCTCTTGATTGGAGGTAAGATGGGATAGAAAATAACAAGACCTACTTCCTTAAGTGTCTGTAAAACACCCCCCCCCCTCGCCTAAAGCAGAATCATCAAATTAGGGGCAAGGGTTCAGCTGGTACAGAATGTGACAGGCATTCTTTCCACCATCATCATTCCACTGCATAAAGCTAAAAAGTATACACTTGTGGATGGTTTCTTTGTCTTCACTAAGTGGTTTTAATGACTGAGCAAATAATTACTACTTAATGAGAAGAAGTTTGAAATTCAAGATAAGCTGCAGAAATCTCACGATTAAGAACTGCAAATCATATTATTTCTTGCACCACACCAACTCCCATGTGTTATCACACGTGGCTTTCACTTCCTTCGGTGAAACACACCATGATGCAGTGAATACGGCTTTTCTGGCTGGAAGCCCTGGGCTGGCATCCCAACGCCGGCCCTTTCTGGCACTCAAGGGAAGTTAACCTGAACCCAGTGTCTTCCAGCTCTCAGGTGGTATCACTATCACCCACTTGCAGGGCAGTGCCTATGACTACATTTACTTATGTCATAAGCCTACTATATAACCTGGCACTTGGGGATACTTACGGTGGCAGTGCAGTAAAATAACCATAAAAAACATCCAAAGAATTCCATGTGCTAATACCTTCGTTTAAATTATACTTCACATATTGTTTTTCTTATTCCTCACCCAAGGATTTGTTTTTACAGAGAGAAGAAAGGAGAGAGAAAAACATCAATGGGTTGCCTCCCGTACGTAACCTAGGTATGTGCCCTAACCTCCAACCCACAACTTTTTGGGACGATGCTCCAATCAACTGAGCCACCCAGTTTTCAAGATTTAACACTATATTCTGGCAGATTCTTTCCCCTGCTGAGTTTATTCCTTGTTTCTATTCCTATTTTTAAGTCAGTAAATGAAGAACACAAGGTACATATAACAAATGTTATCTTCTCGCTTTGGTTTTAACAGAAGCTGAAGCTAATTAGAAAGAATACTTACAGAATGAGAACACCAATTATGAAAGACAAAATATATGTGCATCTCGTTTAGATTTGAGACCCTAACTGCTCACAGAAGAATTCATAGATTTTATTGTTAAGCTGCAACATACATGGTTTAATACAACAAAAAACATTTAATCAAGTGAAAAGTAATAAACTGAACAATAAACAAATAAACACTCAAAACAAAATATTTTCCATTGGAAACATGTTAAGATGAATACGGGGTTTCGTTACCATCTTACTGCAATTTTCTTATGTGTTACTAGCCTACATACCCCATGTTTTCTGTAATCATGCAGACGATGTGAATGGAAGTTTGAATGATTAAATAAATGAAAAGTCCGTTTACTGCAGAGAATCATTTCACAAGGCAGCCAAACTGGATTTAGAGAATAAAATTATTCAAGAAATTCTCCATGTATTTAGGTTCATTTTAGAATCCATGAACCTTAAGCTGTTCCTCCTTGACAATGCCAACCTGCAAAATAAAACTTAATTTAGCAGAATCACGCTAAGGACTATATAAATTCACCCCTAAGAAAACATGGAGCAGCCATTAAGAAGCAGCATTGCTAATAGCTTATCACATTTTTTTTGGTGGCACCAACTGTTAACAACAAACAGTTCCAGTCACATGAGTACCCTGACATGCCACAAAACACCGTGTAGAAGCAGGGATGATCCAGTCATTCCAATGACAAAGCCATCGCAAGGGTGTACACAAAGCACCCACTCACCTCCAAGAGAAACTGGCAAATGTTTTTCCTCTGGTCCCCTTGAAGCTGAATAACCTCTCCGTACTCGGGGTGCTCAATCACAGTACCATTGCAGGCAAATTTCTGGAGAAGAATATACATGTCCAACAGAACTGAGTCAAACACTGAGGTTTTATTTTCGCCGTATGACTAAAATCAACTACTCCGTAGCCTTGACTATGTTCATGAAACAAGTTTGTCTCCTCTAACCCCCAACCCTCCCAAGGTAATTTGAAATGAACTAGCAGGTCACATAATAAAGGCAATGATGTCACTTGGACCATCAAGAACTACATTATGTCGCCTGTTGCCAGAAGGCCACGTCAATCTTAGGTTAAGACGGGAGACCAGACATAAACACCTGAGTGTTAAGTGGGGGAATGAACACGGCTTTCCTGGACCCGCACTGCTAAGCTGTGAACCATCATCCAATGCGGAGGTGCGCATCCGTGACCCCACTTTAACCTCTCCTCCCTAACACCTGTACCTTTTTGAAAGCTTTCACAAGTTTCTTTTTGTCATAATCATCTGCAATGCCCTGGACAGTGGTCAGCGTCTTCCTGCCGTTCCGTTGCTGGATTCTTATATGAATGTAATCCTCAGTCCCTGCCGGGAGTAAGTCGTCACCCTTAGTTGCATCAGCAAAGGGGTCTGCAAAAGAGAGACAACAACAGTCAAAAGCAGGAAATACCGTTTAGTCGTTAGTTTTCCAGGTCTAGGGTAGGCTGCAGTCTAGACAGCCAGCAGAGAAGGTTCTAGTGTCCCCCCTCTTTCCGCGGATGGGAATGGGGGTGTGGGGGGCGGGGCATAAATAAAACCTCCCAGGTGCTCCCGCAAAAGGAGAACGCTTTGCATGGGCACGGCCATGGCTATCCCGGCAGAAAGATGTTCTAGGGAGACAGCGTCACCGCTGAGCACGACCCGCTAACGAGACAAGAAATGTTAAGCCCTTATTTTATAGCCGCCATCAATAATGTGCTTTGCCCTGACCGGCTTGGTTCAGAGGATGGAGCGTCGGCCTGCGGACTCAAGGGTCCCAGGTTCGATCCCGGTCAAGGGCATGTACCTGGGTTGCGGGCACATCCCCAGTAGGGGGCGCGCAGGAGGCAGCTGATCCATGTCTCTCTCCCATGGATGTTTCTATCTAACTCTCTATCCCTCTCCCTTCCTCTCTGTAAAAAAAATAAATAAAAATAAATCAATAAAACATTTTTTTAAAAAATGTGCGTCACCGCGATGACATTCTGCTGACAACAGAAACATTCAAGTCCCCCAATCATGTCACCGTGAAGGTGCCGTGCAAAAAGGAACAACAAAAAAACCTACCCATATACACACGTGTGTGTGTGTGTGTGTGTGTGTGTGTGTGTGTGTGTTTGTGCGCAGAGATCGAGGGGCGTCATCTGACAAACGACTCTCCCAGCGGAGAAAAGGGGACCTCGGGGCCCCTCGGAGGCCTGTCTCCGCATCTTTCACTAAGTGCCCCCGACACCTGCTCCCCGGCAGCTCCGCCCGCGAAGGGACGCCAACCCCCGAGCCCGGCATCGCCCCAGCGAGCGACGGGGCAGGCGAGGGGCCGCGGGGATGGCAGGGGCCGCGCCGGGAGCCGGGGAGCGGGGCTGGGGGCCGGTCGGCTCGGGGAGGGGTCGCGGGGGACCAGTCGCCATTTTCTGGGCGCCGAGACAAAGCCCCACTCGGGGTCCCGGAGGGCGGGGAGGGGGACCGGGCAGGGGCGGCGGGGCGGCCGAGGGCGCGCGGGGGCCAGCAGGGGACGGCGGCCAGCGGGTCTTACCGAAAGATTGGAGGTTCTGGATAGTGGACATGCGATACTAATGTGAGGCCGGTGAGGGGATAAAATTCCTGCGGGGCCCGCCCGGATCACCGTGTCAAGAGGCTGCAGGGGCGAGAAAACGGAAATCAAGAGATGCTTCGCCCCGGGGCTGGGATTCGGCGGGAGCGGCAGCGGCGGCGGCGGCGGCGGAAGCCGGGAGGAGGCGGAGGAAGAGGCGGCGGCGACGGAGGCGAGGACGCGACAGAAGAGGCGGCGCTGCGGCTTCCCCGACAAAATGGCCGGTGGAGACTATTTAGCCGAGCCCGCCGCCCCGCCCACGTGCTCGCCCGCGCCAGGAACTCTGGGACTTGTAGTTTCCCAGAGGCAGCAGCGCTCGGAAAGCCTGGGGCCGGTGGGCTTCCAGAACCGCAATTCCCAGCAGGGAGTTCGCGGCTCAGCGCTGGCCCGCAGGACCAGGACGGTCCGGTGGGTGCAGCGGTCCCCGCGAGAGCCCGCAGGTCGGGGCCGTCCTCTCCGTGCGCTCGCAGGCTCTCCTCACCGTACAGCGGCGGCACCGAGGGGTCAGAGCTGGGGGATAATCCCCATCCGTCACCCTGGAGGCCGGGGTAATGTAATGGCACCTCCTTTGGACTCGATGGCCGCCCCTCAGCATCTCCCGCATCGAAATTCCAGCCTCTCCTCCCCCCGCGTTGCTGGGGCCCCGTTAGTCCCACCGAGGTTCGAGGTGGGAGCTGCCCTCCCTCCCTCCCCGCGGGGTTGGGCAGCCTCCCGGTCCCCTCGCGCGGTGGTTTTCAGACTACTGCGTGCATCTCCTGGAAGGATGGATAGAACACAGTGAGAGACCCAGAGTTCGGGTTTCAGGAGGTCCGGGGTGTGACCCGAGAATCGGCGAGTCTGGCGAGCTCCCGGGGTCAGGACCGGCCGGGCGAACACACCGGAAAGCCAGCCCGTGGGTGTGAACACAGAGCCGTGAACCCGACAGGTGCCTGATCGGGACTGAAGGGCGCCCCCCCAGAGGCTCACTGGTGCAGAGTCAGGTCCCAGAGACTGTCAAGCTGCGCACAGAAAACACACCCGGGACTTCGGGAATGGGCTCACCCCAGCGGGCCTCCGCGGGGCTCAGTGGTTGGCTTTCTGGAAGCGAGGAGATAGACTAAAAATTAGGGGTCCTTAACCTTTTTTTAAAAAATGCCATGACTGTCTTGTGAAGCCTCTGCACCCCCTTCTCAGAATATGCTTTCAGTGCATGAAATAAAACACCTATTCTAGGGTTACAAAGGAAACCAATTATAGTGAACTTAAAAGCAATACAAGGATAACAGTGTTGTTTCTTTATCATTGCATTAATAAGATCCAGCAGTAGGTCTGACTACTAGAATTTCAAAAGGTGATAACAGATATTTTGAGATATCTGCAACAGCAGAAATAGGAATATACCTGTGACCTCTATTGGGGCAAAGTGACAGGTCCTTCTAATACTACTGTGATGTCCCCAGCATTCCTAATGAAGGAAATACTACACTTTGCCTGGAAGTTAGTGAAAATGGAGGTGTAATCCTTTTTTCCTGTCCAGTTTTAGGAATTCTCCCCCTTTTCCCCGACCCCCACAATATATCCATGAACAAGTATCTGCAGACCCCAGGTTTAGAATGTCTGGATTTAATAATCTTTTGTAATTAAAGCTGGTGATAGGTACCATCTAGTGCTTACTACATGCCTGTTGTAAGGTGTATATACAATATTATTAATCTATAGCCATTCTATGATGTAGTTATTACTCTAACAGATGCAGAAATGGGGGCTTTTGTAGGTTACATAATTTGCCTTAAAAAAAATCAAATTCTTAACTCTGAGGAATCCAACTACATTTTTGGTCCTCTAGTCCTGATTTAAAATGAATAACACATTTATATCCAAACTACAGTGTGAAGTTTTAGAGCTGGTTCCAAAACAAGGAGAATTAGAAGACTTAAAACCTCGTCTTTTTAGTTCTGAATGGTACCAGTCTAGTTTAAGGTGATGATATTCGGCCTTATTTCAGAAGAAAGTTTAGATCACTAGCAGAGCACAGTGGTATGGACTAGAGGAATCAGGGAAGATTTTTTAAAAAAGTAGAATAGTTGAAAAATAAAAGCTCCCAATGCTAGAGATAGACCCCTCAAACTGGCTTTTACCGTCTTAAAGGCTAAGAGAGAGAGACACAGAGAGAAATGAGCTAGGAAATCCGTGTCTACAGGGTGAGAACATACCAGTTGTGCAGGAGGAGTGATTCTGCCTGGCCCTGAGCCACAGGAGATATTTTTCTGGGGCCCTCATAAAGGGGACACTGTGATGTATTGCACAGCATCCCAGCAGTCTGCCTACATGAGGACAATGGTGGGTTTTGTGCAGCTGTTTCTGGTACCTGCTAGTCATGAGGACATGCTTTCCGGTGAGGGCCTTGGGTCCTCCTTCATCCATAGTTTGCCGTCTCCCCCCCTCTCCCCCCCCCCGCCCCCGACATACAAAATGGGAAGAGGCTCTAGGGCAGCGGTTCTCAACCTGTGGGTCGCCACCCCTTTGGGGGTTGAATGACCCTTTCACAGGGGTCGCCTAAGACCATCGGAAAACACATACTGTTTTTGTGATTGATCACTATGCTTTAATTATGTTCAATTTGTAACAATGAAATTGGGGGTCACCACAACATGAGGAACTGTATTAAAGGGTCGCGGCATTAGGAAGGTTGAGAACCACTGCTCTAGGGTCTTTTTACTGCCTCAGTGAGATTCACAGAGCTTATTAGTTACATTGATTTGTTACGTTTTCAAATAATATACTGTAATATTTTTTTCAGCCTCCAGAAAACTTTTCAGGTGAAATACCTGTAAATTGAAAGCAATAGGTCCAATCTATTTTTATTCTGAAAAAAGTACAATAAGTACACTATATTTCTAGACCTTTTAGACACTCTGTAGTGTTCAGGTCCGTTAGAAGTCAGTGAAAATCTTGAATTATCATGCTTGGTTGTTATGTTAGCAATGTGTGACATACATGAAATGCTTGAAACATTACGTATATGATAAGAAGGGTTTAATTTCTTTTCTTATCATTGAACGTAGAATTCTGTTAGAACAAAACTCATTATCTATATTCACGTAGGTCAAAAGTAAAATCATGTCCCCGGAAACCTACTTAACTACAGAGAATTGTTCACCAGCCAGGAGCTGAGGAACCCTCCACACCCCAGGTCCTTAACACATCAAAGTAACAGGCCTTTACAACAGAAATATAAGCAAGACCGCGCCTGGGAGTTGCCTTTTAGTCGGCAAGGTCAGAAGGGAAATGGAGACTCGGTGATCTTGAGTAGAGGAGGCGGAGACCTAGCATCTCTCAGATGGAGGCGATGAACCCCCTGGACAGCATGGGAAAGAAAGGATTCAAGAGTCATGAGCCAGCCAACTTCCAGAAAGCTCTTCGAAAAGGGATACGTATTGTTTCCCTTTGGGAAGCCATAGTAAAATTTTATTGAGGTTTAACTTCTAGTTACAGACAGGATACTCTACCACATTGTGAAGAGATGGTCCCCCCTTTCCCTAATATATCGACACATTAAAGGACATAAGTTCTATGGTCATCTCAATAAGATGAAAAAAATTGATTTTGATCACCTGATTCTATGCTCCAAGAATACCCCTCCCCCTTTTTCCCAGTGAGGGAAGGGCAGAAGACCACAGTGTGGGGGTGAAAGCTGCATGTTATTTGATTTCCTAGAACTTTCTGGAAGGTGGGGTGATACAGGAGAGTGTTGCTTCTTATTTCAAGGGTAGACCATTGACCTTTCCGAGTCTCACATTTTTATGCTGATATTTTCAATGTAATAATAGCTTCCCTGAATTCTTTTCTTAGCTCACTTTAATAGAAAAGCTACTTAATCGATTCTATTACTCTTTGAACTGAGCCACCAGCTATTGTATAGGTTGAGTATAACCGTGTCACAGTCCGCCCACCACTGTACGTCATCCCAGGCCAACCACGCATGACCTTCCATTACAGGGCTGCCCAGAGCTCTGGGAACAGCCACATCCAGATGCAGATCAATGGCACTGCATCTTCATAAAATCCCATTTAATTGCTATCCTCCTCTTCGTGTTCTGTCAGTTTCTTAGGCCACAGGCTCTACATTTTCACGACTTAAGTTTAATCTTACTTTATTGTAAACATGGTCTGTATTGAATGGATTTATAATGTTCGTAAAACAACCTCACCCAAGATCTTGTTTCTTGTTTGACAGGAGTGTATCTCATGTAAGCAAACAATAGAGAAATACTCACGGGGGAGAAGAGTAACAGCTCGTACAGAGAGCATGCCGAGTACGAGGTCAAGGCTCTGTTTCCATGCACTGACTCTGTGTTCTTCAGCCAGCCTCGTCCTAAACTCGGGAACACAGATCTCAGACGGGCAGTCAGCTCCGTACTGCCCTTCCTCCGGGGTTGTTCTCTCTACGCTGGTGATTTCATACATTTCCTCTCTTCTCAAATCCCAGTTCCTTCCCCCGTGTTCATCCTCAGCTGATGACCTTGCTCACACTGAATGAGAACATTGAAGTGATCAGGTGGGACAAACCTCACCCAGACACCAAATTCCAGACCTCCCTCCATTTGTACCACTGTCCTTTGCCTTGTTGTTAAAATAGATGAATTATCCCAGTTTTCTTCTGCTGCTCTCTCAAGGAAGTTGCATTTATAATCTCTCTCTCTCTCTCTCTCTCTCTCTCTCTCTCTCTCTCTCTCTCTCTCTCGGCATTAAATTCACCAGGATGCAACTATTCTCTAGAATCTTCCATCTTAAAAGGACAAAAACCAAAGCTTCCCTTGGTCTTATATCCTTTCCTTGCTAGGACCCATTCCTCCCCAGCCCTCCAAGCAAGCCTCTGTCTCCCTGCTATGCCGAGGCCATTCATGTCAAGTTTCCTTGACCTCTCTCTTGCCAATCCAGTGCCACTCACTGTTCTTATCTTACTAGACCCCCTACGCAGCACTTCACGAAGCGAACTACTCCCTTCTTCTCTTGGCTTCGATGACATCACACTCTCTTGGCCTTTTTCCATGTCATTGATCACACTATTTCCAATTCTTTTGCTGGCTCCTTGTCTACTCACACTGTGCTAATGCAATGTTTTAAACAGGAGGGAAATCGGGGGACAGCGGTGGCCTGGAAGCCAAGGGAAGGAAGTACGCACTCCAGGGGCTGGGTTAGCAGTGGTTGGTAGACAGCAGCAGGGGATAGTTCTGTTCAGAGTTGCACTCAGTGGCTTCATGGTGTCAGCATGAGGGGACAGAGCCGAAACAGAGGGGACAGTTTTCAAACATTCATGAGGTCAGGGAGGGTCTCAGGTCATTTCTACTGGGGTTACATGGTTGCAATAAGCTATGAGCAAAAGGAAATGCATTAGAATTTCTCCTTAAGCTAAAACAAACAAGCTAAAACAAACAAAAAAACAGAGAGGAAGTTATTCTTCACCAAAAGCAGCTTTGAGAAATGGGTAGGACAAGGAGACTGTAAGAAAACCAATTTAAAATATGTTTTCAATTACAGTTGACATACAATATTAGTGTTTTAGGTGTACAACATAGTAATAAAACATTAACTAAAATTTTAAAAAGTCTACTCTTGAATTCAGCTCACCTTAATTCCCTTTGAGGACTAGGCCTCTTTAATAATAATAATGCCCCTTAATCAAAACATCTGAGAATTTGCAGAGCTGTCAGTAACAGAACAGAATTTGGAGGGCCATGTCGTTGCTTCTTGGAGTAAAATTCCACAATTAAAAATAAAGGACCCCACGCGATATAACAGGCAATATCCACAATAGCATTTTTCACGGTAACTTCAGAAAGGGATTTCATGTGGTGTGTTGTTGTTTTAAAAAAAATAGATGATAAAGAGTGAAGACCTTCCCCCTCTTAGAAACAGTTGTGTATTTGTTAAAACAACCCAGTCACAAAAACCAAATCTGGCTTTTCAAAGTAAACACATTATTTTCGATGTAATTGCTGTAATTAGCCTGTGGGAACATCACTGGCCATTAGCAGAAAAAACAGATGGAATGAGGTTTGTCTTCATGCATGAGCTAGGATGTCATGCAAACACCAATTGTTAGCTATAACTCAGTCACCCTGTTGCACGGCTGGGATGCTGAGTTACAAATAATGGTGGAAATGTACAGCCAGACCCTGAATGACCTCTTTTCGTTACTCAGAATGAACATTTTAGGTGTCGTCCAGGGTAGCTCATTAAAACGTGTGGAGATTGCAAAATCAGGTCAAACAAAAATTTGAGCCAACTTCAGAGCAAAAGCAAGAGCTACTATTTCCCATATTGATCCCACTGTTTCAGCTAATGGAGCTGCCACTGCCCCAGCAGCCCTGGTGAGAAACCTGGGGGCCTTTTCACCCTCTCCTTCCCCCCTTCCCTTTCTACTTGGCCTCCGTCTGCTGCCTACTGATGAGCACCTACCTGCAGCCTCACTATTGCCTTGGGCCTGGGTAGGGTCCTGGTTAGGAAGCAGGATAGTGTGAACTCTTAGGGGTTGGGAAGGGGAACGGGCTGACGTGCGTTCTTAAAAAGCACCCGGGGGGTTCTGATTCCCCCTCCCTCCCACATGGTGAAGAGCCTCAAGGTGTAATAGAGATTCTCAAGATCGAAGGGAATACAGTACCTTTCATAGCAGGGAGATTTTTCAAACCCCAAGTGAATCATCCCAGTAACATAAAGGAACAAAAAGGCACTTGAAGGAGACATGAGACACCATGAAAGGCAGCAGGACAAGCCCGAGATGTGGATTTGAGATCTTCAATACAGACCTTTGACCGCCACCTCCGCCTGTCTCTGGGCAATACGACTCTGCCCAGGTCTGACCGTGTATCCTTCTCTGAAGGGGATGCCAACATGATTAATTCTGTGTCTTGTCTCCCTTCCTAGACTGGCTTGACATAACCACAGCCTAGAGCCAGATCACCATGGCCATCCAGGTGAACCAACTTTGTTTTAAGCACCTGCTCAGTTCCAGGCTCTGTGCGGGACACATGGAACTCTGTCTTCAGGGAGCTTTCAGGTCAGTGTGGGAGAAGGACATGTGACAGGTGAGTGCACTGCAGCGGATGGCTCAGCGGGGGTCTCCCCAGAGCAGACTGTGACCCCAGGACAAATGTCGAGGAGGGGGACGTGAGACAATGAAGGGAGGACATGCCACAAAGGTGGCACCAGTGAACAGGTAGGTTAGCACTGTGGGTAACCGGGCCTCAATCCTGCAGGGGACTTGCAGAGGGACCGCACTGAACCTCTCTGCTCACCGTGTGGCCAGCAGCACTGGGATCAGCCGGGAGCTTGTCAGAAATGCCACATCCTGGGCCCCATCCCAGCCCTGCTGAATAGGAATTTGCACATTAAAGTTTGAGAGGCATGGCCTTAAATCTTTCATCTTGATCAAACGTGATAGCTTTGATACAAAACAAATTTTTCTATATTTTAGGACTTGATTCCAACAAACTGGATCCATCTTTGAGGTTTCCAGTGTTTGAAGTGGGCATTAAAGTCTTCCAGTCCTTAGAAAGCTCTTTAAAATGCAACTCTACTTACCTGCATTTTATCATCATTATAACTCGGTTGCAGAAACAGAAGGCTCACGCAACCAACTGTTCTGTCAGATGCAAATTTTGTATGGGAAATACTTCTGGGAGAAAATAGAGCGGCCGTCATGCGAGAAGTTATTTTTAAAGGACTATACCAAATGGCTCCTGTACTTGAAAGTTTTATCAAAAATTTCAATGAATAGAGGAACCTTTGTGGAAGATCAACAAAAGCACACATTGAAATAGATAGATGCCCTCCTCAAAATGTAACCAAAGTTTCATATGTAAATTATGAAACATCAAAAATAAGTAGCTCAATGTTTGTTTATATGCACCCTTGATACTGACACGTGGGCTTACTTTGGATACTCATCTGCATTTCATCTCTAACACAAGGACTAAACTAAAGCGGTAAGACGAACTTTGCAGGTAGTATTGCTGCATAACAAACCACCCCAAATTTCGATGGTTTCATAAAGCAGTGATTTATTCTCGCTCGTGTCTACAGGTTGGCCGAGGTGGCTCTGCCATCTCAGCTGGGCTCTCTGTCTGTTCCTTGGACCCGTGGGCTCCCTGGGTCTGTTCCTTGGACCCGTGGGCTCCCTATGGCATGTTCTCATGGTGAAGGGCAACATGTAAGTGGACAAACCCAACTCCATCAACGTATTTCAAGCCCCTCATGTCCCTCTTCTTCTCACATCTCATTAGCTAAAGCAAGTCACACGGCCAAGTCCAAACCAAGGGTTGGAGAAGACTATGGTCTGAAGGTTTGTGTCCCTCCATAATTCATATGTTGAAACCTAATCCCTAAGGTGATGATATTGGGAGGTGAGGCCTTTGGGAGGTGCTAGGTCGTGAGGGCCCCTCCCTCGTGCTTGGGGTAAGTGTCCTATTAAAAGAGGCCCCAGAGGGATCCCTTGAGGTCTTCCACCATGCGAGGAAACGGGGTAGGTCCGAAGTCTGTGACAGGTTTTACCGGATTCCAACCAGCACCCTAATCTTGGACTTAAGAACTGGGAGAAATAAATTTCTGTTGTTTATAAACTGCCCAGTCTCTGGTATTTTGTTACAGCAGCCTGAACAGACTAAGACAAAGAAGTATGCTCTACCAAGCATAAAGGCAAGTGGCATGGCCAAGCCCAACTTTAGTGGGGCGGGGTAGTGCACTCCTCCCAGAATTAGGGGGTTAGAGGGAGTGAATATTGGAAGAACAATAACCTTGTCTACTAACAATAGAAAAATTGAGGCACAGCAATTTGCATCATAAGTCATGGTGCTGATACTTGTGATTTTCTTATCCTAAGAGAAAAGGAGGACACAAGCGTCGAGTATCTGTAGTTACCAAACATTCTGCTGGGGGGTTTCTCATGTGCTATTTCATTCAACCTTTCACAACACCATGAGGAAGGGACCTGTGACCCCACTGAGCCAAACCGGTCAGGGCTCTATGGACTGCTTTAACCCACCAGGCAGAGAAGGCTCTTGGCTTTTATAGTGTTTTCATTCACACGTTCATTTCAGGTTAGTGGAGGGTTCCTATTCCTACGTGGGGATGGCGGGGGACAGTGTCTGGCTTCAGCGTTCTGGACGGGCCAGACACAGAGGAGCAACAACTGCCCTGAGCTTGTGCAGGACTCCAGGGGAGTTCCTGACCTGCTTCCCGCTCAGCTACAGAGTCCCTGCAGAGACTGGCAGGGGCTTCTCCACGGATGCCCAGGCTTACCGCCAGGGTCTAACCCAAGTTCTCAGCCTTAGTACTCCTGACATTTTGAGTTGGATGATCTTTGTTGTGGGGGACTGTCCTGTGCATTGTAGGATGTGTAGGAGCCTCCCTGGCCACTAGCGACTGTATGACCACTCCATGATATGGCGATCAAAAATGTCCCCTAAGAGGCAAAATCACACTACCACGCCTATCCTCTCACTCCGATCCCTGCTTGGAGAATTGCTGGTCTTACCTGGGTGTCACTCAGTAGAGGTGATTGCTGGGAATTCTGTTCTCAGGAGAACAAGCATGGAGAGGTGACTGGAAGGACTGGGGTACGAGGCAACCGTGACTTTGCATGTTGGCCCCTCTGGTGACTAACCACTGACTTCTTTCCCTAGCCCCTCTTCTCTCCCAGCCTTTCCTAACCAAAAAACAAACCAACAACAATCACATTCCTACCAACATTATTTTCATCAATGACTTTTACTTCTTTATCATTTCTCCTGACAGTAATTCTCGGCAATGTGCATATAACATGAAGGCAAGCATAACTTTCAGAGGCCATCACAGAAATGGTCCTGTCATCCTTATTTTCTCAAACCATTAAAATATTTTCATTTATAAAAATTAATCTAAATATAAATATTGACACTGAAGATCAAAATCACTTGATGACAAAATAATTCTTCTGGAACTATAACATATACTTATGGTTTTTAATAGTAAATTAAATCTTTGCACTTTTTTTTGGCACAAGGAAACCTTTATAAAAATTCAAATGCCATAGAGCAGGCTTCTTCTTCTTCTTCTTCTTTTTTTTTTTTTGCAAGGCTCACACAGTACACATTTTCGTCAAGGAAAACTGAATATTTTAACACTGTAACACAACAATAGCTGCTTTTCATGCCTCCTGAAGAAAACGTTCTATTTGGAACCAGATCTTTTCTGTTGTGTTGTTCAAATTTGAATATGTTTGCTTTGAACCATACCAACAGAGCAAAAGACCAAAGATTGACTTTATTTCCAAGGCATTATTTCTGTTGGAGAAGACACACACAGCATCAGCAAGAATAATTATTGGAAGATAGATAGACCCCCGTCAGGAATGCACCACAGCACACATTTCAGCAGCAAGTCAGGTCTGGGAATGTGCCGACCAGCAAAAGAGCGTAGCCGTTGGAAACAACACAGAGACGGAGGGAGGCTCTTCGGGCGTGAGGCATTCTAACTATACTTAGCTTCCAGGTGTGACTTTGCAAATTAATGTCTATGGCCCTCAGTCTCCGGATATAAAAAAAAATGGCGATACTTTTTGAATAGGGTTGCTCTAAGGATTAAAATGAGAAGGATAATAAACATCAGTCATACTATTCCCTTGCCTCCCATCTTTGCCTTCTTCCTTAGATTCAGAATATATTAGCAGAATGATCGATTGAGTGAAATTCCAGTTCCATTTGCTTTTATAAACACAGTCTACATAGTCATGCATTTGAGACCTGAAACAGAGTTAGTATCAACTCTGTGTCCATTAAATTCACAGTTTGTCCTGAAAGTTTTCTGGCTATTCCTTAACTATTTTTGTCTTTATGGTCATTTTACTACTTTGGCTGAATATTTATTGGGAAGTGAATTTTGGAGGACAACGTTTTCTCATGTGGCTATAGTCTGCGACAATGCATTGAGCGACACCTCATTTAGAGGTGGTCATCGCTGACCCACGTCACGTTGGTTCTGGACAGTGCCCTAAAGTTAAGCCAGTGATGGGCTTTCTCAAGCCCCTCTCCACTCCAGAGTGGGGAAAGTCTCAGGAAGTCCAAGGAAGAACCTAAATTCTCAATGAGCCATAGTTTCAAATGGGCCTGGGCGTGGCAATGGGTGAGGCAGAGCTTTCTATTTTGTGGCTGGTGATCGCAAAGCAATGAGAATGACGGGTGGTGCGGTGGGCTGGGGGCCTAGCAGGAAGGAAGTGGCTAAAGGGAGACCTGCATCCTTGATGGGCGAGCACTCTCCAACTGTGACAGTCCCTAGTGCTCACACAGGGGCATTTTCATCTTTTCCCTTAGCATTTGCAAGATAAGATGCTTGTGAGAGATTAGTAAGAACTGATGATGAATTAAATGAAAATACCCATCTCCCTTCCCTCCACCCCCACCCCCACCCCCACCCCCACCCAACCATTTTTCTTTGGACAAATTGTTGATATGTCATTTTAGTTGAAGCAAAAGGATTAAAAAAAAAGAAGATCACAAAGACAACATACAGTAGCAAAGCAGACAGGGACATGATGCATTTTTGGACGTGGAACTCTACTGTTGGAAGCCAGCATCTCGGTTTTCTGTCCTGGCTTCTCCTGGGAGCCTAAGGCAGAGAGCGGGCGAGACCGCCATGCCGATGTCTGGGGCCGCTCTCTGGGTGAGGTATCAGGACAGCCCTGTGCACCGTGGCTCCCCAGGCCCTCTCCTCAGGTGGAGATCCATATAGTATTCAATGGCTGTTGGGTCAAGGCACTGTCGTGTACGCCGGAGGCAGTGGGTCACTGGCAGTGGAGCTCCGTGGCGCTAATACATCACAGCGGATTCCAGGGTGGGCTCCTGAGGCGAGACAGTGAGCACACGGTCAGCCACGTGGCAGAAGTGAGGAGAGGCATGGAAAACGGCTGCTGCTTTTTTATGTCATAGAAGGTATTCATGCTCATTGACCAGTTACATTGTTCACAATATTTAAAAAGTGATGTATGTTTACCATGTGCATTTTAATCCACCTGAAATTTATTTGGGTATATGGACTACTAAGGCAAGTTGGTGCCCTTCACACTACCACCCCCTTGGCCAATCTCCCAAGCACATTAAAAAAAGAAAATCTATACTTTCCCTCCTAGTTCCTAATGCTTTAAAAAATTCACATAACACATTTTCTATGTGCCTGTACTGTATCTGAGCTTTCTCATTTATTCCATTCATCACTAATTCCTCTATAGAAGCAATTTACTAATTCCTCTATAGAAGCAATTTTCTACCATTATGCAGCAAGGATTTTTAAAACATGCAATCCCGCCCTTCCCTTCGATTGTCAAATAAAAAAAATGATAACAGCCAACACAACAATAGCCATCCAGTGTGAATGAATCAAAATTATACCTATTTTTTGGTCTGATTGGCAAAAAATATGTAATTTTGGTGTGCCGCAGAATTTGAGTCATTAGTTTATGTGTGCCCAGAGATGAAAAAGGTTGAAAATCGCTGCTTTACAGCTTTTAATTTGTTTGAAAATCTGGCAGGAAAATCACTTTAACTTTGCAAAATGCTTTTGTCTATTTTTTCTGATTTATTCCTACATAAACCTTAAAAAAGTCCCACTGAGCTTTTTATGAGAACTGGATTAAACTATAAATTAATAGGAGAAATGACTTTTCTTATTGAATTATTGATGTGACTTATCAGTATCTCAATATTAAAGGTATCCTTGCATTCCTGTAAAATTATCTGGTAATTTATTATTTAATGTTCTTCTGTGTCTAATTTGTTAATATTTTATTTAGTATGCATCATTTCTCTGAAGAAATACAATTAGTGTGTGGTTTGTGTATATCTCTGTATATATGTCTATGTGAATCTGTGTGTGTGTGTGTGTGTGTGTGTGTGAACATGGAGCATGTGTACACACTTACCAGCCATGTTAGGCTTTGGTACTCGAGGTTATAGTAGCTTTACAACATATCTTTTAGTTTCTAATTTTTTTTGCTCTGAAACATTTTATATTGCATGGGAATTAACTGTTCCTTCAAAATTTATCAGCTAAATCACTTAGCCAGAGAATCTTTTTCTGAAGGTTTAATCAATTTAAAAATTTTATTTAATTATTTTTCACGAATATTCTGATTTTATTAGAATTATGACTTTAAAACTTATTAGCATCGATTTATATCACATTTATATATTTAAATTTAAAAATTTACATCTCTTTTATAGTCTTATGTTTTTATTTTATTTATTTTTTTCTTGATTTGGTTTACAAAGAAATTCTATTTTATATTTTTCTAAAGCACAAACTCTTCAATTATCATAAATTTCTATAGTTCTCTGGTTTTAATTTATCTTTGATGTCTAGAATTCAATGTCTATTTCATTAGTTTTGCTTCTTTAATAACAAAAAAACATTTAATATTATAAATATGACTAGTATAGTTTTATACAGACCCCATTTGTTTCAATATATGTAATGTTTTCAAGTTCTAAGTGCTCTGTGGATTTACTTTTCTCTTTAGTTCATAGTTCCTTGGAAATGTGTGTGTCAGAGTGTGCACATGTGCATGTTTGTATAAATGTACAGTTGTGTATGCTGTATAAATCAGAATAGGGTTTTTGTTTACTTTTACTTTTGTTCTAATTTTCTAGATTTGCCCTGTCCAATATGGTAGCCACTAGCTACTTGTGGCTGTTTACATTTAGGTTAAAATTAAATGAAAATGTAAAGATCAGTCCTTCCAAGGCAGTGGCCATATTTGAAGTGCTCAGTAGCCACATGTGGCTACCACATGTGGCCTTTCCATTATTTTAGAAAGTTCTATTCAACAGTGTACTGTTCTAGGTTATTTTTGTCATCGGTGTCACAGAAGGTAGTTTTATACTGTCTACTTTTTGGAATTTATTGAGATTTTCTTTGTAGCTGGTATAAAATCAGTTTTTATAAATGGCCCATCGATGGTTGGAAAGAAAGTGAACCTTCTGTAAAGTATACAGTTAAATAAATATCTTAATTACGGGAATTTTAAAGTCACCAACCATGGCATAATAAATTGTTTTGCTCTATTGTTTGCCAAAGCAAGGAAGGCTCATGAGTTATCGACTTTATTTCACTAAAATTAAAACACCTTCCCTCTTTGTTTTTTCTCTGCAAATGCTTCTTGTCTTAAATTCTACTTTGCTTGAACGTAGTATTTCCATTTTTGTTTGCATTTCTTTAGTAAATATTGTCCATGTTTTCATTTTATTTTTTTATTTTTATTTAAAATATATATTTTATTGATTTTTTTACAGAGAGGAAGGGAGAGGGATAGTCAAAAACATCGATGAGAGAGATACATCGATGAGAGAGATACATCGATCAGCTGCCTCCTGCACACCCCCCACTGGGGATGTGCCCGCAACCAAGGTACATGCCCTTGACTAGAATTGAACCTGGGACCCTTCAGTCCGCAGGCAGACGCTCTATCCACTGAGCCAAACCGGTTTGGCCATGTTTTCATTTTTAACCTCTCTGTTATTTAAAGGTAATTTATTTTAAAAAAATAATTTATTGCCTTGACTGGTTTGGCTCAGTGGATAGAGCGTCGGCCTGTGGACTCAAGGGTCCCAGGTTCGATTCCGGTCAAGGGCATGTACCTTGGTTGCGGGCACATCCCCAGTAGGGCGGGAGGCAGCTGATCGGTGTTTCTCTCTCATTGATGTTTCTAACCCTCTATCCCTCTCCCTTCCTCTCTGTAAAAAAAAATCAATAAAATATATTTAAAATAAATAAATAAATAAATAAATAAATAAATAAATAATTTATCAAGGTGAAATTCACATAAATTAACCCTTTGGGAATGAACAAATCAGTGGCGTTTAGTATGTTCACAGTGTGTGCCGCCACCACCTCTGTGTGGTTTCAAAAGCTTCCCCTCGCTGTAAAGTAAAACCTCTCACCTCCTGAGCAATTGCTTCCTATTCCCCGTCCCCGCAGTCCCTGGCAACCACCGATCTATGTTCTAGCTCCACGAAAGGTAATTTATTTTTAACCACCTGATTTATAACAGGTTCCTTCCCCAGCCCTAGTGGTCTGCCCTTTTAGTGTAATAATGAATCTTTTAGCTCTTTGAAGAAATGGCCAGGAGCAAGGTAATTGGACTTTGAAAGGTCAGGGTAATGGCTGGCCCCCGAAGGAAAGGCAATGGATGGGCTGCCCCGGCCACGTGGTGCCTCATAGGTGCAGTGGTTGTAATTCTAAATGGCACGGCCAGCATCGCGCTGTTACCGTTACCGTTACCAGTGCACTCAGGAGACAGGAGATGAGGAAGAGGACGGGGAAGGGCGTGACTGGTGATGCATAAAAGGCCAAAGGTTATACTTGTCCTTGCTTTGGTCTTATCACTCAGACAATGTCTGCCCGTAGCATAATGGTACCACTGAGGCAGTTTAGCTGGGTCGTCACATCCCTTATAAGTAGCATCGAGCATTTGCCAAAATTCCGAAGCAAGTGTGGGTGTTTAGGCAAATAATCTATGATTCCCCGACCTCTATATGACCTCCAGGGTTTGTGCAAATTATCTTCTGCCCCTTTCTTTGCCTCATTTAGGGGCAGTTGCTGCCTTTTTTCAGGACCACAAGTGGCTAATGGGAAATTTAAGGAAGAGTGAGTATGGTTCAAAAACAGCATAAAAACTCCTGCACTGCACCTCAACCCGACCTTACGTTCATGTGTCCACATTTTCATTTCTCTTCTATCAAAATTGGTTCCTACAAGGAGGTGGTTATGCAGTTGAGGGGCTGTGTCCATATATCAAAGAGGTTGGCAATGCCCGGCAGGGTGTTCGTCGAGTCTCTTAGCTCCCCATCACCCCCACCGACAGGCCACGAGACCATGCAGAAAGGATGGGTCTTGGGGCTCAAGCAGGGAAGCCACAGACAGAAGGGCTACAGAATGGAGGTGCCACCTCCAGTGAGAGAGACGGGCGTTAGGACAGAGACGACATTTACCATCAAGTCCTTGGCGGTGCTTTTCCTGTTTGTCGAGGAGCCTTGGAGAATGAAGTTGCGGTTGAATGTTTTTGAGTTGGTCACTGAAGATACCGCCATTTTTTCAGCTGAAAGGAAACAAATGGGAATGTCACCCAGAGCTGGACCGACTGTTAAGGAAGAAAGACCAGGTGTCCGGATTGCCCAGGCTTGTGTTCTGGACCTGGAATCTCATTCTGGTCCGCGGGTCTGACTGGGGCTTTACCAAATAGGGTATCATTAGTAGCTTTCTGGGAAAAGGTAGGTTAGAGATCATCTAATATAGTTCATAAATTCTTATTTGCCATTTGGAAATATAAAATGCTCTAAAAAGTGCATGTATTTATAACTTTGGAGCCAAAATTGTCTGATGGCAAAATGTAACTTGAATGGCCATGCGGCCCTTTAAAGTCCTTGTCCACCCCATTGAGTGTGAACATTCTCACGCCTTCTTGCCAGGATATTAATGACACCATAGCTGGGGGTGTGGGGGTGGGAAGGCTGTTATAAATTATACAGTATATATATCATATTACCTTTTTTCCCAATTACAGTTTACACTCAATATCATTCTGTATTAGTTTCAGATGTACAGCATGGTAGTTAGAAAATCATGTACTTTACAGAGTTCTCCTGATGCTGCAAGCACCCACCTGGCCCCACACATAGTTATCACGATATTATTGACTATATTCCCTAGGCTGTGGTCTACATCTCTGTGACCACTCTGTACCTATTAATTTGAATTGCTTAATGCCTTTACCTTCTCCATCCTGCCTTCCAAACCCCTCTCCCCTAATGTCCAAGAAATTCTGAAACACATATTGACCTAAGGCTTTCAAACAAGGTGTCATGGATCTATAATAAATTTTAATTGTAGAAGTTTTGGTGGACCATAAAGTAGGCATTCAATAACCATCTAACAATGAATGGTGGAACCAAGACTTCAACATATATCTGCTGACTTCCTATTGTTCTAATTTGTAGACCTAAGATTTCTGCGTTGGCATCATCATCGTCATCGTGTGGCTCCTGAATCCAGAGAACTTGTTGAAAATGTCCAGGATAAGGGTGATACACCTGGCATCGCTAGATTCCCTTCCAGGTTAGATGCTTTGGGTGCCCTGCCCACGTCTCCCTGACAGTCATATTCCAGCACCTTCTGACACATCCTCTGCAAGTGCTGCCACTCTCCGTTGCCCATGCACGAGGCAGGTCAGAAGTACCAGGAAGCTAATGCCCTGCAGGAGTAACTTCAGCCAGTGATAGGTGGGAGTTGAAATACCTCGTCTTCATACCCTTTGGGCAAGAAACTCTGAGGTGCAGTCAGCACCATCTCCCAGAAGTTCCCAGCAGTATTTAGTGCCTTGTGCGGGCTTTCTTCTCCGAGTCATTTCTCTTCCCCTACTAGTGCGTACTGCAGTCACCTCCCAGATGAACCACTTGCACTCATATCCTTGTCCCAGGGTCTGCTTCTTGGGGATCCAAGCTGAGAAAGACCCTCCACAAGAGCGACTCCAGGTGGGAACCTGCCGTTGGATCCGCTCCTCAAACCCAGATTTCTGAGCTACTCAGAGTGAGAGTCACGCTTAGTCCTTCGGTTGCTTTGTGGTTTTCATCGAGCTCACCTCTCACGGGTGGGGCAGGCAGTTTCCTCCTCAGCTGTCTGGATGTGTCTATTGTTTGCACCTACAAACAGAACACAGCAGTCAACACACCTTCTCAAAGCCCGAAAACGTTACCTTCCACGTTTTCCACAGAACGAGTGCGGACACACGCACCTGGTTCCTCTGCTTCTGCTCCCGCTTCCTGGTGAGGTGCACACACGGTGCTATGTTGAGTCCGGCGATGGTCAGGGCTGAGATCCGGCTCTCGATATCAGAAATCTTAACGTGGCAGAAAGACAGAATCAGTAGGAAGAAAGCACAGGTGGGGAGACTCTTTGTTAAAAGTGTTATACATCGATAAAGAATAAACCAGCTTTGCTCTGGCCGGTGTGGCTCAGTTGATTGAGTGTCAGCCCATGCACCGAGAGGTCGCCAGTTCAATCCCCAGTCAGGGCACATGTCCAGGTTGCAGGTCTGATTCCCAGTAGGGGGTGTGCAGGAGGCAGCCAATTGTTGTTTCTCTCCATCTCACCCCCCTTTCTCTCTCTAAATAAAAGAATTTAAAAAAAGAACAAATCTGCTTTGATATATGCTCATTTATTCATTCAACTTCTACATCTGCTATAGTGAGAAAATAAAACACAGGCTATTCTTTGTAAGTTTAAAGTTCTAGTTGGTGGCTCTAGAGCAGGGGTCCTCAAACTACGGCCCGCGGGCCACATGCAAATACAAATATTGTATTTGTTCCCGTTTTATTTTTTTACTTCAAAATAAGATATGTGCAGTGTGCATAGGAATTTGTTCATAGTTTTTTTTTTAAACTATAGTCCGGCCCTCCAACGGTCTGAGGGACAGTGAACTGGCCCCCTGTTTAAAAAGTTTGAGGACCCCTGCTCTAGAGCATGTCAGCCACGTCAGAGCACCCCTAGGGATAAATGGGAGCCCATGGCACTTGGGGACGCCTGGCCCAGGGCCATCTGGGGTGGGTGGTCAGGGGAGGCTTCCGTGGGAGGTGACACGTGATGTGCGCTTTGAAAGTCCGGCTTCATTTTTCCATGGCATCATGACACAGCTCTGAGCTCTAGGAGGGATCCCCAGCAACTCCCGGCTCAAGTCCATCTTTCCTATTGAGGAACTCCGTCCTCCCTCTGGGCATCCGTTTCCTTGACTATAACATCGAAGGTAGGAAGGAGCTCGGATTTCCTCCCAACAGTGTCTTAAGGCAAATAGAGAGCACGAGCCCACTCAATGCCAGAAAGAACCTGGTCCATCCCTGTCCCCAGGATAAAGAAGACACAGTCCCTACTCTTAGAAAATGGCATTATTATGTGCTGTCACATCATTATGCTAAGTGTGCCTCATTCATGAACTTATTCGTAATCCAGTGACATAGGAAACCGTTCCTTGGTTTTATAGATGAGGAAACCATGGCTCAGAGGGATAAGTACTACACCCACCATCTCACAGCTGGCCTGGGGCAGACACTGGAATTGATGCCAGTGTTCCTGCTCTTGCCACATTCTCAGAGGCCTTGCCAAGGCTGGCATGGGAGGCAGTGGAAGGGGCAGGAGAAGACTGGCAGAGTTGAGGGAGGAGGTGGGGATCACGGTTGACCTGCTGACATGGCACAGTGAGTGGTGCTGGGGCATGAAATAAGTAACCTGAACGTAGGCCCAGCAGCCATGTGTGTGCTCCACCTCGAGGTCCCCATTGCCTTCCCCATCCCTCAACTTGTTTGTGCTGCTCAAGACAAACTCTAATTCTACTGTCATTTCCTGAGGGCTTCTTTGGACAAAGCCTCCTGGGACAGGTGCTATAAGAAGTGCAGAGAGGACTGAAAAGTCAGCAAATTTGGGAGATGCTTCCTCTAGCCCCGAGGAGGGGCTGCCTTGGTCAGAAAAAGAAGAGGAGGTAAGTGAAGGCCAAGCCTGTGGCAGCTGGTGAAAGAATGCAAGTATAGCTGTCCTGCAGCCCCCACCGGAGGGGCCGCGGTGCAGCCCCTGCCCCTCTCGGGCTCCCAGAGGCCTTCCTGTCTGACTCCTCAAGTTTCACTGAGAGCTGCATTGCTTTGGTTTATAGCCCAATGAGTTGCACAAGCCTCTGAGAAAGGTTGCAGGCTAAACTTTATCAGTCATTTGCAACTGGTGTGGATTAGATGCCCATCATGTTGTCTGGAAGTTTTGATAGAGGGCCTTGCTCACAGGGCCCTGGGAGACAGCTCAATGGGAGAGCAAATTGCTGGCCTCCTGTTTGCTCACTACTAGGTTCTGGATAATAAGGGGTTAGTTTTTCAAGTTTTAGTCCATAGGGCAAAGGACAAAGAGAGAGGAGACTACTGAGGGTTGATTTTTGCCTATGCCTTGTCCGTCTGTCTATTTATCTATCTATCCATTATCCATCTATCCTTTTATCCATCTATCCATCCATCTAGTTATATTCCACTTTACGCCTAAGACTGCATGCCCAATAACCCTTAAACTTGGTAGAAGAGGAGTTTCCTGTTCTAAGTTTCCTGGGAGCCAAAGCAAAGAGATCAGTGTAGGCGTCTATGTCCACAAGGTAAAGACCAAGCACTCAGGAGAATCGCTTTTCCTGACACTAAGAGTTAAGAGAGACTTTCCCCAGGAGCGCCCACATGGTGACCCTGTATAATGCAGTGGACAGCATCCTTAGTACAACCCTTGGCACAGAGTAAGGCAGACTGGACATTAGCTATTAATAACATTGTAAAATTCAGACATGAATAACAAATTAATAGGCACATTCAAACATAGGATACTTTGGATTCCAGGATTTCCTGCCATAAAATTTGGCCCCAATAATTTAAGCCTAGGAAAATTTGGAAGCAGGAGTAACTAATTATTACAACAAAACCTTCCCAAACATCTATAAATAATATTTCTTCCTGCTAGACCCTAACCCTAAGTGGCATAGGTTTTAAAGAGAAATCTGATATATTATCAAGGCTAGAATTTGGGCAAAGGAAGGCTGCACTTTAAAAGGAATCCACCCTGAAGGATCATATCCATGCAACTGAGCTGGAAATGCAGGAACTGAGAGATAAAAGGACTTCGAAATGATTCTGTGGAAGATAGGGTGCTCTCTTCTTTTGCTCAGCGATCTCCCATCTGGGCAGAGAGGAGCGTCCTTACCTGGAGCTCAGCATGGTGGACCTGGGCTGCAGCCGTGGCCACCTGGTCCTCCAGATCTGCCAGCTCGGTCTCATCAGTGCCACTGTGGATGCAGCGGGCGGCATCCTCCAGCTCGTTCAGCTGGCCTTCCAGTCCGTACACAGTGCCTGCCGCCAGGTACACCTGCGGAGGAGGCACAGCCTTGAGCTCAGCTCTGCAGACCCAAGACAAAGCAAAAGGCCAGAAGGTTCATCTTTTGCTCTGTGTCCCTGCTTTCCTGGCACCAGGAGAGATTCTGTGGGTTGGCACAGACACCGGCTAGACAGGCACTCACAGCTAAGGTGGCGGTGCCGGCAGGACAATGATAGTGATGATGATGTCAACGACACATACTTATTGAGCCAAGTGCTGAACCAAGGGCTTTGTGCGACTTATTTAATGCTCACGGCATAAACCCTTGAGGGAGGTACCAGTACCATCACTGTATTAGAGGTGAGAACACTGTGTCCTAGAAGTTCAGGGACTTCTCCAGGTCTCCTAGCTGTGAAGTGTTGAAGCCTGGTTTTGAGCTCTGGTGGGCTGATGCCAGACCCCATGCCTTAATCCACCCTGCCCTGTGAGGCTATGGTAATCTTGTTTGGAATGTTATGACTTTTACATGTCAAACTTTGACATACAGGTACTAGAATGAATGTGGTGCAGCGGTCTCAACCTGTGGGTCGCGACCCCTTTGGGGTCGCCTAAGACCATCGGAAAACATATATATAATTACATATTGTCTTGGTGATTAATCACTATGCTTTAATTATGTTCAATTTGTATCAATGAAATTGGGGGTCACCACAACATGAGGAACTGTATTAAAGGGTCGTGGCATTAGGAAGGTTGAGAACCACTGGGTTAGAGGATGACATGACATTGGTTCTGAAATGCAGGGCTGAAATAACAACATTTAGCACGTTATATAATGAAAAGGTTATTCTAACCTTAAAAAATAACCCACTGAAAAACATTAACCCGGAATTGCTTGCTTAATACAGGCCCATTTTTGGTGAAAACTATGGTTACCATGTCTGAGTAGTGTGTCCTCTCCATACCCTAGTCACTGATGACAATGACCCCACTGGTCCTGGTTCAACAAGTCTTTCTCAAAATGGTTCAAGGGAGGAGAACAGATGTTTCACTAAAAAAGGACTTTGTGGTCATAAATAGAATCAAGCAGATTTCTTTACTGTAGGACGTCTCGGTCTTTCATGTACTAACATACAGGTTTCTCAAACTCATTTGATCTTAGAGCATCTTATTGGGTTTGGCTTCCAGGAAACCCACTTGAGGGGATGTAGGACACTAAGGGACAGTCTTTCTTTCCTTGCTCTCGGAGGTCAGAGAACCATCTGAGAAGCACAGTTCTAGTGCATCATGCTCTCCTGTGCTGTGGGGTTTACGAGAGCCTTGAGGAGGAGGAGGACCAACATCTTTGTCTGGTCCTGGATTCTGGGGCAGAGCTGGGTCCTGGTGGGGCAGTTGCCACTGGTTGTAGAATACATGGCTAACATATTTGGTGTTGCTGAGAGTTACAGGACAGAGCTAAGAGGGAAGTTTGGATGGTCCCTCCATGGCCTCTGTGGCTGGGAATTAGGGGTACCTCAGGTTGTCTCTGTCATTTAGCAAAGATAAGAATAAGAACGGTGCTCAGATGGGGATGGGAGGGTGAGGGAGCCGACTGGTCCCTCCCACTCACAAGGTGGCCCTTGTTGGTCCCTAGTGTTTACACCACAGGCCCAAGAATGGTCATGCTAAGTGGTTCCCTATTGATCCCTAGATACATTTTCCATCCTTCTCTGCCCTGCTTTGTTTTATATAGGGCTGGTCTACATGAACTTCATCACCAAGGCTCCCTTGCTGACTGGGATGGGTTTGGCCAAGGGGAGACACCAGCAAAATATCAAAGGCAGGAGAAGACAGAAGTTAGAGCCTTCCTTGCCTGGGCCCCAGGCTGACAGCTTCCACTAGGGGGCGCTCTTCCAGAATCCAGTTCTCCCTGGGCTACACTGCTTAGGGCTGGTGTCGGCTTCCTCCTATGGCTACTCTCTGGATGCTACAGCACCCCTTAACCCTGAGCACACCCCAGTTACTCATCCTTTCCTGAAACTCTCCTCTTCCAGCCAGACCCCAGCCAGCACGATAGAGCCCTATACTTCACAGCTCTCAGCAAGAGCACCGAGAGACCCAGGCATTCAACCCAAGAAACCGAAGCCCCACTGTGTGTGCAGGGGAGGCTGGGGTTGGCCCAGGTTCCTGCTGCCTTTTGGGAAGAAAGAGCCGATTTCACAGGGCTGGCTCCAACAGCAGGTGAGACGTGTCAAAGCCGAGAGACGAAGGGGATTCTGAAATCCCCATGCCTCCCTCTCATTAAATGGATGAGCGAGGCAGTTTATGAAAACAGGAGATTCGGCATCAGAATGTGACATTTTTATCTCAGGCAGCTCTGAAGCCTTCAGAGGTATTTTTAAAGGCGAAACATTCTTAAGCCAACGATCTCTTTCATCTAGGAGTCCTGGTCTGTGGTAGCCGACGTTCAGAAGGCGAGAGTAAGTGTCACCGTTTCTATTTCTGACGGTCCCCGGGTTCCTCGGCACAAAGGGGAAGGCGCGGAGGACCGAGGGGCGCTCTTTAGAAGAGCCAGACAAAAGCTCGGCTTAATGCAATCGGCTGCACCCAGAGGCCAGCCTGAGAAGCAGCCCTGCCCTCTCCCGCCGCCGCTCGCTCCGATGAATTCCATCTGGAACCCGCAGAGCCAAGCAGCCTGTTCTGGCGCTGTGATCAGTGAACTAAAGAGATAAAGAAAAGCCATCCCTTCTTGGACTCAAACCCCCTCAAATTCAAAGGAACGTAGACAGAGTTCCTTCTGAGGTGAAACTGGCAGCTGGAGGGGGGAATGGGGAGGAGGAGGAGGAAGGCAGTTAACTCTTTGGGGACAGGAGAGGCAGCTGGGGCGGGGGAGGGGCTGGGCAGGGGAGCGGTACTTTACAAACCCTGGCCTGTGAGCTTCCGTCCTGTCCCTGCGGGGATCGGTGACATCCTGGATCAGGGGATAAGAGGATGGGTTTCACACCGAAAGTGTTAACAAACCCAAGGAGAGAAACATAACGCACCATGAAAAGATCTTATAAAAACTCCGACAAGGACATTCTTCAACATGCTCCTTGGGGAAGAGAAAGGCTGCTGAGCTCTCTTTGCATTAAGTGGGCCACGGGGACTGACCATTAACATTTAAATCCCGATTACTTCACACGTTGTGTTTTTTATACCATACTTTGTAAAAAAAAAAAAAAAAAGGCAACCCTTTCCCAGTGAAACATATCTTCACTTTAACCCAGCGGTTCTCAATCTGTGGGTCGTGATCCCTTTGGCGGTCGAAAGACCCTTTCACAGGGGTCGCCTAAGACCTTCCTGCATATCAGATATTTACATTATGATTCATAACAGTAGCAACATTACAGTTATGAAGTAGCAACGAAAATAATTTTAGGGTTGGGTCACAACATGAGGAACTGTATTTAAAGGGCCAGAAGGTTGAGAACCACTGCTTTAACCTTTTCAGTGCAGTGTGTCCGGGGTCCCGGCCATTTTGGGACGGTCAGCACTGAAAGAACTGAATGACAGACACAGTGAAGAAATGGAGGCCCTGCACGTTAGGCATAATCATTTCTTCACAAAGGACTCCATTCATCGGATGAAATCCTACTTCAGATGAGCATTCTCTGGGCCCCTCCAGTGTGCGCAGGGCCGTGGCCGAGGGCTAGAGCTACAGATGGAGCCAGCAGGCCCGTGTACAGGAATGTACAAGTCTGGTTCCCAACCTGCGGGTGATTGTGCTCCCCGCCTCCCCACATGGCCCCTTCCAACATTTGACAATGTCTGGAGACATTTTTTTAAAAACATTTTTTTATTGATTTCAGAGAGGAAGGGAGAGGGAGCGAGAGATAGAAACATCAATGATGAGAGAGAATCATTGATCAGCTGCCTTCTGCATGCCCCCTATTGGGGATCGAGCTCACAACCTGGGCATGTGCCCTGACCAGGAACCAAACAGTGACCTCCTGGTTCATAGGTCAATGCTCAACCACTGAGCAATAGCAGCCGGGCTGGAGACATTTTTGATTGTCAAAACTAGGAGGGTCCTAGCTGGTTTGGCTCAGTGGGTAGAGTGTCAGCCTGCGGACTGAAGGGTCCCAGGTTCAATTCTGGTCAAGGGCACATGCCCAGTTTGCAGACTCGATCCCCAGCAGGGAGGCAGCTGATCAGAAATTCTCTCTCAGCATTGATGTTTCTCTCTCTCCCCCCTCACTTCCTCTCTGAAATCAATAAAAATATATTTAAAAAAAACAACTAGGAGGGGCCCGGCAGGAGGCAGCTGATTGATGATGTTCCTCTCATCGATGTTTCCATTTCTCTATCCCTCCCCATTTCCCTCTCTCTCTAAAAATCAATAAAAAAACAAAAACAACTAGGAGGGTGCTGCTCCTGGCATCTAACGGAGAGGGACTAGAGATGCTACTAAATATCCTACAGTGCGTAGGACAGCCCCTTATGACAGACAATTACTAACCCCAAGTGTCAATGATGCCGATCGAAGGGAAGACAAATGGGTGACAAAAAGTCCAGCAGAGTGAGGCGAGCGCTTTGATTGACACACACTTAGGTTTCAGGGGAATCCAAAGGGAGAAAATCTTCAATTTTTAAAGTGAAACAAAGATTGGCTTTTTGGGGGGTAAAACTTTGAGGTATTTTGATTTGTTGTTTCAACTTTTAGCAAAAATTCCCTCTAAGAACAGTTCCTGATTTCTGTGAACAGCATTCATTAGCGCACCCCCACACCAGGGTTCAGTCAGCTGGGTCTGCAAAGATGGAATCAGCTGACTTGGTTTGATACCCGTCTCGTGGGCAGGACTATGCCAGCTGGTGATGGGGCTCTGTGTCGCCCCTGGTCTGCGTTGCTGGAAAATTCTCATTGGACCTTTATGGAAATGCTCAGCAATGATTGTGGATATTTACACGTAAGAATCTATGACATTCTTTCTGTCCTCACAAGTTGGAAGGATAGAAAACTCTATTCCCAGCAGACTTATCTGAGAAGCAGGACAGACCAGTTGTCATAACCTGAGTTCTGTGGGCAACTACTCTCATCTCCTACAATGGCGCTGGCCACGCTCTACCTGGATCCCCACACATCCCTTTTACAGTCTCTGCATAGCCCCATCCATGCCCACTCCCCACCCCCAAGCTTCAGTGCTTTTGTTCCCAATAGCTCAAATCTACACACAAGACTGTCCTTGGGCTACTGTAGACACCTTGCTGCACACGAAGAGAATGGAGAGCCTGCTGGCTGTAGAAGGGCCCGTTCCTTTGTCTTAGGTCAGACAACTCTGAGAGGCAACTTAAATCCCCGAGCTCCCTGCAGGAGCAGATTGAAGCTACTCTTTGTCTAAGATCATACCTTCACCTGGCTTCTTCCCTCTCCCTTTCTTTCCTCCCTCCCTTACTAGCCTATCCTGGGAGCACTTCCCTAACAAATCACTTGTAGGCAGGACCCCGGCCCAAGACCCTTCCTGGGAATGTATTTGCTCTGGTGGTGGGGGTGTGTATGTGTGTGTCCTTGCACTCTTTGTGACGAGTTATAACTCCATCAGCTGCTGCTTCACACGTGCTTGCCCCGGACAAGGTACATCCACACCATCTTACGTTTTCTTCCAGGGAGGTCAGCTGCTCATCCAGTCTCACTTGGTCTGTCCCAAGAGGAAATGTCCCCTTCTCTCTGTCAGGAGGGCCAGGTGGGAACTCCCAGGGCCCTGTCGACTCTGCTATCAACTCCTCCGTGGCATTGATGACTTTCAGGACTTCTGTGGAGATGTTGCAGAGAGAAACAGCAGAATACTTCTGTTTGGCCCAATAACAGAAGGAGACAGAAGACAAGAACAGCACATTAACAACGACGTGGAAATTCTACATTATCATGGCGCTCGTCATGAGATTGCTTCCATTATAACAGACACAAACGTTAATGTGCCAAAGGAACGAGAAGCTAAGCAATCTACACAGCAGCGGGGGACTCAGAGGAGGCCTGATTTGACTTGGCCTGGCTTTTGGGACTCACGCTGAATTATCTCAGCATCTTCGGGAGGGAGGAAGGAAAGCTCAAGAGGAAGCTACCATGTCTTCTGCCCACTGCTGAGAGTTTTATATCCATCACCTCACTTTCTGGATGATATCCTACTTCCTCCACAGAGCTTCGGTCACAGACTCTGTCAAATACAACCACGGTGTGGTCCAGTGGGCAGCTTTCTGGACAGGGAGTTAGGAGACCTGGTCTCTACATCTGGCTCTAACTTCATCTTGTTACAGGACCTTGGCCAAGTTATAACCCATTTCTGAAACTCAGTTTGGTCATCTGTACAATGAGCGTATTGGAAAAGAGTTCCTCTGCAGGGTCTTGCTAGCCACTGTGTGTTACCTCGCACACACCTATTCTCCTGCCCATTCTTCCTGGCTCTCCTCCAGCATAGAGGCTGAACAGAAAAATACTCCATTTCTCAGCCTCCCTTGCAGCTAGGGGCAGTCATGTGACATAGTTTTGACCAATGAGCCTGAAGAGAAAGCCTACAGAGGAGGTTTCTAGAAAAGCTTTTTTCTAACAGGTGAATAGATGCAGCTGATGCTCCCCTTCCCTACTTCTTTCTACTTGATCAGAGATGTACAGTTATGAGAAAGGTGAGGATAAATACCAAAATGCTGAGTAACGTGGATCAAAAAGGCTGAAGCCCAGGTAGCATTATCCTTCACTACCTGCTCCTGAACATCTTTGTTATAGGAAAAAAATAATTTCCTATCTGTTGAAGTCACGTGCGGTTCCCTCTGAAAAGGCCTGGGCTCTGGGATCCCTTCTTTATTTGCCTGGCCTGTTCAGATAAAATGCTGGTGGGGATTCGGGGTGCCGGCAGGGAGCCCTGTATGGGGGAGAAAGGAAAAGTTAAGGGCCCTTTCTTCCCTGTTGCTCACAGCCCCGAGACACAGAGGGAATGGCAAAATCAAGCGCAGTCTGAGAGCGAGAGTGAGCTTTCTATCACAGCAGCTGACATTCCCTTCAGATATTATCGGAGGGGTCTGATGTGACAGTGTCATGGCACCTAATAAGGGAGAGGGGAGAGTGTGGGAAAACCAGCGATGGAAAAGGGGCCACCGCAGACCAGGAAGGTTGGCCAAAGGCCTCTGTGGCCAAGGGCCCCACAGACAGTGGAATGAGACTAGCCGTGAACCCTGGCAGTAACCAGGATCAAGTGATCAAAGAAATGCGAATTAAACAACCAATCTTATTAAGGGCAGGACACATGTGCAGTTCCCTCTGAAAAGGCCTGGGCTCTGGGATCCCTTCTTTATTTGCCTGGCCGCAGATACAGGTACTAGGCTCACTCAGTCTTACAGATGAGGAACTGAGGCTTAGAGCAGTGATGGGGTTTGTCGGGGGAAGGAGCCAGGATTTGCACCCAGGCCCGCCTGATTTCAAAGCCCAGGTCTCAACACGCCGGCCTGAGGAGCCTACCCCTTAGAAAGCTGGTTCTGACTGTCAGAGAAAAGCACAGAAAATGATTACTGCAGCTTGAGTCAAAGGTCAGAAGGGCCCGGGTGGGGCGGCCGCAGTGGGGATGGAAGGATGAGAGCACGCTATTCTGGAAAGGGAACAGCGGTGCTGGGGGCTGCAGGGGGAAGAGCGACCTGGAAGAAAGGAAGAAAGGAGGCTTAAATGCCAGGAGAGAAAGAACGGTCATTAGGCTTTTGAAATAAGGAAAAATGTAATATTTCCAAGTTCCTTTCTTACAACCCAAGGGACAGAATGGTGACCAAATGCCCAAACGGGGCAGCCTCGAGGCATCTGTGTAGTCTCTCCCTTGCATCCATTATTTCTGATGTCAAGTTTCCCGAGTGGGTTCAGGGGGCACAATCTTCATAGTTGGCTTTAGTAAAAACGAGGAAGTGTGGGGCCCTCTGGTCTTCCTTTCAGCCTGGCGATGAAGGGATGTTCCTTCGGGGGCGAGTAGGGGGCGGTGGGCATCCCAAGTGACATATTGGCACCCAAAGGGCTGGCCCTTTGGGAGTAACTCCAGGCGGAGGGGAAAAGCCCTTTAGCCATTAAAGTTGCATAAATACATTCGGGGCCACGCCCTCTCCCTGCAGAATGCTGCTCCTGTGACCCTTGGAGGGGAAGCGGAGAGGAGAGAAGGAAGCCAGCGTAGAGTGAATGCGGCTCCCTCCTGCGCCCAGTGTGACAGGCTCGTCATCATTTCATTTAACCCTCATGACAGCCTCACGCGGTGGATGCTTTCATCCCCTCTTCGGAGGTGGAGAGACCCTGGCTCAGTGAGGAAGATACTGTGCTGGAGACATTGGTCTCTAAAGTCCACACTCCTCCCTACCTGTCATATCCCCCCTCTACGTGCCTAATTCCCGGGGCCCGATGGACTGTAGAAAGTGATGATGGAACAGAACTGAGCTGAGTAATCAGACCAGAGAACAGCAGGTCAGCAAGAGAAGGGCCCTCGGGTGGTTCTGCAGCCTCCACCACGGGACATGGCTCAGAATGAGCTCGATGGTCTGGCAATGACCAACCGCACCACGGAGCCTGAGGTCTACCCATGACAGGCTCCTGGGCCGAGCCCTTCGGAGCCCACCCGGGCCTGGGCCGCCAAGGACACGCAGAGCGAAGAAGGATGAGGTCTCCGAGAAATTCCGCTCTGAGTGTGACACCATCACTTTCTGCCCCAGCCCACAGGTGCTGTCCCGGCTCTAGGAAAGGCTGCTACCAGATGTCCAGAGCAGGCAAGGACATGTGTCCAAATGCCCTGATCTCATGTATTTTTTCCCCTTTTTCAAGGGTGAGACAAGAAACCCCGTATGTCCTCCTAAATAGCTGACAGAAATCTGCTAGAAAAATTCAATGCAAATATGTTGCAATTCTCATGAAACAGAAGGCGCTCTGGCAACGCCTCTACAGCCCGTCAAAACACGCTCTCCAGCAACAGACTCCTGTCCCGAAGAGGGACTTGACGAGACAGAGGGGATGAAAGTGGAGCACGAACCTACTAAGTTAGCATGTGTAATAAACCGAAACAAAGCGTAAGGGCGGTTAGACAGCAGACCCCTCGGGTAGCTTCTTAGCTCATCCTCATTTTGATGGTCAAGCCACTTATGAAAGAAATAAACCATTTTAAAATGGTAATTCTAGAAATGCATTTTCTAAAACGTGCCATCTGCAGTATAGCTCTAGAAAGAAAGCCACTGGTCTGTGCATGGCCCTGCACTTCCGGGGTGGACTCCCTGTTGTTGATGTGGGCCACCCGAGCAAGGCCACTGCAGGACCTGGTGCGGACCAGAGAGGAGGGGCCTCGGGGCCATGACCTTCGACCAGACCTTGCCTGGCAGGTGTAGAGCAGGTGGGGCTTCCTGTCCTGGCTGAGGAGGTGACTGTGGGCATCAATGTATTTTGCTTTTGTATGTTGGCTATTCCTCAGAAAAAAATGGTTCCCGAACAGACTGGAAACGTTTTCCCACTGCTGGTGGTAACCAGGGTGCCCCGGGGCACGCACGCAGCTCTGAAGAAGCCCAACAAGACATGAAACCACCTTCCACGATCACCGGGAAAGGAGGTGGCACATGGCAGCCAGGGTGACTTGATACGTGTAAGGTCCCCCTTGTCACTCCTCCGCTGAAACCTTTCCAGGTGCTTCCCCTCTCACCAGAAGAGAGCGAAATTCTTTGCGTGGCCCTGCCTGCTCTGGCCCCTGCCCTCTCTCACGTCCCCATCACTCTCCTCTTGGCCCCCTCGCTCCAGCCACCCTGGTCTTTAACCTGTTCCTTGAAGCTGTCAAGGTCATTTTCACCGCAAGGCCTTGCATGTGTTCCTCTGCCTGATAAGCCTGTCCTTTAGGTCTTCGCTTGACTTTTTCCTCCTTGTCCTCCAGGTCTCGGTCTCAGAGACACTTGGTCACACCATCCAGGACTCAGCCTCCTTCCAACTCACCGCTGTCATGGCCTCTACTTACTCTTCTTCTTAGCCCTTGTCATCACCTGACATCTTCCCCCGATGTATGTCCATGTTCCTCTGCTGTTCCCTCCAACAGGAGGCAAACTCCATGAGAGCGGGGAACTTTCCTCCCTTATTCTTACTATAGTGCAGCTCTTCCTTCAACAAAATTATTTGTTGACTAAATAGTGAATGAACGGGGATTCAAATTCCATTCTCTCCTCCCCAAAGGAAGAAGTGAGACTTTGTCCCAACACCAAGTACTAAGAAGTGATCTTTTCACAATCAGAGGGGAGAGGTGGGTGCAAATCATAAAACAAATAGTTTAATTTTAATATAGTCTAGGACCGTGGTCGGCAAACTGCGGCTCGCGAGCCACACCCGGCTCTTTGGCCCCTTGAGTGTGGCTCTTCCTAAGCCTTAGGAGTACCCTAATTAAGTTAATAACAATGTACCTACCTATATAGTTTAAGTTTAAAAAATTTGGCTCTCAAAAGAAATTTCAATCGTTGTACTGTTGATATTTGGCTCTGTTGACTAATGAGTTTGCTGACCACTAGTCTAGGATATACTCTGGACTATTTCATTGCATCTTGTATCAATATTCACAAATTTAATTCCTGTGCCTGTAAGACATAATGTAATATCTTAACAGATAGGCCCTCTTCATTCCTCTTAGTTTTTTTCTAAACATTTTGAAATTATTCTTGATTTTATCAGATGATTTTAAAAATCCTTTATGGCCCTGACCGGTTTGGCTCAGTGGATAGAGCGTCGGCCTGCAGACTGAAGGGTCCCAGGTTTGATTCCGGTCAAGGGCATGTACCTTGGTTGTGGGTACATCCCCAGTAGGGAGTGTGCAGGAAGCAGCTGAATCAATGTTTCTAACTCTCTATCCCTCTCCTCACTTCCTCTCTGTAAAAAATGAATAAAATATATATTTAAAAATCATTTATGAAAGTTAATAAGTACCCGGTTTGGATTTTTATTTGAATTACATTAAACTTCTACCTTAACTCTGGAAGAATTCATCTTTACACTATCTTTCCCACTAGCAAACTGCTAGATTTCTTGGAGATCTGTAGTTTTCTTGCTAAGTCTTCATTTCACATTCTTTGCTTCTATTATGGGTATTAATTTCCATTTTATCCCTCCACCTCCCCCCATCAGGTTTGAGATTCATCTGCAAATTTAGTTTATGGCAAATTAATGGCTAAACTAAAAACTCCTGACATAGGGAGTTCTAGCGTGAATCCCAGAACCATTTGAGCTGCATTGTGTAATTATGCTGAGTGATGTGGATCTATGAGCAGAGCGGCTACTAACCAACCTTCTCTTAGAATAGAATGGATTTTAATTTTGCATTTATTTGCAAGATTGCTGAATTCTCTTACAAACTCTATGTCTCAGGTAAATGTTCATGATCTCTGACTTTACCCAGGTCTCTATTGCTGCCTGTGGATCCTTTCTATTCACATTCTTTTCTCTTCCATTCTATGCGATAGCTATTTCAAACCCTCTCCACAATCTTGAAACTCCAATGCCCTTATCCCCTCACTTTCAGAAGAAAAACCTGCCTTCTAGTCAGAGAGCTAGAGAGAGGAGGGGGAAAAAAACCCACACAGACTATAAAAGAAAACCTCTTCAACTTCTTGACATCAAATCTACCCACTTGCTGGTATGTGGAACAATCTGTCTCTGCTATTCCAATGTTTTCTGGACCTCATCCTCTCCTTTTCTGCAAGATCCCCTTATTGCTGAACAATTAGGGTGTGCCAATCTTTTCCTACAATACAAATACAATGCTTGATGAACCGCCTGTGATACCTGGGCTGCTTACCCATGGTTCTCCTTTAGGACAAATGAATGGAAGTACGATTGCTGGACCAAAGGGTATGTAGACTTCGATGGCTTTGAGTTACCAAGCTACCAATGATTTCTTCTTTGACCCATTGGTTGTTCAGGAATGTGCTGTTTAACTTCCACATATTTGTGACTATCCCAGTTTTCCTCCTGTTATTAATTTCTCCTTTCATAACATAATGTGTGGAAAAGATATTTGGTATGACATCAATCTTCTTAAATTTGGTAAGAACTGTTTTGTAACCTAACAGACGATCTCTCTTGAAGAATGTTTGGTGTGTGCTGGAGAAGGAAGTATACTCTGCTGCTGTTGCATGGAATGTTCTGTATGTGCCTGTTTGGTTCATTTGATATATACTTTAAGTCCAACATTTCCTTAGTGCTTTCTTGTCTGGATGATCTACTGAAAGTACTTAAGTCCTCTACTATTATTGTATTGTTGTCTTTTTCTCCCTTTAGATCGTTTAGTGTTTGCTTAGTATCTTTAGGTGCTACTAGTATATTTATTTATGATTGTTATGATTGATGAATTGACTCCCTTTATTATTATATAATCACATTTCTAGTAAGCTTTTGAGCTAAAATCTATTTTGTCTGATGTTCAGTATAGCTACCCATGTTCTCTTTTGATTTTCACTTGCATGGAATATCTTTTTCCATCCCTTCACTTTGAGCCTATGTGTGTCCTTAAAGCTGAAATGAATCTCTTGTAGGCATATAATTGGGTCTTCTTCTTTTTTTTTTAATACCCATTAAACTACTCAGTATCTTTTGATTGGAGAATTTAATCCATTTACATTTAGAGTGATTACTGATAGGTAAGGACTTTATAAAGCCATCTTATTGTTTTCTGGATGTTTTGTTGTTCTCTTGTTCTTTTCTTCCTCTCTTGTTGTCTTTGTGAACTGCTGATTTTCCATCATCAATGCTATTCTGGAACTTCTCCACTGGACTCCTGGACTCCCACAAAAGCTCTCTTGTCCATTGGTAATTATTTAATTTCATGTTCTCCAGGGGTTACAGGGCCATGGCCAAGAGGAACTAGAGTTGGTTCACAGGCCACTCCAAGGTCCACAGCCATGACCAAGGTCTGTATGCCTCCTATCTGGTGCAGGAGTGGGTGAGACTCCTCCTGGGAGTATATATGGGTCATTGTCATTCTTTACATGTTTATGGAGAGAGGAGTCCTAGCTTTTATGAAATACCTAAAGAGATCTGCAACCCTCAAAAAGTTAAAAGCCACTTGCTGTTGTTTTTATCTTCCTATTTTATCAGAAATGGTTGCTTAACTTTATCAGCTATTGCTTAGAATTCATTCTTCATTCAACATTTATGAATTTTCTACTTTATGTCCAACAGCAATCAAGGAATTTAACAACATAATCATGTTTCCCCCCTTTTTCTTATAAATATAATGGAAAATATTAATGTTTCATAAAATTGATATTATTGCTATTCCTAGACTAAATCCTACATGGCCATTGTAAATTATTATTTTATTATGTAGTTAAAAACCATTTGCTAACATATTGAGGGTTTTTGAATCTTTATTAACCAGTGAGTTAGTATGTAAATTTTTGGTGGCATCTGACTTTTGGGTCAGATTCAGACCAAGATTTTAAATAAATAAAATGAACTTGGATACTTTCAATTTTTTAATGCTAAAGAACAGTGTAAATAGTATGGAAGTGACTAGTACTATGAACATTTGATGAGTTTTATTGGCAGAGACTTTGGGTCCAGCTTCTTTCTGAGGAATAACTCTGACAACTTTCCCAATTTCTTCTATGGTCTGTTCAGATTTTATGATACTCAGAGCCAGTTTTGCTAATTTACTTCTTGGAAACAATCACTATTTAAAGAAGTTACTACAAATATCAAATCATTCACCTATAATTTTAAAAAATCTTAAAGCCACATATACTTATTATTTTTCAAACATATGTATATACTATTTTGATGGACAAAATACACATTATGTAAAAGTGTTTACATTCATAACTTTGTCATGTATTTATTTGATCAATAGTAAAATATTATGATGTTCAAGATGTTCTTGATATTTACAACGAGTTCTCATTCAGGAAAAACTCTAGGGTTTCACTGTATTGCTTTGAGATGGATATTCTTAATCATAATTATCTGTTTCATTGACAGTTTTTTAATGGAATGTGTGTTAAATGTTTCCAAGGACCATTTTGACATCAGTTGAGATTATGGTGTGCTTTTAAAAAACAGCACTTACTAAATGATTTCTTATAACAATGAGGTTTCCTGCCATTAACTTCATTTTTGCATGTTCAGAATAAAATATATTAGTGGTGGCTTGTGATTCTCTTAATATTGCAAAATTTAGTTTGCTAGTGTTGTATTTGAAATTTTGGTATTTGTGTTTGTAGGTAAGGCTCCTCCCTCCCTCCCTCCCTCCCTCCTTCCCTCCCTCCTTTCCTTCCTTCCTTCCTCTCCTGTTTTTATATTCTCTCTATTCAGAATGTTTTCCAAGAGCACAGTCCTGTTTATTCTGCAGAGCTTCAGACCCTTTTGCCTTCTCTCCCCTCTTACCTCCCATGATCCCATCTCCGCAGGGCGTCTTACTTTTGGGCTTTAGTGGGGCCAGAGCTTTGTTTTTGAGACCTTTCTACTTCTAGAGCTACTCTGCCTTTCCCCCTTCAAACCACATCTGTCCAATGTCCCACTCTACTGCTGTGGCTGAGGTAACCTAGGTTTTTGCCTGACCCTTCAGGTGACACCTGCACGTTACAGAGGCTTTAGGGCTCTTTGCATTGGAGTTCTGGCCAGTCCTTCTCTCGCGCTCAGTTCACCCTTTGCCCAGAGAGGAAGGTGTTCTCCGAAGTCCCGTTCTCCAGGGGAGACCCCGGGGCTCTGTTTTCCCAGCCAGGCAGGCCCTCCCCACGGTCTCCGCACAAGGACAGGCTGTGGGAAGGGGTGAACCAATGACAGACAACGTGGGCAAATGAAGCCTCCTCACCTGTTCAAGCACGTGGACAAGAGCTGTAGCTCTCTTTTTAAAAAATTTAATATATTTTTATTGATTTTAGAGAGGAAGGAAGAGGGAGAGAGAGATGGAAACATCAGTGATGAAGGAGAATCATTGATAGAGCTTGCAAACAGCGCATGTACCCTTGACAGGAATTGAACCTGGGACCCTTCAGTCCACAGGCCAAAGCTCTATTCACTAAGCCAAACCAGTTAGGGTATCTAAGTGGATAGCTAATGCCTGTTTCCCTAGGGCCGTGGTCGGCAAACCGCGGCTCACGAGCCACATGCGGTTCTTTGGCCCCTTGAGTGTGGCTCTTCCACGAAATACCACGTGCGGACGCGCACGTACAGTGCAATTGAAACTTCATGGCCCATGCGCAGAAGTCGGTATTTTGTGGAAGAGCCGGTATTTTGTGTGGCTCGCGAGCCGCGGTTTGCCGAGCCGCAGTTTGCCAACCACTGCCCTAGGGCAACAGTTAAATAGAGAGTTGGAAAAGAGACGTGACTTCCTCCACAGGCACATGGCCTGCGGAGGTCAGCGGAGTCTGTAGGCCTCAAGTTAGCATCTAACACCATATTCACTTCAGCACCAACTAAAGATCAAGACGCTCTTCTGAAATGAAAAGCTACCCGAGAGGAAGGACAGCCAGTCCGCCTGTGGATGGCGAGTTATTTCACAAGGGTGAGCTACACGCGGACAATATTTGGTTTTATGTCAACACTATGATGTCGACAAAAGCTGGTCACAAGCACATGAAGCTTCAGAAGCCCAAGGCTCTGCGTTTTCTCAGCATCAATAAGCCTATCTCCCTGACCACTGAGCAGCACTGTGTTTCTCTGGGACTTGATGTTAGTAAGTGGGGAGCAGCCATGAGAAGGTGCACAGTGACATTGGTTAGTTTGGAGAAGTCTCAGTACCTTGGTGAGAATTACTCCCTGAAACTATAAATATGGGAGATGTTAGCTAGTCTGTGACTCCCTTGTGAAAATAAAGCACAATGGCTCAGCCAGCTGTGCTAAGAACTGGCAAACAAAGACACCTTAAATAGAAATGTTTTCAGGACACTGGATGTAAAAAGTTGACGATAATGCAAAAATTTAGTAATGTGAACCCTCAACAAACATTCATGTTCTAAAGATTTGACACACAGGACATCATTTGCCATAAACAGTGTCACTAATGATACTTACGTCAGAAAACAGAAACCTACTTAACCCACTACATGGGATTTTGAAGCCAGAAGGGCACCTGGGGATCGCTGTTCCAAGCCTAGGAAGATTGGGGGGTTTGTGGGAGATTCAGCCCCTGAGTGTGGTCTCCGAGCTCAGGCTGGGAGTACTTGGCCCACCTCTGCGCCCCTCTTTCAGGAACAACAGCACCTGCATACCTAGAGGCAAATGGTTCTAAGAACCAATGCAGCCAGGACTCGGTTACAGAACCACTGGCAGGGCCACCTGCCTGGCAGTAGAGGAGAAACAAGAGCTTACTTCTGGGCTCCGAGGACCCGCTGGTTTGGAAGGCTGACGCCTGAGGCTCCATGGAACCAAGCTGGCTTCAAGAAAGAGCATGATCCCTTGGGAACTCAGTTTTCAGGAGGCTTCTGGACGGGCCCCAAGCCCCAGAAGCTCCTTCTTCAGCTACTTAAAATGCAGACATCAGGGACCATCCTTGAATCATCACTGGGCTCCCCAACAGCCAGACAGAGGGAGCTGACTCCAGGGCCCAGTCTGCTCACAGCCAAGGGCTGAGTCCAATCAAGAGAAAATGCGTTTATGAAATGGCTCTGCTGCTGCTGGACAGGAACCTGAGCCCTAATTCCTAGGCGGGTTTTCGCCAAGAACCCTGAACTGCCACCGGTGTCACTGTGTCCGTGGGAATGTGCACATCCCTCTGCTTGGCTCTCAGAGAGCAGGCCAGGGGTGGAGGCAGGAGGAACAGTGGCGTCTGGATAAAGCTCTCTCTACAGAAGCTTGGCCTGGCTTCTCCCATGCACGTGGGTGACCAGTAACGTGTTGGTGTAGATGGCATATTCTCAAAACAGGAAAAGACTGATCATACATGCAAGGAAATCTAGAAGTTTCCAGACAAGAGCTTCTCTTGAGTTACAGATGAGGCAGCTCGCTGTGAAGGAAGGAGCCGGTGATTTGAGGCCAACCAGGTGCGTGGTGCAGCCCCAGCTCTGAAACCTGCTAGATGTGGGTGGGCGGAAGTTCTTTCCTGAGTATCTACTTCATAGGGTTTTTACTAAAGGAAGTAAACAGAGGACACAGTCAAGCGTCAGCCTCTTCCCCTCCACTGGAGGTATCAGGGGTTTTCCCGATGCTGACGTGGCCAAGTTCAGCCTGAAAGTACATGGAGAAGCTGCCGAGGGAACCCAGGCACACGGAGGAGGAGGGGGCAGAGCACTGACCGGAGGCGGGCGTCTGGGATCCCTTTCTCCAAGGGTTGGGTCTACCTCCTGTGGTTGTCAAACAACGTTGCTTGGACCTCTGGCTGGCAGGTGGGGGTGGGGGAGTGGGAGGAGGTGTTTGGGGCTCTGGAAGCCCTGGGAGTGGAAGGGTTTTTAACCTGTTTAAAACTCCGGAATTTCACATATGGATTCTGAGGCTAAGGCAAACACACACAGATCTGAAAAGTGCAGGGATAAACGGTCCGGCAGGCCACCTCCACACGAAGACCACGCATGGAGCGTCATCACTGCCTGAAGGAGGGATGGGTACATGATCCCAATCCGCAGGCAGAACCCCCAGGGCGAGGTGGGATAGCCCTGCTCCTCACCAATGAGAGAGATCAGAGCACGAAACTACAGACGTGAGCCCGAAGGGCTGTGTCGACGAAGGAGAGTTCGCGAGAGCCGAGAGGTCTTGGAAGCCTTCCGTACAACACACGCCGGGTCCTGACTGCACCACTCAGAGCTCATCACGAAGGGCTCCCTGGGGTTCTCCCAAGAGCACGGGGAGGGCCATTTTAGAGGGAGCTCTTTGGGGACCCCACCCATCTCTGTGCAAATACAGAACCTTTCCCCAGACCCGGCTGCAGAAAGCGGGCCCTTACCTTCCTCAGCTCTTCCTGGATGCTCTGGCTGTTGTCTTCAGAGGAGAGACTTTCTTTCTGATTCTCGGACTCTGTCTTGGGCTCGGACTCCTGATCCTCCCCCGAAGACGTCTCCTTCTCACTCATTTTCATCGCCAACTCGAACAACTTGTTTCTCACTTTCTCCTCCGTGGTGTCGGCACGGGTCCGGGGGTGCCGAGTCTCATTGCCACGGTCGGTCTCTGATAAGTCACCCAACACCTGAATGAAAACCAGAATCGTGAGCTGAGGACGCCTCTCCTACAGTCACGTGGTTCGTCCCCAATGGCACCCAGGAGGATCGTCCAGGAAAGTGACAGCTCTCTGACCTGGTCTGGAGAAACACAGATGGGCTTTTACTTTTCACTTTTATTTCCTCAAACACATGCATCTTAACACTTTGCTAAAGGGTTCGGACAGGTGAGCATCTAAACTCAGACACGTTGGAATTCATCAGGAGTTTTTAGTCACAAAATACTTGCTGAGCACCCAGCCTGAGCGGCACCATGCTGGTGCTGATAAGGCAAGGCTGAGCAAATCCGGCCCACCCCCCCTAGAGAAGGAGGCACAGTAAAACCTTCCATACTAGCCGCCATGATGGCGCGTGCAGAGAAGGGGGTGGGGTGGGAGGGATGCTCTGATAGCCACTAAGGGGCACTTGCTGGGAGACGCTGGGGATTAGGCAAAAGCCTTCCTTGTGGAATCAATGTCTGAGTTGAGCATCAAAGTATAGCAGCTACTCAGCTAAAGGCAGAGAGGGAAGAACAGGATGCCAGGCAAAGGTTTTGAGATGCAGCAAGGTCCTTGCACACCTGTAAGGAATACTGTGGTATTCCCTTGTCATTATGGTTCTAGCTTAGTGATGACACTGCAGCTCCTACTCTCCACTTGGTGAACATCTCCTAAGCTCCTTCTATGAGCAAGTCCCTGACCAGGCCTGGGGAACTCCAGGAGCACCGGAGGCTGTGACTCTCACTTATTCTTGGCCTTGTCATGGGCAGATGTATATGGAATGTTAAGATAACCGCAGCATACCATCAGGGTCTACTAGACCCAATTTTATTTTATTTTATTTTTTTAAATATATTTTATTGATTTTTTACAGAGAGGAAGGGAGAGAGATAGAGAGCTAGAAACATCGATGAGAGAGAAGCATCGACCAGCTGCCTCCTGCATATCTCCCACTGGAGATGTGCCCGCAACCCAGGTACATGCCCTTGACCGGAATCGAACCTGGGACCTTTCAGTCCGCAGGCCGACGCTCTATCCACTGAGCCAAACCGGTTTCGGCTAGACCCAATTTTAGAGTTTGAGTTTCCTCACTGAGTTGTTCAATCTATTTATAAGGCTTGATATCTCACGACTTTTATTACTTTGTGAATGGCTTCCAAAGAATAAATGGAAAACTTACTTATATTTTAAATAAAATAAAACGTTCTATCTTGCATTTACTACATGGGTTCACTGGGCCCTTTTGTAACTCTAAGGTACACGATGGGATCTTCGTGATCTAATTCTTCCCATCTTTTGAAATATTTTGCTGTTTCATCACCCTGGGAGATATTTTTCATGATTACTCATCAGTTATTCCCAATTATGCTAGGAGACTGAGATAATAATACGGAAGAAAAGAATTGCCTAGAAGAATGATTCAACAGTGAAATAAATCATCACTGTTTTGAGTCTGCTTTTAGCTCACTGCATACAGTTGAGAATTCAAAATTTCATAATGACAAAGAGAAGAAATGGACAGAGAACAATGCTTCACAATTATTAGGTGACTCAGAAGATGAATTGGCAGAGGAGCACAGCTCTCCAGACTCTAACAATGATGGTGAAGTTAAGTGTATGAGTAAAATCTCAGACCAAGAGTCTTCAGGTGATAACGTCCTAGGTGACTTATCTTAAACTCAAGAATCCATGAGCACACAATGTATTCCTAAGGACAAGAAAGTATGATATTTTCATTTAGTTAGTCATTCGACAGGAAGAGCTTCATCACGCACATTTGCAACCAGAATCTGGACCATCCTGTTTTGCTAAAAAGATGTGTGACAGTTCTGGCCGGGTGGCTCAGTTGGTTAGAACAAAAGGTTAAGGGTTGGCCCGGTCGGTGTGGCTCAATGGTTGAGAGTTGACCTATGAACCAGGAGATCACAGTTCGATTTCCAGTTGGAGCACAATCCTGGGGTTGTGGGCTCTATCCTCTGTGGTAGGTGTGCAGGAGGCAGCCGATGGAAGATTCTCATCATTGATGTTTCTATCTCTCTCTTCCTCTCCCTGAAAATCAGTAAAAACATTTTAAAAAGAGAGAGAGACAACCTTGACAACCTGCTATTTAAAAAAAAATTTTTTTTAAAGGTTGCAGGTTGGTTTCTCAGCCAGGGCGCTTATCTAGATGGCGGGTTTGGTCCCCAGTCAGGGTGCATATGGGAGGCAATCGATTCATGGTTCTTTCTCACATTGATGTTTCTCTTTCTCTCAAATCAATGAAAACATACCCCTGGGTGAGGATGAAAAAATAAATAAAATGTCTTTTAAAAAGCTTTCTTAAACAAGGTACAAAATTAAAAAATAAAGGAAATAATTGATAAATTATTATTAAGAAAAACGATGGACAAATTATTAGCAACAAAAACTTTTGCATGTAAAATGAAGTTAAGGCAAAAGTGATAAGCAAGGGGAGAATATTTTCAATGTGTAACCATCAAAAAACTAAAATCTACAACATAATTACAAAATAAAACTCATTCGGAAAAATCAATAAGAAAAAGGCAAGTGGTCCAATAAAATAACAGGAGGAGATAAATGTGTCTTTCACAGAAAAAAATGCAAATAGCTTTAAATATTGGGAAAAATGCGCAACCTCAGTCGTAACTATGAAAATGTTAACTGAAAAGAAATGCATTTCTCCCCTCACTTAAGGTGGTGACAGTTTCACAGGCTGACGGCACTAAGTACCGTGGACAACAGGGGAAAACATACTCAAACAGTGCTTGGCCGCGTGAACTGCTATGAGGTTTTGGGAGCTTGATTTGGCAAGTATTCGTTAGAATGAAAGATCCATGTACCTCAAGTCAGCAATTCTACTTCCTGTACTTGTGCAAAGAGACTTGCACAGTGATATTCTCCGCGGCGTTGTTTATAACCTCAGCCTCTGGAAAGTCTTTAATGTCCATCTTTCTGGGAACTGTGGGTGGTGGTCCCTCCCCACCATGGAGCGTGGAAAGCCCAGGGGGTTGGGTGGACGCTGGCAGCAGCCTGCCCCCGTGGGGAAGTTTTCCATCACTAGCATCACTTAGACTTTTCCGTGCATGGTTCAGAGCGATAAGAAAGAGACTGACTTCTGTTAGATTTAGTTTTGTTTAAGAACTCCCTACAGGCAAGGCACCCTCACGGCTTGCACCCCGGATGGATTGCTCCCACTCCCACACTCTCGTACACGCGATGCAGGTACGATGAGCAGTTCTGTGTGTGCTGACATCCCTATGACTTATTGTTAAGAGAAAGAGGAAGAAGAATATGGATAGAAAGACGCTGGTTTTGCTAAAACACAGATACATTTACAGAACTATATTTCTAAATGTACTATATGCGTATAAATGCACAAATACAACTGTAGTCATTTGGGGAAAGATAACAGGGATTTAGGATTGTGGTCAAGGGGGATAATATCTGTGTTTTGAAATTTATAATTTAAAAGTATACAGGTAAACTATATATATATTTTTTTCTTTTGAGAAGAGAACTGCTCTAGTAAACTAAAGAGAAGGGAGGATCGGGAGACCAGAGTTTCGAAGTCCCTGGAAGTGCAACGCCATCGCCACCTAGTGGAGAGGAGAGGACACTGCCAGGGAAGGTGGACACAACACTGGTCCAAGCCATCACCTTTCTCTCAGCGCTTGCCTTCTCTTTATCGACGCCTTGCAAAGATGAAGACCAAAAGATAACTTGCAAGTCACTTCAGAATAAATAGGAAGCTTCAAGCACCTACTTATGCTGCGTATATGGCATTTTATACCTGCAAGTGTGCAGACGACCCTCAAGAATATCCCGGAGGGAAGTTACTCACGGTTTCGGGAAAGCAGTCTGCACCTGAGCTAGGTGATAATGATTCCCAGTTGCACAGAACTTTATATTTACTCTATCGTCACAACAATCCTGAGATCACTTTTAATGATCTTGTTTTACAGAGAAAATGAGAGCTTAGCCCAAATACGGGCCTTTTCTAGGCTCGATATGCACAGGTCAGGTAGGACTGACGCCAAATTCTGTGACATTCACTCCCCTCAACCCTTCTTCGAAGTGGATTCCACTAGTATCTCCATTTACAGACGAGGAAGCTGAGACCAGAGAGATGCTTTGCTCAGGTCACATAGCTGGACTTGAACCAGGAAGGCTGACTCTAGGCCCCAGGCCCTTCCCCTGGTGCCAGTGGCCCTCACACTTGCATGCACAGGATTATCAGGAGAGTTCACTGCCACAGAGATGGCTGGATCCAGCAGGACTGGGTGGGGCCTGCGAATCTGCATTTCCAGCATGTTCCCCGATGCTGCTGGTCTGGGGCCACACCTTGCAAAGCTACTTTGAACCCTTAGCTCTCATCTCTGAGGGGCCGTGGAACGCCAGAGAGTTGATGTGACCTGTCTGTGTCGCTCAGCTACCTAGCAGCAAACATCATGATGAGAATCTGGGTCTGAAGTCTTAACCCCGGACTCTCTATGCCAACCGTGCTTGAAGGAGTGCACATCCTCCCGGAAAGTGTGCGCGCGCGCTTGCACGCACCTATTTTATTACCTGGTGGGTGTTCAGCTCCTGGGAATGGGCGTTGGGGGAAGATAGCTCCTTGCTTGGATCCTCTGAGCCCACGCGGGCCCTTCTCCACCTCCGGGCCCGCCGGTCTGGCGCGTGGTGGGCCTCCTCAGGCTCGCTGCTGTCCGAGGTCTCCCTGCTGGCTGCCTGGGGATTGAAGTTCACGTCCAGCTCCCCCTGGAGGTGCATCTTTTCGGCGACAGGGGTCCTAGGAGCCTTCCTCTGCAGCCAGGACAGTCTGGCCCGATGGTGCCCTGTTTCCCGGGAGGAGCCCGTGGAGGACGTCTCTGAGTCAGAGCACGTGGCCTCGAGGTGGGGGGAAAGCCTGGAGGGAGCAGAGATGGCGGGGGGGACTTGGTCCAAGCCTTGGGCCTGCGTGGGCTGAGGCTGGGGGTTCCTGGGCAGATCCTGGGGCCGTGGGCATAGCGTGCTCAAGGCCTCACTCCAGTCAAAGTCCTCCTCGCTGTCGGAGCCCATCTCATCGTAGGCGGAGGCCACGCTGGAGGCAGCCTCCAGGGCCTGGAATGCGCCACTCTTAGGTTTGGCCAGCAGGCGGGCGGGGGGCAGAGCGCCATCCTTCAGCGCCACCCAGTTCCCATCGGGGCTCTGCAAAACGGGGGCCCGGTCTGTAGGTGGGAGGGAGAGAGAAACCAGAGAGGCCGTTATCAGCTTAGAGCAGGTGAGGTTGCTACCTGCCACTGCCCCATGACTGGCTCCTGGGGTCTTGGGGAGCAGCTGCTCTAGGAAGTCCATAGGGGCACACCTAACTGGGGGCAAGTTGAAAGGTCCCCAGGAAGTCCCTCGAGGCCTCCCAGGGCCCCAGTGCTGCATAGATGAAGAGAAACTCAGAGATCTGACTCCTATCTAATGCCACCTAGGTAGATGGTCCCCTCCGTCTCCAAGAGTCGCCCCACTCCTGTCCTCGGCTGGCCTGGCCTGGGCAGCGACGGGGAGAGGGCAAGGCTGCTGCTGGCGGCCTCAGGTCCTGGCCCTTTGACTTTGGCCATGGTTTTGTCTCTTAGATCCTCCTTTTCCTCACTGGATGGGAGAAGACACCATCACCTGATTCCATCACCTGCCTGGCCCACCTCAAAGGTTAGCACACCCTGCCCTCAGCAACTGTACAGACCTCACTCACAACAGCCTTGACAGATGGCGTGGGAGTCAGCCCGGTGCCGCCTCCTCTCCTCCCCTGCCTTTGGCAATCCCAGGTTGCCATGTTGCCCTGGGGAAGCTAGAAGTTGGCCAACTTCTTTCTCGGCAAGAGCACAGACATCTCCACAAACACTCAACCCTATGAAAACCTTGGTTGTCGAGCTGCATCATGGGAACTGCTCAACGTCGCATCTGGGCTCCAAGACCACATTCTCTTTGTCCACTGGGGGCATCCTCTGGGACCCTGCTCCTCGCCACCCCCTCCTCTGTCCAAATTCTCACCCTTTCCTGGTTGTGCAGACAGTAGTCAGCGAGCAACTGGGGGCAGGGACCATTCCCTGATCTTCACGTCCCAGCTGTGCGCACAGGAGATGCTCGGTCAAGGTCTCTAAGTGAGTGTGTGTTTTGGGGGGACCCACGAGCTGCTGTGAGCGCTGTCAGGACTGAGGCAGAGTTGCTGTGGTTCACTCAGCCCGCAGTGCTCCTGGAGCTGACCCCAGCTGTGGACCGACAGGCTCCAGAACCAACCCTCCCCCTGACGCAGAAACAGAGCTGCTGACAACAGCCCAGTGGACATTAACCTTCTACGATGACCTCCGCCTCCAGGCCTCCTCTGTTCTGCATCTCTGCTCCGCTAAGGCTGGGCCATGCCCCCGGGAGTGATCTGCTTCCTGCTGTACATATCAGACAGCGGTCAGGACCTCTGGGGTTGGCCTGGACATTTCAGCACGTCAAGGGCCCAGCATTCCTCAGGAAAACCAGCGATTTCCTACACAAGTGCTTTATTTATTATTTATTTTTCATTTTCCATCTCCCTCCTGAGGGATGCATGGATGTTTGGACTGAGTGTGAAATGTGTGTGTGTGTGATGTTGTTGAACTAAGTTTTATGCGTACACAGAACTGATGAATTACACGCCGGTGCCTTGTTTTACGGAATATTATGCACGCAATCGTGTTTTGAAAAGCAGAGCCCTCTGCAAATGTATGCGGAGTGCTCGTAATTCAGCGGGGAACTGTTTTGTGGAGTGGAGTGTCTTTTAGAAGGTTTATCATATCCTTTAAGTGTACCAGTGTGTACGTTTGAATTCTGAAATGCTGTTCTTGTCACTGCTGCCTGTTTGTTTTTCAGGTCGGGGGACTCTCACTGTCGATTTGAAAAAGCTGTGATCGGAGCCACGGTGTGTGCTTGTGAGGACCAGGGTGCTCCCAGCTGTGGGGTCCTGGACAAGCCACTCACGCTCACTGTCCCTCAAGGCTTTCACCTGGCACGCAGGACAATGGCAGTGCTTGGGAACCCCGTGGGAGGAATAAACAAAATAGGGCCCGCAGGTGGCCGCTGTCCCTTGTAAAGCGATTCTTAAAAGCTAGTTATTTATTATTCTTTAGTGAAGATCTATTATGCGATGTTCTCAGAGGTCCTGTGGAATCTAAGAGTTCCTTCTCTGTGATAATTTTCCATCCAGGTGAGAGAGAAAGAAAAAAAAATATGAATGAACGAATGAATGTGGGTCTGTTGGGCAACAGCAGGGGGAAGAAAACATATCTAGAAAGGAAAAATGCACTTAAGGAAACCCAAAACCATACGCATACATAAGGAAAACTTCATGTGCTCACAGAATCTCCGCAATTTCTACTGACAGGTCCTAAAAGGTTCACATGGAAAGATTTCTTCTGGAAGGTCTTTAGAAAAACTGTTAAAAAATACTTCATGTTTTTTATTCTTTGCACTGTGATAACAACAGGTTTGGCTTATCTGGCTGCTGGTTAAGTCTTTGCCCTGACAGAGCAGAAGTGATAGCACAATCCTTGAAAGCATTGTGGGTATTTTGCTGCTAATTTATTGTTACGGTTGCTGAGGAAAGGGGTCGAGATTTGGGGGGACAATATGGGTGGAAGTGCTCTCTATGGCTCCCTCTTGTGGGGACAACATTCCTAGCTTCCATCACAGGTATGCGTATTTAGGTGAGGAAGGAACTGACCTGTGTGGGGTGGGGTGAGCATCGGTGAGCATCTTTATCCCAGGTATGGGGCCCAGGAGACCTCCCTGGCCTGGGCACAGGGGCTTCCCGGCCCTCGGCTGCTCCCCAGGTGATTCCAAGCATCTGGCAGCCTTCTGATGTGTGTGTGACTCTGGGGAAGGGTCTCAGCTAGTTTGGGCCCCTAAGGTTGGGAGGGATCACTTGACTTGACAGCTTAACAAAGGACTGTGTGTGATAGATGTTGAGGAGTTTCTGCAGAGGGAAGTCCAATTGCCCTGTACAGAGAGAGGCATTCCAGGAGGAGGAGCAGGAAGAGGGAACAGCAATGCCCTCCTCCTGTGTGGCAGGGGGGGAAAAAATCATGTGTCATCTGTTCCTGGGATGCAATTTCCCAGCCAGGACTACATTTCCCAGGATCCCCTGCTTCATGGTGGGGCCATGTGACTAGTTCTTGCTCCTGGGATGGGAGTGAAGGTGGTGCAGGTGTCATTTCCCTGCTGAGGTGGTTAGACAGCAGGTGCACCGACTTCTCCATTCTCTCTTCCTCCACCTGCTGGCCAGACGAGAATGGCCAGGGAAGACTCGGAGGCCCTAGGGGCCGGCAGAGCCACAGGGTCGAGGAGCCTCTGAAAGCCTCCTGCAGCCAGGACACGGCACTGCACGGCTGCCTGATGAGAACTAAAACTATGGCATTAAACCACCTAAAGGTGTGGTTCACTTGGCATAACAAGTGTCACCCTAACAAACATGTCGGGGCTTCAGAAAGGACACTCTTAGAACCAGACACTGGATCCCCAAATCCCTTTGAACGCTGACCTGTCTGCTGGGTTGGATTAGCGTTCCTGGCCTGCATGAGACATCCTCCCCCGTCCACGGACCAGGGGCTAGTCCTCGTCTCCATCCACTCTACAGGCAGCTGCCGTGGGCTGTGCAGCCATGTGAGTTGCACACACACGTCCAGGAGCCCCCTCCCCCACTGTCCCACGGGTCTCACAGGAACACTGCCCAGGCTGCCCACAATGGGCACACGCTGCTCAGATGACAGAAGAGCTGAGCGGCCACGCGGCAGCCAGAAGCCTCCAGACAGCACAGTTAACCCACAGGCCAACCAGATGCTGCTTAAAACACTCACCTGTCTGGTCCGGACTGTCCAGGCTCCTCCAGCTGGGCCACGCCGACTCCTCCCTGGGCTGCTGGCCCAGGCTCCCCGGCTGCCTCGACGCAGCCTCCAGCAAACAGGTCTGTAGGGCATCTTCTCCGATGGGTGAGAACTCGGACGGGGACCGCTGTGGGCAGAAAGGAGGGGAAAGGGTGAACTCAAGGGGCGTGGGCCCCGGGAGGAAGGCCTTCAGCTTTGCGGCCGACACTGCACAGCGTGGAGGAGACGTGACAGTGTGGCCTTTTCTCGTGTTCTGGTTAAAAGCTGCAAATCAGTACATAGGGCCATGCAATGGCAGAAACGGTTCCTGCTTATTCCACCGCCAGCCGGCCAGCCTGCACTAATGGAACAGACAGAGCCAGTTCTCACGGGGCTCCGTATCCAGCCAACCCCCAGCTAGTATTTCTCAGGGCCGATTATATGTAATAAAAGTAAAAGCATCGTTTCCTCGAAGACTCTGAGCCTGAGTTTCAGCAGGGTGGACAGTAAGCCACAATGTAAGTGCTGCAATAGACAAGTGAGCCAGAGTGGTCAGTCCACAGGCCAGAACTATCGCAACACAGTCCGACGTGGCGCCTGAATGAACAAAAGGGAAATAAACTCCAATCCAAGGAGAAGTGGGATTTCCAATGACTGACAGGAACCTTGTTTAAACTGTATCATAAATATGTTATAAATATTATCTGTAGAGAATCTGAAGCTCAGATGTTATAGATAAGGAATTTCATCCAACAGAGACCCATGTTCCCCTTGTCACTTAATGAAGGAATCCTCTTTTACTGGTGACCTAGTTTTCTCTTTTTATATGGACAAACCCAGGAGGGAAAGGGCATTGAAGAGGCAAGGCCCCCCCGCACCACCCCCCTCCTGGCAGTGTCTAGGACAGCAACATGAAACCAAGGACTGTGTCTAATGCTCATCCAACCGAGCAGTCTGTCTCCACCTGCTGGCATGTGATAGAAGTGAAAGCACCTTTTCCTCGAAGACTCCAAACTTCAGTGTCAGCCGGGCTGCCATAGACAAGTGAGCCATGAATGGTCAGTCCACAAGCCCTAGGCCTGGTCAATGCAACAGCCCAACGCCTCCTCTCCCACCACAGGTGCTAAGAAGACAAAAGGAGGTGCGAGGAGACAAAGGAGAGTGCTTCTGGGGAGCTGTAGGCAGGCCCTGGGTGGTTGGGGTGGATCCAGGAGGGCAGCTGTGGGCAGGGCCTGGGTGGTTGGGGGTGGACCCAGGAGGGGAGGTGATGGCAGGGCCTAGGTGGTTGGGGGTGGACCCAGGAGGGCAGCTGTGGGCAGGGCCTGGGTGGTTGGGGGTAGACCCAGGAGGGGAGATGTGGGCAGGCCATGGGTGGTTGGGCGTGGACCGAGGAGGGCAGCTGTGGGCAGGGCCTGGGTGGTTGGGGGTGGACCCAGGAGGCAGCTGTGGACAGGGCCTGGGTGGTTGGGGTGGACCCAGGAGGGCAGCTGTGGTCAGGCCTGGGTGTGTGGGGTGGACCAGGAGACAGCTGTGGGCAGGGCCTGGGTGGTTGGGGGTGGACCCAGGAGGAGAGCTGTGGACAGGCCCTGGGTGGTTGGGCGTGGACCCAGGAGGGGAGCTGTGGACAGGCCCTGGGTGGCTGGGGCTGGACTCAGGAGTCAGCTGGACCTGGGCCTTTGCTGTAATACCTTGGCCAACTGACTGAATTACTTTTCAAAAAATATTTTTTTCCCATCACAATTGACATTCAATTATATTAGGCTCATGTGCACAACATAGTGATTAGACATTTATGTAACGTATGAAGTGGTCCCCCTGATAAATCCAGTACCCATGCAACTGCTCGCCTCTTCCACAGACTGTCCACAGACTGTGAGCTCCCTGAAGGCCGGGAGAGACTTTTTAGGGGGGGTCCTCAGTCCCATGTTTGTGACTGAATGTGTGGGACTCAGGTCTGGCCTGGAGGAGCTGACAGCCTATTGCCAGGTGCCGTGTTACTGTAGGCTCACAGGAGATACTTCCTATTCCCATCTCCAAGCTCCTCACTGTAAATCACGCAGAGCGTATGTTCAAAAACGGGGAAAGTAGCCGGGCCGGCGTGGCTCAGTGCCTGAGCATCGACCTATGAACCGGGAGGTCACGGTTCGATCCTGGTCAGGGCACATGCCCGGGTTGCAGGCTCAATCTCCGGCAGGGGTCATGCAGGAGGCAGACAATCAATGATTCTCTCTCATCACTGATGTTTCTCTCTCTCTCTCTCCCTTTCTCTCTGAAATCAATAAAAATGTATATTTAAAAAAAGGGGGGGAATAATATTTAATGTTTCATTTTATAGTGGCTCAAATAGTAATTGATGCATCTACATGTGTGTCTGCAGGAGGTGGCTGGGATCATTTTTACGAGACAAAAATGTCCCCCAAGATACAAAAGCCAAGGCCAAAAAATAGAAAGTCCCTCGCTGGTCCCAACAGGGGAGATGGGATATATTTTCTTCATGAGAAAGCTGGGGGTGCCAGGCTTTTATAATCTACGTCAGACAAGCATTGTTTCCCACTAGAAAATGCTATTTCCTGATATTCACAACAGGCTCCAAAGAACTGTCTGTAACCAGTCACAGGACACTGCTGGCCCGGTCTCCAGCCAGGGCAGAAAAGCCCATTCAGAGGCCCAGACCTGGTTTCACCACAAATGTGTTGCAATAAACACATTGAGCAGTAGATGGCGCCACAACAATGCTTTTATGGACCAGTTAGTTCAAGCTCTGTGGCTCCTGGGAAGTGATGGGATTACCTGAGTAATTTATTTGCTCATAACCTTGGGCTGGGCCGCTTGTGCCCTTTCTTTCCCACCCACAGACTCTACCTTTCTTCCCTTCCTCTAACCTACCCGAAGGCTCGTGGAAGAAGCAGGGCTGGTGATGTCTGGAAGGGTGGCCTGAGTTAGAGTCTGCACATGTACGCAGGGAGGGCTGGGAATGCTGGTGGAGCCCGTGGTCCAGGAATGCCAGCATGGCATGCCAGCAGAGCCTTGCAACGAGGGACTTGAGAATCCGAGCTTTCAAACAGGCCGCGCCTCTTAACTCTGCAGGCACTGACTATGGGTGGTGTGTTAGGTCAAGTCCGGCTCCTCCTCTTGCTATGTGGGTTCTTGGGGGAAACTTCAACCATACTAAGCCTCAGTTTCCTCATGCAAAGGGATCAGTGTCAGGCTGGGCATATGGAAAACACTCAATAAACGGTAGCTAAAATAAGAGCAGTTATTAAGGCCTATCACTGAGCCAGGCACCTTATCCATCCTCTCACTCAGTCCGATTGGGTGTGCATGAGTAAACTGAGGCAGGCATTGAGCTCAGGTCTGCCTGGCTCCAAGCCCATGCTCTTCCATGCCCTCTGGGAGCTGTGCAAAGCACTCCTGGCTACCGTGCGGGACCTGCCACGGAGCTCTCCGGCCCTGCAGCTCTCAGTGAGACACCCAGTGTGATCATCAGTTACCTCTGGGATCAGTAACCCTTGAACAATGTGGGGTTTAGGGACGCTCACCCCCGTGCAGTGGAAAATCCATGTATAACATTAACCCCCCTCAAAACTTCACTAATAGCCTATAGTTGACCGGAAGCCTTATTGATAATACAAACAGTTGATTAACATATTTTGTATTATATCCATACTAGTGGCCTGGTGCATGAATTTGTGCACAAAGGAAATTAATTAGAAGAAATATTTTAATATTGCTATTCACCCTTTCTCTATAATAGAAGTGTTAACCAAATTCACGATCGACAATGACAGATGGAAACATACGCGTGCAATTGGCAGAGCGAGAGCTTTATATGTATCGTGCATACATGAATCACCTTAGTCTTTTATAGATATAGAATAAACTTGCTTAATTAGACCTGCTTTCTGCTTTAGCTAAACTTTTTCCAGCCCAGTGAATTACCCCAACTTCTCTTTCAGGTAATTGTCAGCAACACAGCAGTTAAATATCAACATGAAACAGATTATTATTGTAGATCATGCAGGGAGAACAAAGGGTAAAATATTTAACTGCAGCAGTGTTTAACTATATTCTGCGCAGTGAGAAAACCTGAAGTCACTTTCAAGGTTCACCATTCCTTACTTCTTTTCAGTCGGGTCAAGTTTCTAAGCTTTCTAAATCTCTTGTTTTCTGGCTAATGAAAAGAAAATAAGATTCCAACGAGTCTCCTATCTACCTACTCCAGGACTTCTGTAAGGATCAAATGAGGCGAGGCCCAGGAAAACACAGACATTCACAGACATTTGGTTACAGTGTAAAATGTTTCCACCTGGCTATAAAGCAAGTCATGTTCCTAGGCTAAAGAAACTCCAAGGAGGCTAGTTGCTAGGGAGAGGAAGCTGGGTGTTGCTATGTGACATAATTACCAGGATGGACACTTAGCATATTAGCCTTTATATAGAGAGATTATATACTGTCTTCCATTTTTTAAACAAATTTAAAAACCTGATTTCAGAGAGAGGAAGGGAGAGGGAGAAAGAGATAGAAACATCAATGATGAGAGAGAATCATTGATTGGTTGCCTCCTGCATGCCCCACTGGGGACCAAGCCCACAACCCAGGGATGTGCTTTGACCAGGAATCCAAGCAGGACCTCCTGGCTCATGGGCCGATGTTCAACCACTGAACCACACTGGCCAGGCTGTATATTGTTTTCTTATAGTAAAGTAAGCTAGAGAAAAAAAAATATTAAGAAAATCATAAGGAAGAGAAAATACAGTATTTGTTGGAAAAAAAGTCCACACAGAAGTGGACCTGGGCAGTTCAAGCCCCGTTTTTCAAGGGCCAACTGCCCCTTCCTTTACAGTCGCTGCGTCCTGAGTGGGCGGCAGCAGCAGAGCATTCTACCTACACCTCTCGGAACGGCGCTATGATTGCTCTAATTGTCGTCATGGCCAACAGGGCAGGCTCCCCGAGGCACCAATCACTATCAGAACAGTCTTCGCGGTCAAGGAGCTCACAGCATAAAACAGGGACAGAACGTTTTTAGCATCGAGGGCTGGGGAGCAAAGGGACCGGTAATAATGGTCAGATGACTCAACAATTGAGACAGCTTTGCTTTGTATTGGTAGGGTCAGTCGTAGCCATTGAATTCAATCCAATAATTATAACAATAATAAAAAATGACTTCAGGTCTGTGCGACAGCCAGTCAAAGGACAGAGCAACTATGAGGGAGAAAATAGCAGTGATTCAGTGAAACGGGGGAGGGAAATAGAAAAGAAAAGAGCAGAGACAGAGAGTCAGGGCCGGGCTTAGTCACTGGCATATCCCGAGTGCCTGGCCCCTGCTGCCATCATCATGATATCAAGAGGATCATCGTATTATTATTACAGAGACACATTTTTATATACAGGCGCCCAAAGGGACAGGCACGGAATGAATTATAACCCTGGGCTAGACCTTTTAGGATATTGCATCATAAGGCTTTGAAAGGCGGGTGGTGCTGACCCCCTACAGGCAGAGAGCCACACAATAACGGAGGAAATTAAAAAGAGAACAATCACGCTGAACTTTCTTTCATGAGAACAGATGAGAAATCCTGGCTGAATGGGAATGAATTAAGTTTGGGATTTGCAGTTAAGCCCAGGGAGCCTGCAGCGCTCCGAACTCAGCGCAGTTACTCCCCGAGCCGTACAGAGGAAGATGCTAGATCAGTGGTTCTCAACCCGTGGGTCGAGACCCCTTTGGGGGTCGAACGACCCTTTCACAGGGGTCGCCTAAGACCATCGGAAAACACATATATAATTACATATTGTTTTTGTGATTAATCACTATGCTTTAATGATGTTCAATTTGTAACAATGAAAATATATCCTGCCTATCAGATATTTACATGACGATTCATAACTAGCAAAATTACAGTAATGAAGTAGCAACGAAAATAATTTTATGGTTGGGGGTCACCACAACATGAGGAATTGTATTAAAGGGTCGCGGCATTAGGAAGGTTGAGAACCACTGCGCTAGATCAAGGGCAATGGAGCAGGAAAAGGGTATTCAATGCCTGGCCCCACCAACCAGCACATGGGTGAGCTTAAGTAAGTTATGTGAAAGCTTTAGCCTCCGTTTCCTCACCTGTAAAATGGGTCTAATGATACCTGCATCCCCATCTTATGATGGGCAGACAGAGTGCCTGCTCCTTACCCAGCAATGGTTCCTGTCCCCTCCCACTGGGGCCTCATCAGCATCTGTGGCCATTGTGCTGGGATTGCCACTCATATTGTATTCCAGATGAATGGGGCTCCCACAGTCAGGCAATGTGGTGGCCTTGACCAGGCTCAGTCCCTCTCAGGCCCCAATTGCCGAATGTGGTCCCAGCACAGGCTCCTTCATCACAGGGGGTCTAGGGCCTGGAGTGGGCCAGGCGGGGTAGGGGTGCAGGGGGTTGGGAGGAGAGGAGAAAGAGGGGAAGCATTAGCTTCGCCCATGCGGGTGGGCAGTGTGCCCAGACGCACTGCATGGAACCCGTGAGGAAGCTGACCCTTGGTCCACTGGATGTGCCCCCACCTCGAGGGCACCAGGCTGGCCCTGCTATGGTGCTGGTTAGAGGGGAAGGGCCAGGGGTCCTGGCCAAGGGAAGTTAGGCCTGTGACCACTGGCAATCAGGCTGCTCAGAGGGGCCAACTGTGCCTGGGGCCGAGCTGGATGCGGGATTTTTCTTTATTCCCCGAGTCAGGCGGCTCTGTGTGGGGCGATTCCCATGAGCACAGTGCGGCTCCTGACTAGCGCTTAGGTGAAAACCCGCTGTTTCCGTGGTACAAATCACGGCGCAGGGAGAACTCAGAGGAGGGGCCAGGAGGAGACTCCTTGATGAAACATCCAAGTTCGTTCAGGATGAAGGCTGTAGTGATCTCGTCCCTGTGGTACAGTGCCCACACCCCTGCCAGGCCACACAACCTGGGGTTAAAGTGTTAACCAGAAGGCGTGCTTACCCAAGGGGGTGCACCAATGTCCTTTATGGGCTTTTATTTCAAACCACAAACTCGAGGTTCCATCTCCCCATACCCCCTGTGACGCCCTGCCCCCCCCCGACCCCAAAAGTGGACTGATCCTGGGGAGTGGACATAACTTACAAAGAGATTCAAAAGATGCTTTAGAGCAGAGAGGAACCTCCACTGGGCCCTATTCTATCCCAGCATCGGGAAATAAACCATATTCTGCTCTTTGCCCAGGAAAAAAGGAAGAAATGAGTCAGCGCTGTCTACCTTGGCGTCGAAGCCAGAGTGAAGACCGCGCTGCGTGGGAGGCAGGCGTCTGGCAAGACAGGTCTCCTGACAAGAAGAGAAAACCCCGGAGGTATTAGTGTAGAACCCAAGCGGGAACCCTGTGCTAAAAGGCTCCCTTAGTGAAGGCGGCAGCGAAATAAGCTGACAGCATGTTGACAAAGGAAGGTCCTGCCCATCAGCCAATGAAGTGAAATCTCTGATAAAGCCATAAGGATGCTCCCTGTCACCCCATGCGCCTGGCGACTGGTGAATCCTGGGCAGAGTCTATGCAGGCGAGGCTGCTGACCATCCCTTCTGGGATGGCGTGTCTGCCATGTGGCTGCCCTGCACACCCTTCTTTCACTCTGTTCAGAAAGGGGGTGCGTGCCCCTAACCCCCAGGAGGAGTGGGGTAAGCACTAGGCATTGCTCCCCCACTCATGTGACTTTCCGGTTTTAAGCTGTACCTGTGTGTTGCCCTGGCCCCGTGCTCTGCCTGCTGGCACCTGGAGCTGTGGAACCCACGCCCAACGAGCCAGTCCTCCTCCTGCTGAGCCTCCCCAGGCCCAGCCTCTGCTTCTCCCATGCTCTGTGCATCCTCCGCTGGACACAAAGAGAGCCTAGATTTCACAGGCCGGGTGCCGCTACTGCGGACATGAGCAGGCCCAGACCCGGGTCACAGGAAGGGCGCTGTGCTTCAAGACTGAGCCCCTGGCTTAGTCTCAGGGTGACAGACAGGAAGGCTGAGCCACACCACGACTGCCCGATTAGGTCTCGAAGTGGCCATTTTGGTGACTCAGATGGCAGTGGCCATTCTCTTGCTGTCCCTTTCTGGTTTTGGAAAAGCAAGTGGTCTTCCTGATACAGCTTTTTATTTTCCTCAAGGGACTCAGTACAGCTCTTTCCGGAATGAATGAAAAAGTGCCTACTGACATCTTGATTTTCCCTGGATTGGTCTCTGTGGAGAAACCTACCTCTGTATTCTCCACTGTCCCTTTGTAGCTATTCTTTCTTTTTTTTCTCTCTTTTTTTTAAAAAATTGTTTTATTGCTTAAAGTATTACAAAGAGCTCCTTTTTTTCCCACCCTTGACAATTCCCTGGCCTCCCCTACCCCCCAGTGTCTTATGTCCATTGGTTATGCTTATATGCTATCTATTCTTTCTTTCTCCTCCCTCACCCCTCCTACCCGGACTCTCACACACACTTTCTCAGTTTCTCCCCCTGCCCACCACCCTATTCCTTTATGCCAGCCGGTGGGCACACGAGTTAATTACAGATGGTTCTGTGTGCTGACCCCGTTTCCCGGGGAGAGCGTGCAGGACGCCTGCGTTACTGCCTGGAGACTGCGTTACTGCCTGGAGACTCAGGCAGGGTGGCCTCCGGGGGAGGCCGCGGTCCCCTCGTCGGCCGCCTTCGCACTGCAGCTCTGGGGCTGTGACCACTCTGGCTCTTCTTCCGTTTGCTGCTCACCTTTGCTCTTCTGTTTTCTTATGATCTGGGGAGGAGGAGGGGTGACAAAGGGGGAGAGTTACGGAGAGGCCTCAGAGTCTAGGCGGCGTGACCGGGACCACCTTGGGGATTTTTCTTTCAGCCACGCGAGAGCTTGGTTTCAACAGAAGGCCAGCCTCCTTCAGATCTGTCTTAGGACAAAACAGTACAACTATGGCCTTGAACATTCCACAGCACTTTACAGTTTACAAATAATCGTTTTATGATGGCAACGACTTCTTCTCTTTACCAAGTGCCCATCATGTGCCGGACGCTGGGCCAGGCACCAGAGATGCTTTATCTCATTTAATCCTCAAAACACTGCTAAGAGCTACAGACTGTAACTACACCTGTTGTACAGATGAGGAAACAGGCTCAGAGAGGTTAAGTTACCAGTTAAGGATGCACAGCTCACAAAGAGTGGAGCTGGATCTCAAACCAGAGTCTCCAGCTGTAAATCTTGATTTTAGGAAGCACCGGGAAGGCCTGTGCAGGGGGCAGACAGCAGGAGTCATCAGGGTTGGCTTCGGCTTGCTCGCTCCGCTTGCTGTGTTGGGCACAGCCATGGGGATTGAATGAGTCCATTCATACAATGGTCTCTGGGCTCCCAACTTCCTACAGGCAGGAAGTAGCTGAGAAAACGGCTGAGCCACCAAGATGAACATATCCTCCAATGCCTTTCTGGACCAGACAAGATGATGAAGAGGAAGGCTGAGAGCCAAGGAAAGCAATGAACTACAGTGCATTCCCAGGGACAGACCTGGGCCTAATCAAGGCCCACCCCTGACCTGCAGAGTGGGGACCTGGCACATGCACCTAGCAGGATTTCAGAATTGCTATGGACCGGTCACCTCCCGACTTTGCAGGTGGGTGGGAGGTGTTGCTGTCCTATTCCGGCATTGTGTGTTGGTATGTGGGGACAGGTGACTTGTTTGCTTAGTTCATAGGTCTCCATCTTAAAAGGAACTGACTCTGAATCACATGTACAATGACTTTAATCTGTTATTGACTGAGGCATTTGGGGGGTCGTTAGGTGGGAAGAGTGTCATGTGAAAGAGACAAGACTTACTGTGACTAAAAGGAAGACTGAATTTGTCCAATGCTCCCTTTGTTGCGTGAGTCTGTGTTTCTCCCAGGACAGGGAGGATATACAGGTGACCCTTGAATAACACAGGTGTGAACTCCATGGGTCTACTTAAATGCAGATTTTTAAAAATCCACATATATGTGAATCCATGCAGTTCTAACCTGCGTGGTTCAAGGGTCAACTGTATTTTTCTTTTTTAAAAATATATTTTTATTGATTTCAGAGAGGAAGGGAGAGGGAGAGATAGAAACATCAATGATGAGAGAGAACTATTGATCGGCTGCCTCCTGCACGCCCCCTACTGGGGACCCAGCCTGCAACTTGGGCAGTGCCCTGACCAGGAATTGAATAAACTGTGACCTTCTGGTTCACGGGTCGACACTCAACCACTGAGCCACACCAGCCGGGCTTACCCGTATTTTTCTTACTGCAGTTGAGAATCTGCATAAGCAGAAAACTGACTTACTTTATACATGGATTTGCAACTGCACAGGTGGCTGGCACCCCAACCCCCACAGTGTTCGAGGATCAAGTGTACCTCCCACCTCTGGCTTTGTGTTGACTGTGTGCCTGGCTGTGGCCAATGACATGTGAGGAGGGAGTGGGCTACAGGGAGTTATGGCTGAGCCTAGGCCTTGATAGACGTCACTGGCTCCCTCTGGCTGCCTTGTGCTTGGTCATGGTCACGAGTAGCTGATGAGGTAAATGAGGGAGGGCCCCAGAGTGAACACACTTGACCCCAACCCACTGCTTTGGATGGAGCCAGTGCAGATGCATGAGCGAGAAGGAAACTGTGGTACAATAAAAAATATATTTGCTGTTAGACTGATTCCAGGTACAGAGCTTCAAAAATCCTTGGAATATTTCGAGTGACAAGAGTGTCTTTGTTATGCTAATGAGGTGACTCATGGCCAGGGCCACTAGATAGAAGGAGGCTGGTGGTTAAAAAAAACAACCAACCAGAGAAAGACAAATACCATACTATTTCACTTACATGCAGAATCTTAAAAACAAAATAAAGGGACAAACCAAACAAACATATTCATAGATATAGAGAGCAAATGGATAGTTGCCAGATTGGATAGGATTGGCTGATGGGTGAAAAAGGTGAGGGATGAAGAAGCACAAATTGGTAGTCACAGAATATTCATGGGATGTAAAGTACAGCACAGGGAATACACTCAGTAATTCTGTAATAACTATGTATGGTATCAGGTGGGTATTAAACTTATTGGGGTGACCATTTCATAAGTGTCTAATCACTAAGTTATAACCTGAAACCAATATAATATTGTATGTCAACTGTAATTGAAAAGCAATTAAAACCCCAATCCTGTAAACCAAGGAACTTTAAGCTCTACCCCAACCTCTGGGGAGGGGACAGGGACTAAAGATTGAGTTCATGCAGGTGGTCAATGACTTAAGCCAGCGGTGCTCAACCTGTGGGTCTCGACCCCTTTGGCGGTCGAACGACCCTTTCACAGTGGTCGCCTAAGACCATCCTGCATATCAGATACTTATAGTACGATTCATAACAGTAGCAACATTACAGTTATGAAGTAGCAACGAAAATAATTTTATGGTTGGGTCACCACATGAGGAACTGTATTTAAAGGGCCAGAAGGTTGAGAACCACAGACTTAAGCAATTATGCTTACTTAATGAAGCCTCTATTTAAAAACTCTGAAACACGGAGGCTTGGGGAGCTTCCTAGCTGGTACAGGCACAGAGAGAGCATGGACAGATTGTACACCCATTCCACAGATCTTGTGGTCCCATCATCTCTTCCACTGTTCATTTGTATCTTTTATAATAATAAAGAGGTCATTGTAACCATAGCACTTTCCTGCGTTCTATCAGTTGTTCTAGCAAATTATCCAAATTGAGGGAGGGTCATCGGAAGCCCTGAATTTGCAGAGGGCTGGGCAGACGTGGATGACGCGGGGATTCCTGAGACTTGCACTGGCATCTTGTGGGACTGAGCCCTTCACGTGTGGAGTCTGTGCTAACTCTGCCTCGTGTCAGAACTGAATGGAATTCTAGGGGTTGGTGTACTGGCTGCGAAACACAGAAATAAGCCTGTTTAAAGCCACAGAGTTTTTGGGGTGCATGGTTTCTAAGTTGTCATTACTGATCCACCTGGCAAAGGACAGTTTAGGCAACGTAGGTAGCAGGGGGTGACTGCAAGCTTTTCTGCAAAAGACTGTTTGAGAAGAGGATACCCACACATGCACACACGCACACACATGTACACAGGCATGCATGCACACAACAGAGCTCAGGAAACAGGAAGCCAGTGAGTAACCTGCTCAGTGCTGAATTCCTGGCTCCTCACCCACCAGCTCCATCCCCAAAGGCAAACACACTCCATCCTTTGTCTTAGATTTTGCAGTGTAATCCCTCTGCATTAGCCTCCAGAGCACAGAGGACAAGAAGACAAGGCACAGAAATGGTGCCCAAGACAACAACCACGCCAGTGGTTGCTCTACAGCTCTCGGGAGGCCCTGCTCTGGGCCAGGGTGGTAAGTTGCCGTCATCGGATGGCCGGGTCACCTACCTTCTGCAAGATAGTCGTGGCCAGCTCCTCAGTCAGCTCCTCCTTGTGGTCCCGCAAGTAACTGGCCTCATTCTGCTTGTCCTGCGGAGGGAGGGAAGAGAATGGCCGATTGCCGGGCAGGTTTTGGGGTACAATCACTTTCGTGGGAGTGAGAGGTTGACGCTGGTTTCCTGACAACCAGCACTTTTCTCTGGCAGCCAGGACCCCGATCCACACCGCCCGAGAGAGGAGAAGGGGGTCCATACCAGGCTGTCTCCATAGGCTTCTGCTTTGGAAATTGCCTCCTCGATGGCCTCTTCGGCCACACGTAAGGCAACGGCCAATGTGTCCATCATGCTGTGTCCTAGGAAACAGAACAGAGGTCGCTTTCTGAAAGGGAATGACAAGTAAAATGACGGCTCCACTGGAAGCTCTTCTGCTTAGCTCTTCTGCTCAGACCTCTGGGGAAGGAGCTGAAGTGTCGGAAAAGGCTTTATTTGAAACTAGAAATTTGTTTTTGCTTTTAACCTCTGCTCCGAGGGAACTATTACATTGGTATAAAAAAGTAGAAGTTAATCAGTAAGTGGTACATTCTTTATAAGAATACTTTATTTTCTTATTAAATCTTTATTGTTCAGATTATTACATTTGTTCCTCTTTTTCCCCCCATAACTCCCCTCCACCCAGTTCCCACCCCACCCTTCGCCCTCACTCCCCACCCACTGTCCTCTTTCATAGGTGCGCGATTTTTGTCCAGTCTCTTCCCGCATCCCCCACACCCCTTTCCCCCCCAAGAATAGTCAGTCCATTCCCTTTCTATGCCCCTGATTCTATTATAATCACCAGTTCATTCTGTTCATCAGATTATTTATTCACTTGATTTTATAAGAATACTTTAATATGAAGTGCCCAGGTATGTTGATTTTTATATTCCAACTCCAAACACTCACTAGTTGATCACCAAGTATCTGGCGGTTGGGTAGCAAATGCACTTCTCTAGGCCACACCTTGGATTTACTCATCTATTTTGATGACGGATCCATACAAATGGCAACCCCTGGAGACTCCCACACAGCAATACATAGTTGTATCAAGTGTTCACAACGCAACTGGGAGATCTGGACACTGAGTGGCCAGATTATTATGACCACAGTATTCTTCCATTAGCTGTAAATTCTTAAGCAAGTTTACCTTCTGATTGCCTATAAAATGTTGAATCACTGCCTGAAACACTTCCTTCATTCTCCAGGTTTGTCTCAAAAAAGCTTCCTCCTGGGGGAGGGGGAAGAAAGGAGAGAGTGAGAAATCATGATTATCAAAGGTCTTCAGAGAGCACAGATGCACCAAATTGGCAAACCACCATTACCCACTTGAAGTTAGCCCTGCTGACAGGTTAGTGAATCACTGGCTTACACAACAATGCTACACTTTTGGATCAATCACGTTTCTTCTCACATTGATGATTCCTGGTGTAGCATTGCTACCGCCCCAACTTTCTTCCAGTACCTTCTTTGGAGGCAATGTGGAATCCAAGACAGGAAAATGGATTAAATTCAGAGAAATGTGAGGTCAACTCCTGGACCTGCAAGTTATTAGTCATGTGACCTTGAGCAAGCACCCTTAGATGAACTGAAGATGGAACCATTTATTCAGAATTCTCCTGAACAAATTATAGAGAAATTGGCTGTGCCTGAGGATTACCCAGAGAGCTTTAAACAATATCTGTATGGAGTCCCCTCCAGAGATTCAGAAGTAATTGACTGGGCATTGGAAGATGATCTAGGCACTGGGTTGTTGTTTTTTTTTTAAACACCCTAGGTCCCAGTACCAATATTGCATCCTCTAGCCCATGGTCAGCAGACCGCGGCTCATGAGCCACGTGCGGCTCTTTGGCCCCTTGAGTGTGGCTCTTCCACAAAATACCACGTGCGGGCGCGCACGTACAGTGCGATTGAAACTTCGTGGCCCATGCGCAGAAGTCAGTATTTTGTGGAAAAGCCGGTATTTTGTGGAAGAGCCACACTCAAGGGGCCAAAGAGCCGCATGTGGCTCGCGAGCCGCGGTTTGCCGAGCTGCAGTTTGCCGACCACTGCCCTAGGTGATTCTAATGGGTAGTCAGGATTGAGGATGGCAGATGACAGCCATACAAGGGTGTTGGGTTGTAGCTAGAAGACAACGGTAATGACTCCCCACTCATCTCACATAACCAGGAGGGCATGTAAGCACTTGAGGTGGGGCTAAATTTTCTAGGTGGCGTCCAGAATAAATCTCATTGTTTTGTGATCATGGCTTTACAGGCTTGAGTACCATCTCATAAAGTGTCTCCCGTCAGCTTGTTTTCATGTTTATCAAGAGGAAATCGTAATTAAAATGGAGACACCAATCATATTAAAGCAACCAATTCTAATATGTCTATGAAGTGTCTTGGTACCTACGAAATGCTTTAAGACTGAACTAGCTAGTGCAATATGGAGATCATAATCTATGCCGGGCATTGAGCCTTGCTTTGAGAACAGAGACAAAGGAGCTGTTGTCTCCACGTGGCCCAGCAGGATCGAGCTTAGTCAACCATCACCGGATGCAGTGTGCTAAGTGCTGTGACTGAGCACCAGGTGAGAGAAGTGGTGAATCGCAGAGGGCCCGGGACCTACATCTGTTCCAATCATGGCAGACAGTTATTCCCAGCAAACGATCATCCTTTGAAAATGACACTGGAGGATTTCAAAGCCCTGAGCTGGCCCACTTGGGATTCGTGTCAGCCTGCTCCACCGGTGGGGCCACTGGGAGAAATGGAATGAGATCAGAATTGTGTTCTGTGCTGTGAGAGTCTCTACACAGGTTTGTTTCCTTTCCATTTGCATTAAGCCCTACAGAACGCCGATGAGATTTGAGTTTGGGGACACGTAAAGGGGTCCCTAAAGCAGACCGGAGGATGTACAAGAGAGGAAAGAAAAGACGGCATGCAAACGAGTGAGTCGATTCTATTCTGAAACTTTCTTGAGAAATATTTTTGGGTTGAAAAACTACTGTGACCACCTTTACTTTAAATTTCTCTTTTCTGCCTCCATTTCTAGAAACATATTTTTAGAAAACCCTACAAAGAGAAGATAAAAATAATAGGTGGCAACCTTGGGCACTGCTCTCTTAGCCATAGGCAGAAAGACAGATTCTAACAACTACCACAAAAGGCGCTAATGACTCCACGTTGAATGATTCCATCCTGTTTTGGAGAATACAAAACAATGATGGTGAAAAAGCTCTAAATGAGATGGAGGAGATTCGCCCTCACCTCTTTCTTGTGCATAAAAAGCATTCACCCATGTCAGCAAAGTGATAGGGGAAAAACCTCCCTCTAGACAGGAAAAAACAGCCTTTCTTTGGAAGAGGTGCTTTTTATATTCTGACAACAATTTCTTTGTACTGGCTGGTCTACTAGAACTATAGCATATACACTGAGTAGGCAGATTATTATGACCACCTGACGTTTGTAGGCAAATTAGCTATAATTTCGCGCTAAAGTTGCTAGAGGGCCAGACCATTATAAATAGGGAAGTGGGTTGTTTACCACAACAGTAGAAGTGATTTTTTTCTGAAGATAAGGGTAAACAACCTGATTTAACAGCCTTTGAACGTGGGAGATATATATACTACTTCTTCATTCTGGTTTAGCTACATTGGCTGTTTGAACGGAATAAAACAGCGTACGCAGGCGTCATCCTTCAAGCTTTCTGGAGGAAGCTGACATTTTTCTCACTCTCCCTTTCCCTCACGTTCGGGGCCTGGTATAGAGACCGTTTTGGAGTAGGAGGAAAGGGAAGAGGAGGCCATATTCTCCGAGTGCGGACCGAGTCTACACAGTCGACCCAAGATGACTTCCTGATGCTGTAATCATTAGGGAAAGATGATTAAGGATCTTTTATTTCTAAGGATCCAGAATTAGAATGTCCACAATTTGCAGCCATACTTTGGTCCTCCTAGCTCCTAATCTACCCAGCCCACTGGGGCTGCTGGAACCAAAAGACTCAGAACTTAACAGAAGCTTTGATTTATGTCCTGTTTTGGCTCCTCACTAGAAGGGGGATATTTAAGGAGCTCGTTCTGTCCAGGTGAGTGTGCCTCAGCATACGGGGCCTCCAGGCAAGGCCTTCTCCTACCCCCCCCCCCCCGCCCCCCAAGGACTCCGAGAGCAAGAGGCGGCCAGCATACCCAGGATGTCGAAGCCTGCTCCGCTCTCCAGCCGGTGCTTCCTGTACAGGTTTTTCAGGACCTTGGCGCTGCCAAAGCGCTTGAAGCGGCTCTTCACATTATTGTAGAACCATTCCAGAGACTGGGTTCGCAGGAGCCTGGGGGAAACACAGAATCGCAGGAGAGAACATCTGAATTACAAGATAAGATGGCTGAATGGTGGATGGCCAAGGTTGCCGCCTGGGGGGTTGGGGGGAGTCCATGGATTCCACAGATCAGTTGTCGAGAGTTGTGCCCTAGCGACTCCATGGGGGTGAGATGGGAGAAGAGCTTTGAAGGAGGCTGGAGTGTAAGGGCTAAAAACCAACGGAAACACCACTGCCCAAGAAAGGTCTATGGAAGAATCCATTTCTGAAGCGGCCTGGTGGTGGATGTCAGGGTACCCTCTGTTCCTTCTAGAACTTTCCCGGGTGTCACTCACAGGGCTTGGGCCCAGCAGCCATTCTGGCCTTGGCAGGACCTGCCCTGCTGTCCCCATCTGGCCCTCAAGGAGCCTTCTCCAGACTTGAGGCCACTGGCACTGGCCTCCCTGAACTTTCCCATCTCTCAGGCGGTCTCCGTGGCTCTCGGCTCCACTCTCCAGCTTGATTCATTCCTCTCTGTACGGTTCGGAGAGTTTGACGCATACACAGCCAGGCAGTTGTCAACCAGGGGATGGGGTGGGGGGAGGGGGAATGAAATGATTTCTTTTAGCCTCAGCTGTCTGGAGGCAGGAATAAAGGTTATTTGACTATGGCTTTTCTTTTGCCTCCTTATTTAAAAAGCCGATCGGGACTTCCTTCTTTTACTTGTCAGAACCAACTTGAAGTAAGAGAATTCAACAGAGTTCATTTGAAAGAGCTGCAGTTCTTGCTCCAGCTGCAGAAATTTGCACTCCAAGCTACGCCGGCCCAGAAGGGCCAGCTTGCATCTTCTGGTGCTGATTAGCATGACGGAGACGGCAAAGAACAGTCGACACTTATGGATTCTTTCCCCACCTCATCACTCAGTGTGTGGCCTGGAAGATGTCAGTTTATCTCCCTGCATCTCATCTCCCTCGTCCTCAGAATACAAATGATCACAGCTTTTTGCAACCGAATTTCCAGCACCACACGGTTGCATCCGATACTGCCTCACCTCTCAGGTCCTGACACATCAATGTGCCAGTTCTGCTCTGATAACATCTTCACGCTCGTATTAAGAAATGTGCCCAATTCCTACATTTTTGGTTTAGTCACCTGTTTCATTAGTGGTAACATCATGCTCTATACCAGTGGTTCTCAACCTTCTGGCCCTTTAAATACAGTTCCTCAACTGTGACCCAACCCTAAAATTATTTTCGTTGCTACTTCATAACTGTAATGTTGCTACTGTTATGAATCGTTATGTAAATATCAGATATGCAGGATGGTCTTAGGCGACCCCTGTGAAAGGGTCATTCGACTGCCAAAGGGGTCGCGACCCACAGGTTGAGAACCGCTGCTCTATACTATAGAATCTATAGCAGTGATGGCGAACCTTTTGAGCTCGGCGTGTCAGCATTTTGAAAAACCCTAACTTAACTCTGGTGCCGTGTCACATATAGAAATTTTTTGATCTTTGAAACCATAGTAAAACAAAGACTTATATTTTTGATATTTATTTTATATATTTAAATGCCATTTAACAAAGAAAAATCAACCAAAAAAATGAGTTCGTGTGTCACCTCTGACACGTATGTCATAGGTTCGCCATCACCGGTCTATAGTGAGGTGTTTCCCCTTCCAATTAAGGCCCAAACTGGTTGTTGGAGTCTCTATGGCTCCCAAGCAGTGTTAACGTCCTCACTCCCATCCCCTCCTCAAACAATCCCATGTATATTCCACCAGCACTGCCCTCCAAGGTCCCAAACCTTCCTGTGAAGTCAAGGGGCCACGCCATCGATCTTCGCTCAGGTGCTATTTCAGCCCATAATGGATGTGTTCGCCCCCTGCACTGTTTCCAAAATGCTGTTTCTCCTGTGGCTCCCATGATACTCTGACTTTCAGAATGCTTGCTTCCCTTCTCAATCCCCGCCCTTTGTAATGACTTGTATGTGTTGGGAATTTGGAGGAACAACAGAATAAAACCTTTTCATATTAAGGAATAAAGAGATAAACCAAGCCATTTAGAAGTATGAAGATAAATACCAAAACAAAGCTAAAGTTGAAAATGATTGCATTTAGCAAGCACGACTAGGGTGGAGGTGGGGGGAAAGGGACTACTGTGGTTTTATTTGTTGTTGTTGTTTTTTGTACCATAAATCAAGAGAACTAGCTGATATTTTATGTAGGTACATCTATGACTTTGATGACCATAACATTAAATACAGATCCAAGGATTTAGCTCTTGGCTTAAGGACCCTGAGAAGTCCCTGAATGTCCCTTCTGGGCGGTAGACACTTAGCATTCTGCAGGAGCTCTGTGAAAATCCAGGCTGAAACAATGAAATCCCCGAGAACACACATGTCCCCTCCGTTGCTGCCCATAAAGCCCGAGTGTAGAATGAGCCTGGAATAGGTCAGCACCCTCCCATTCAGACCGGACTCTCCTACTCCTGGCTGCAATACAGCAGGCGTCCAGCCGCAGACTCAGACGTCTGCAGGGAAGACAGCCACACCTGCAGCACTCGCCCCATCAGGGTTGTTTTAGCAGCAGCAGAATACATTCCTCCTGTGTTTGCCATGTAGTCAATCAAGAGAGGAGAAATACAGTTTTCTATCTTTTAAATAAAACCAGTAGTACAAAATGTCCCTTTAAAGTCATCGCTTAAATGTTTGCACAGATACTCATATGCAAAACGCTGAAAACGTATGCACCAAATAGGACCAAAACGACCCAGTCCTGTAGAAAACATCAATGACAACAACCAGGCAGCCTACAGGAAAGGATTATAGTACATAATCAATAAGAGGAAGCTATGAAATAAAGGGCAAGTCAATATGGTTTAATTACGAAAATTACCGGAAGCAGTGGGTTTCTCTCTGTCAAGTTCTTCTACCCAGATCTAGTTCAGGTGTCTTGAGATTGAATTAAATGCCAGGTCACAGATAATGGGGGTCCCCAAATCTTCACTCCATGTCCTCCTGGCCAGAAATACCCAAAGACAGAGCATGAACCAAGAATCCTTCTGAGGAAGACACAGGGCTCCCGGCAGAGAGCTACCCCCGAGCGAAGGCGCAGCACACTGCCACCATCTGTTTCTATTACCGGCTTCAGAAGGGAGGTGACGGGGAGCTGTGAAACCGCAGACAACCAAGCTGAGAAAAACCCATCAACGCGTGCGAGGCGGGAGGGAGAGGGACCAAAACTCATTTAAAGCTGCCCAATTGAATAGAACTTTGTGGGGGAAATGTCATGTGAATTTTTGCTTGTATCTATTTTTTAAAAAAATATTTTTTTATTGATTTCAGAGAGGAAGGGAGAGGGACAGAGAGATAAAAATATCAATGATGAGAGAGAGAGAATCATTGATCGGCTGCCTCCTGCACGCCCTACACTGGGGATCGAGCCTGCAACCTGGGCATGTGCCCTGACTGGGAAATGAACCGTGACCTCCTGGTTCAAAGGTTGATGCTTTCTTTTTTAATATATATTTTATTGATTTTTTACAGAGAGGAAGGGAGAGAGATAGAGAGTTAGAAACATCGATGAGAGAGAAACATTGATGAGCTGCCTCCTGCACACTCCCCACTGGGGATGTGCCCGCAACCAAGGTACATGCCCTTGACCAGAATCGAACCTGGGACCCTTGAGACCGCAGGCCAACGCTCTATCCACTGAGCCAAACCGGTCAGGGCGGTTGATGCTTTTTTAATTTTTACTTTCTTGCTTTGCAGATTCAAGATCCTGTGATATAGAAACACCCAGGACGTGGTTTCATCACGTACTTTCTCATCAGTCAGACCATGGGGTCTGCTTTGCTAAACGTTCTCAACATAGACATGCCTGCCATGGCAGCAAGAGCCAGAGCGGGGGGGGGGGGGGGGGAGAAAGAGGGGAAAAAAAACCCCGGGGGTCTCTCTGGGCAGGGCGAGCGGGCACGCTTCCCTGGGAGCACAGGAGGGTGTGCACACGTTTTGCCCCGTTCATACTGACTCTGGTGTGTGCAAATGTAGCTACAGCGTGAGGTATGGAGGGGACCACTCACTGGCTGTGACCACAGGCAGTTTATTTTGCTTTTCGGAGCTTCAGCAGCCTCATTTGTACGATAGGCATCATTCCCACCGCCACCTTGTTGAAAGGATCAAACAGACCATCATGCGTGTGGCGCCTTATAATACTGAGTATGTTTTAGACTGCAAATATTAGTACCACCTCCTCTGCAGAGCAGTTAGCAATAAGCGCAGGTAACGTGTTGCTTTGACCACACAAATGATGGAGATTATCACAGAATATTTCTTTGTGACCCCAGGCACTTGCTTTAAATGTGCCCCCGCAACGTCCCTCCTGTTCTGCTGCGAGACTCCCTCCCTTGTATGTAGGGAGGAAGAATTCAGGAGGCCACCAGCGCAGAAGGTTCTACAGCAGTGGTTCTCAACCTTCCTGATGCTGCAACCCCTTAATACAGTTCCTCATGTTGTGGTGACCCCCAATTTCATTGTTACAAATTGAACATAACTAAAGCATAGTGATTAATCACAAAAACAATATGTAATTATATATGTGTTTTCCGATGGTCTTAGGCGACCCCTGTGAAAGGGGTCGTTCGACCCCCAAAGGGGTCGTGACCCACAGGTTGAGAACCGCTGTTCTACAGGAACAGCTGCCTAACTGCCCAGTGCCATCCCCAGAGCCAGGTGGGCCAGTCTGCTCTCTGGCCAAGACCTGGGTTGATTTTTCAGGTAAGATTCATCCTGGGGCTAATAAAACAGAAGGTCTTGATT
>NW_005871331.1:549501-589187 GCF_000147115.1 Myotis lucifugus
TCCTCAGCCGGTGGGTCCCTTTCTTCCAGACAAGTGCATGTGTGCAAAATTCTGTCTATACTTTGCTGGAATGTACTGCATTAGGATTGGGTTCTGTTGACTTATACAGGATATAAACACAAACTCTGAAAAGGCACAGGCCTCCCCTACTCATTTTCATGCAAAAATTCAGTAATGGCCACTTCTTACCAAAACAGGAACACATTTATATCCTGCAAATCGAACACGAACTTTATGTACTTCTGGTCAAAGGTAAATCTCCAAAAAGAGGCTGCTGCTGTTGGTTGATTTGAAAAATAAACTGAAATCGTGGCGTGACCTCTGATGGGGCCCTTCGGGAGTCATCCGACCTGCCAATCTATCCAAACTCGTCATTGGCGGTGAAGGTGCTGGCGGGCCTGACTCGCAGGAAGTGCCGTAACCAACCCGAATGGAGGTTTCCAGGTCTGGACAGGTGAGAGCAGATGGAGAACACTGGGATTCTCTAATATTCTTCCAGCTGGATCCCTCCAGCAACATTTCTATTCTCAGAAGTCATGGAGCTCATCTTCATCGAGGTCCACACCACCCCTTTGTACCTGTTGTCAACGGAGGATCACAAATCCCCTTCCCAGTGTCCAAGCTATTGGAGCAGAAGGGACCTTCCAGTAGGTTCTGTGGCGATCCCAAGCCTCTCTGCTGTTGGCTGCCTCCTGAGGGACTCAGGAAGCCTGAGCTCGGGGCCGGGCTGGGGACACTCTCCCCAGGGCTGGAAATCGTGCTCATTTCTTACACTCCCACCTCCGGAGTGGGCGCCTGGCCAAAGACACCAAGTGTGGAGGAGGTGGTGGTGGGCTGCTTTCTATTTTGTTAGCAGTATCCACCACGGTGGACTCCAAGGCTTTGAATAGCAAGATCTGGTACATCTGTCTATAGCCAAAAATATCTCTCGAGAAAAGCCTTGAATAACTTGCTGGTAGAGGGGCCTTTTCGCTGTTCTCACCCAAACTGAAACCACTGCCCAGGATTCCAGTGAGAACCTCAGAGTCTATCCTTTGGAAAGTCTTCAGATTTCCGAATTCCTGAGAGCACCACATGCAGAGGGTAAGCGTGTCAACTAGAGAGCCAGCCTACCCTGAGCAAACCCTGACCACTTCCTGCCTGTGAGACCTCGGGCAAGTTCCTTGGCCTCCCTTTCCTTAGTTGCAGCATCTGTCAAATGGGTGCACGACTACTATTACTACTACTACTACTACTGCCTTATGGAGTTGCTATGAGGGCAACCGAGTGCTTAGAACAGTGATTCGGCACAGAGTAAGCGCTCGGTAATGTTAGCTGTTACACACAAAAGCAATTTCCCATTTCCACAAGCCTTTTCAGTTGTGGTTGGCCGTGGGCTCTGAGATCCAAGGCCCAGCCTCTGAAGACATTGAAAGCTTCCATGGCAACAGCTGAGCCTTTTCTGCGGGTGCTGGCAGGGCTGCTGATCCCCCGGCACACGAATGCAGACAGCAAGGAGTTAGGACGATGGGCGGAGCGTGTTGCCTCACCCAAACATTAAACCAGGGGCTTTGCCAAGCAGCACAGCTGCTGTACTCGGAGCGCCCAGATTTTCCTTACAGTTGTCACTGTGCCTCGCAAAGAACGTTTTCCTCATTTCAAAGATGCTGATGCCTTTGCCCAGTGCTCCATCCTTGCCTGTGCTCTCAGCCTGCTGCTCCGACACGGGGGGCTCTGGGCAGATCTGCTGGGATGAGCCCCATATCCCCGGCTGCTCTCACAGCAGCTCACCTAGGGCTGATCCAGACACTCCTGTATGCAGTTCTGGCCTGAAATCACACAGGAGTTCTGGCCTGGATGGCCACGCTGTCATCATAGACCGTTGAAAACAATCTTCGATTTCTTTGGTCACTGAGAGGAGGGTTTTGTTGGAGGAGAGTTGAAATCAGGGGCTGGGGATCATTTGCAGAGATCTCCCCACGGGATTCGCATGCCACCTTTGTCACGTGCTAAACTTGCCTTCATCTCCTATTGCAGTGAGGATTAGGGCATAGGAGAGGCACCTGCAGTCAGAAGAGAAAAGTGGAAAAAATCCCAGCCCAGGTTCAGAGAGCTGGTTCCAGCCACCTCTGTCACATGGCGGCTATGTGACCACGCTCAGGTCACTTCCCTTACTGAGCCTAGTTTTCTTATCTCGGGCACTCCACAACCGCATGCAGTTGGAATTAGTTTAAGTTGGAACATAAATTTTAAAAATATTAAATCCTCATCCAAGGATATGTTTCTATTATTTTTATAGAGAAAAGAAGGAAGAGAAAGAGATAGATAAGGTAGATATAGAGATAGATAGAGATAGAGATAGAGAGAGAGAGGGAGAGAGAGAGAGAGAGAGAGAGAGAGAGAGAGAGAGAGAGAGAGAAACATCGATCGGTTGCCTCCTGCACGTGCCCAGACTGGGGAACAATGCTGCAACCTTTCTGGTGTGTGGGGCAATGCTCCAACTGACTGAGCGATCTACCCAGGGCAAGTTCAGGATTTGACTGCCATTTGGGGCGTATCCAGGTGTGGTGCAGCCTGAGAAAACAAAACCAGGGGGGCCAACCTTTGAAGGGTTAGAGGTCACCGGGTATGGTCTGAGGGCTTGGGGTTGGTGTGTGTGTTGGGGGCTGGGGAGGAGGGACAGAGGGGTGAGGTGCTATGCTGTACAGCCTAAATGTATCTGAGAGGAAAGGGGGAGGGTGTGTATGTGAGAGAATGAGAAAGAGACCAACACTAGGCCTATCATGTATACAGGTTCCAGAGCAGGTCGGATGAGGAGAGAGGCAGGAGGGGGAAGGGAAGGAGAAGAGGAGAACTGGGAGGGGAGGGCGGGAAAAGGAGGAGGAGGAAGAGGGACTGTGGAGTGTGTGAGATAGATGTTGCGTGAGAGCGTATTGTGAGTGTGTCAGAGAAAAGGAGATGGGGGGGGGGGGACAGCGGGCGGGCAGGAAGAGCCAGAGAAGGAAGGGAGGGAGGGAGGCAGAGAGGGTATTGGTGGTGTGTGTGTCTGCCTGTGAGTGTGTGGTGTGTGTCAGCCGTGACCAGGGGCTGTGTGCACACTCCTACACATTCCTCAGAAAGCTTCCAGCTCCTGGAGCAGCTCAGGCAGGGCTCTGGGGACTTCTCTCCTCCGACTGCCTCCAAAGCACAGCTGTTCTCCAAGCGTGAAGGCGGAGGACCAGGAGGCGCCCAGGGTCCTGCCCCACTCGTCTGGGCCCGATTTCGCTCTGGGTGTCGGAAGGTTGGCTCTGCGCTGGATGGAGGGGTCCGCCCTCGGGACCGTGGGGCCCACGTTAGCTGGGTTTTCTCAGAGCAGCACCACCTGTGTAGGCAGCAGCTAGAAGCTGGCTCACCCTCTCGGCTCAGGGAGGGAGGATGCTGGGATCTGGGTACAGCTCTGGGCCCATGAGGTCTTCCTGGAAGCGATGCATATTGCTGTTGCTGGTTTTGCGTTCAAGTGTAATGGTGTTTTGACCAGGTTGAGAAGAGCGATTAGGAGAGAAGCAGGAAAGCTGGGTGCATCTCACCTCTGTGCCTGAGCAATGCTGAGACGGGGCGGCTGCGTGCCGACGGTGGCCTGCTATTCCAGTGCTGGGCAGGAGCTGCTAGCGGGCAATGGCAGACTTGCTTCTAGAGCCCGGCCAAGGGCCAGAGAGAGCAGGCGAGGGCCTCAGCTTCCTGGAGGGGAGTGGTCACCTACTACAAAGCTGTGACGTACCAAGGGACCTGGACCTCCCGGAACATGAAGCCCCTTAGCCAACTAAACACTTCCTGGGTGGGAGCCCCTGAGATGGACTTGCCTCTGGAGGCCAGTGGTGGCAGCCTCATGCCCACAGGTAAGCAAAATGAGACAGTGGAAAGATTCTGGGTTTCAGAGTCAAATGGACGATTCCAGATCCAAGCTCAGTATCTAATCAGCTGTGTGACGTTAAGCAGGTTACTAACCTCCCTGCGCCCATCTCCTACCCTGTGAATCAGGGGTAGCACTTACTGGCAGGCTTCCAAGGACGTGGTGCGCTAACCATACAGCATGCCTGGCCCTCAGGAAGGGGGCCACGGCTTTCCGTTCTCCTCCCCCTCCTTTCTCAAAGTTCTGGGTGACCAACTGGAGCCCCATGTGATAAGACAGCCCGTGACAGCCCCAGGCACAGCTAAAAGCAGCCCAGAGCAAAGCCCCAGATACTTCTAGAATACCTCAAGTCAGCAGAAGAACTTGCCTGGGAAATCAGATTCACCTGGGAGAGTGATGTGGGGAGACGTGCCCATTCTTTATGGTGGGGGGTGGGTGCCTCCCACAGCCCTTCCTGACAGCTGGCTGTGATCAAGGGGAAAGGAGAGAGAGCCTGGGAGGGGTACAAATAATCGGGGGCATCTTTGGGGTTTTCAGATGCTGACCATGAACAGGCTGCAAAGACCTCAGGGTCTGTGAATTGAGAGTTAGTGGCAGTTTCAAAACCTGGAGGAAAAGAGACCTGCAGTCCCAGGAGGACCCCCTTTGCCGTCACAGGCGCAGTGGCCCTTGTCAGTCAAACGAGCAGGAACGAGCAGGCCAGGGAAGGGAAGGCAAACCCGCGCTGCACAGGCTCAGCCAGAGCGGAGTCCACCTCCAGGCCTACAGAGCCTCGGCCCAGCAAGTCACCGCTTCTGAAATGTATCCTAACATATGTCTGCACGCCATCTCCTCCCAGGCAATTCCAGCCCTGGGCACCGTCACCGGGTGAGAGCGGGCGGTGAAGACTTCCCTGGGCAATGATCACCTTCCTTCGGGGGGTTCTGGGAAGAGGAGGAGACCATCCAAACAGATCCCCTTTCTTGTTTGAATTCTCCCTACTCCACCCAGCCCTTGATGCAGCCTGGACACGAATCCTACAGTCTAACTGGCAGGTCAAGCGTGCTATTAAATGTGAGAATTGGAAGTGACAAGGAAAATGCCCCGTGCCATGATGCTAATACTCATTAAATCACTCGCGCCTGTTATTTCGGATAAAATACAAGCTCACTAAGAATGTACTTAGCAACTGTCTGCTCGTATGTGTGCCTAGTGATTTAAATCAAACACGGAGAGGCCTTTACAGAATAGCCATGGGATGTAAAGTATAGTCAATAATGTTGTAATAACTCTGTATGGTGCCAGGTAGGTACTAACCACTATGCTGTGCACCTGGTACTAATACAAAATAACACTGACTGTAAACTGTTATTGAAAAATAAAATTTTAAACGGGAAAAGGAAACATGGAAAGGTCTGTGTTGTCTTTGATTTGTCACATGGCCATTCAAACTACTGTTGCAGAGAAATACCATACTCTTTAATTAAAAATAAAGCGTCTGCGCCAGAAGAATGACACATGTGGGTCAGGAAACACCCTACCAGCCGGACCCTCCACCACCCTGGCCTCTCCGTTAGGGGCTGACCCCCTTCAGCTGGGACGATGCCCAGGAGACCGGGCCAGAAGGCCTCACCAAGACCTGGGTGAGAGGCTGCGGGGCTGCAGGGACCTCTGGCCGGATCAGCTCTCGGATGTGCACTGCACCCACACGGCCTTCCTGAAGCCCACCCCTGAGAAACCAGGACGGAACAACCAGCTCTGCTCCACAGGAGTGTCTGAGGACAGAGCCTTTCCGTGGCATCTACTTAGCTCCACAGCCCATCTTACTAGAATACAACTCAATGCTGTATGTCCTCCATAGAGATCTGGCCAGGGACACCATTTCCGAGGAGAGCAAGGCACAGAGGCATGTGCCCCCGAAGGCGTCCCGTGTGGCCGTTTATTGCTGAAATGGCGCTGGGCAGAGAAGTGCATGAGGCAGCCGGTTTGATAGACAACGAGTGAGAAACGAATGAAGCCGGCCAGCGGAGGTGGGTTTTCCCTTCCTCAAAGGGAAGCCCTACCCTGCAATACCGAGAGTTGACCTGGAGACCAGAAACCATCCTTCAGCAGAAATGGCGTCGGGAGAAAGTCTGGCTGGTCAGCAAGGAGCGAGGGCTCTCTCCACAAACTTCAGCCTCACCCCAGCGGGCGCGTGGCATAGCGGAGGGCACACGCCTCTGCTGTCCCTCCCCTTCCTCCTTCCCCAACTGTCATGGGGGGTTACGCTGCCCTCTAAGTCCCAGTGCACGGGGCCGCCTGAACACAGCCACTGCCCTTCACGTAGTGCAGTGGTTCTCAACCTTCCTAATGCCGCGACCCTTTAATACAGTTCCTCATGTTGTGGTGATCCCCAACCATAAAATTATTTTTGTTGCTACTTCATAACTGTAATTTTGCTACTGTTATGAAACGTCATGTAAATATCTGATATGCAGGATGCATTTTCATTGTTACAAATTGAACATAATTAAAGCATAGTGATTAATCACAAAAACAACATGTAATTACATGTGTGTTTTCCGATGGTCTTAGGCGACCCCTGTGAAAGGGTCATTCGATCCCCAAAGGGGTCTCGACCCACAGGTTGAGAACCTCTGACATAGTGGCTCTTCCCAACACTGGCAGCTTTCAGCAGAGAACATCGGCCCAGCTCCTCACCGGCCAGCTCCGGGCACTCTGAGGACATGTGACAGGCGTCCCCCAGCACTGTCAGCCCCCTAGGGGAGTCCAGAACGGTCAGGGGTTTTGTACAAGGTATCACAGCTTACCAAGCAAGAAAAAAGTCTGACTAGAAACAAAACCGGGGATGTTGACTTTTCTTGATGGAATTTTGAATGCGACCAGTGTCCGTGGAGTGTTTTTCAGCATCCAGTAGCACCATACAAGGTACTTGTTGCTAAGCTCCGGGGAGAGATTGTCCCAAGGTCAGAAATACAAGGATGGAGAGATGGGCTTTTATGTTATTATTAGAGATGCACACAGCATAGGAAGTGACTTTCCTTGACCTTGTCCCAGCGAAATAGATTCACAGGCTCTCACACATCCACACACACCTTGGCCTGAAAAATCCTGTACATAATTTTAGAGAAGAAAATAGAAAACGACAGAGTGCGGTTTTAGGGAAGCAAATACAATTCTGTGTAACAAACTGCTTACTGCCCGGAAACATCCAGCAAAGAGGCATTTGCCTCAGAACTTAATGTATAAAAGCTTTATGAGAATGATTTCATTCCTGAGAGCCTAGGAAAAAATTCTGTTAAACCTCATGTCCTCTTTTGGTTTGGGGTTTTGCGGTATGTTTTTGGCTCTTGTCAGTTATTAATTTTTTTTTTGGGGGGGGGGACTCCTGTTGGAGTTACGACATATTATTTTTTGAGCCACAGACAAGTCCTCCAGCGTTTTGGCACACTCCAACTACATCTAGGATCAACATTTTCCTTCTGTGTGAATACACCCCGTTCCCCACCCCGAGGGAGTACCTCTGAATCTTAAGACCTGGCATGGAAAGCTGCGAAGCTCCAAGATGGCTTCTGAGGGCTATAAATGAACAGGATGATGTGCTAACAACCTCTGCAAGCATCCATTTCATCAGCTACAAAGTGGGAATACTGGTTCCAGATATCTCATGAGTGGCTGAGGGATTAAACAAAACGATGCAAGCAAAAAACATCTGCTAACAAATAAGCTACAGCTGCCTTCTTCTTAATGCCCTAGACCAGTGGTCGGCAAACTCATGAGTCAACAGAGCCAGATATCAACAGTACAACGACTGAAATTTCTTTTGAGAGCCAAATTTTTTCAACTTAAACTATATAGGTAGGGTACATTGTTATTAACTTAATTAGGGTACTCCTAAGGCTTAGGAGAGCCACACTCAAGGGGCCAAAGAGCCGCATGTGGCTCGCGAGCCGCAGTTTCCGACCACGGACCCTAGAGTGTTTTGGGGTCCGTGAAGATGCTGATGGCCAGGGTGGTAAAGGCCCTGGGGTGGGGGGCGGGAGAGGCTAGAAAGGATCAATGGGGGAAAAAGGGGGACGTATGTAATACTTTCAACAATAAAGATTTTTTTAAAAAGATGCTGATGGCTACATTTGTTCCATACTCCTTGGCCGGTCCTCTCTCTTCTGGTCCTACTGGGGGGGGGGGGGGAACCACAGGCTCTCCCACTCCCACATCACCCTCCCTGTGAGCACTGCTCTTGATTTCCCCTTCATTCCTGAAGGACAGTTCCCCCAGCCACACCCCTTTCTGTTGACATTGAAAAAAGACATTCTTTCACCACAGACCCTGCAACCTGCTTTACTGCTCCTCTGCCCGGCTCCCTCCCGCTTTCAAATCCGAGCTTAAACGATGCCTTCCCCTTTCTCTTTCACAAGCTGACATAAATGCTAAATAAATAAAACACACAAACATTATTTATATGAGAATATAAAACAAATTTTGGTTCCCTAAAGGGTATTTTCAAGCACAAAGAACACAATCTAATACACAGGAAATTTCTAAAAGTTGAGGAAGAAAATCATTTCTTTTGGCTAATACATAATGTCCAAGACATAGCCTACCTACTGAATGGTCTATTATCTTCCCCAAAGTTAGAGATAGAAGCTAAATTGATTAGAAGCAATGAAAACATTTAGTGCTTTATGACTGTATCTGAGAGGCACAGCTGCCACCAAGACTTTTTAGAGTTACTTAGCTTATTTGAAATTTGTTACACTCCCCGAGTCTACAAGGCCACTTCTACGAGTCTCCTGAGAGATCTCATTTTGAGGCTGGAGTGAGACTCGCACTTCTCAGCTTGCACAAATCCCCGGAGAGACACACAACTTTGGAAGAGGCAGATGTCTGTGTGTGGTTTCATTCCGAGCAAGCTGCCTGACTGGAGTCCCTGGCACGATTCTTCAGAATAAATTAAATCCCCTTTTCTTAATTATCTCACATCCTCACTCCTACTGTTATAAACTACAAGCCTCTTCAATTCTTTCCTTATCAACGAATTCCCAAATACTCCCCTGCTAATGCCGCCTTTGAATTACAGACAGTGTAATATTCTAGGCCCTTTATGAGGATTCTGAGAGCAATTCACACCTCAGGCAGGATTCCTAGGGACCCTGCAGGCAACCGAGCTCACCCAGCCCAGGCCGAAGCAGCCTACTTCCCTGGCAAATGTGTTGGTCCTCCCAACAGTCGATGTTGAATTAAAGTTTGCCTCCTTCAGGCCATTTGCTCCCGCTCCCAAGTGAGAATCCAAGACATTGAAAAGCATTCTGCAGCAGCTTTGAATCTTGACTTTAAGAGATGCTTATGGTTCTAAGAATAAATACAGCATCATCTTCTGCATTTGTTCCAGCTGAATTGAACTGTCTTCATGCCGAATGCTGTCTTGTCCAAATGAGGCTTTATTTCTCTAGGACCTTTCTATGCATTTACATTTTTTAAGGTTTTTATAAAGTGAAATGAGCATTGTCTATTCGCTAGCCTCCTCTTAATGCTGGGGTAACAAACCCTTCTTTTCATTTCTTAGCTTGATGTTCTGAGGGCTCTTTTGAGAAAACTTGAATTTTTTTATATATATTTTAGAGAGGAGAGAGGGAGAGAGAAATAGAAACATCAATGATGAGAGAGAATCATTGATTGGCTGCCTCCTGCATGCACCCTACTGGGGGATTGAGCCCACAGCCCTGGGCATGTACCCTGATTGGGAATCACACTGTGACCTCCTGGTTCAGAGGTCGACACTCAACCATTGAGCCAACTGGCTGGACAGGGACTTGAATTTTTAACACCAGGCTCATCCTAGGCACTCTTCTCCCCTCACTCTACAATTCCTCTTTGGTGTGCTCCTTCCTTCTAGTCCTCGCTACCATCCAGGCACTTCTGAGCTCTGAGCTCTGGCCAGCTCCCCATCTGACATGCCACTTCAAAGCCCAACATGTGAAAACCAAATCCGTCACCTTCATCTGTCCTGCCCATGGCACTTTACTACTGCCTTCCAACTCCCTCAATGGGACCATGCTTCCTCCCAGAGGTAAGCAGGGATAATTTGATTCCCAGATTAAATATGGTTGATTTTCTTTTAGATAAGACACTTAGAGGTGTGATACACTGGAACCTGCAAAGGGAGCAGGTTTGCTAAGATTGTCTGAGTATTGCCCACTGGGCCTGGAATGGCCAATGTTTAGGCCTGGGCCCTGTGCTGGCAGGAGGAAGGATGCTTAGCTGAACTTGAGTATGTAACTCACGGAGGAGCAGAGTCACAGCTAGAATTGTCACGGTGGAAACCCAGAGAGTTAGGGCATGGGCACTTCCAAGGAGCCAAGTGGAGTCATAACCAGGAGAAAGAAGCAGGAAGAGATGAGAGAAAAAGAGCAGACTCTGGTCGATGGTTCTAGAACCTGTGTCTCTAAAGCAGGCCTGCTGGGGGTAGCTCTTTGTGAGGGTCCCTGCAGGAGGTGGTACCTCTCTCTGCTGCAGACCCCTGAGGTCTCACTGAGGTCTGCTTCTAAGGAGCCCCAAATGTAGGAACTCTTCTGATAATTTAATACCCTTCATCCATTTGCCGTTAGTACCACTACAATATTTTATTATTGAGGATGGAAACTGAAATGAAGACGAGAGAAAAATGAAAAAGAGAGAAATGAAGCAGCAAGCCATCCTGGGCACATCGGGCCTTCCCTGGAATGTGCGTCTCCTCCTCCTGCCTCCCACACTGTGCAATCATCTGCCTTCGTCTGACCAGCTCCCGCCACCTAAGGGGAACGGAAACGTCACTTTCCTGGTCCCCACGGTCTAAATGAGGACCTGCTCCCAGCACTGTATCTTTCCTTTTCAGTACTTACCCCAAAGAGAATCACACAGTGATTCATTTACTCCCTTTCTAGGCTGTGAGCTCCATGAACACAGATTCTGTGTCTGGGTTTCTGAATCTCTAATGCTGGACCTCAGTGCGCTGACATAGTGGCCACTCATTAAACAGGTGTTGAGTGAATGACTAAACCCCTGTCACCTCCCAAATAAGCTATCGAGAGGTTTTGTTTTCTCATCATGGCAAAACTCAAAGGTCTATTCAATGTCAGGTAATGCTCAGTTTCTTTAAATTGGGTTACTCACTCAACATGATCCAGTATTCTTCTGGACTATTTCATGGGCAGACACGTTGATTTTAAACTTATTAAGTGTTTTATTATAGAATGAGTTATGGAACCAATTCCCCAAAAGTATCTGCTTAAAGAAACGCAGCTGATTTACCGAGAGTCAAGATGAAGAATGCATCGATTACCGATGTTTATGTCATTTCCTTTCTGATGAGGTGGCCACACGGAGAAGAGCTGGGTGATAATATGCAGGGTGAAAATTCATTGTTTTTGTGTTTCCTCAGCCACTGTGGTCGCAGTAAGATTTATACTTGAAATAAGCCGGTACCTACGCTCTAATGAGAATTACAGTGCTCCCCAGCCCCATGAAGCCGGAGGGTCGCAGGAAAAGCACACGGAGCGCTAAATGCTAAAGAGATGAATTGTTGATTTCTGGCCCAGGATATAAATAAGCTTGACATTATCCCTCTGGGGTAATTAAATATAAATGGACTGAGCCATTAATGAAAACCACACACAGGAGCCAGGTGTCTGACGTTTTGAGAGAGCTCAGAGCCGCTGGGACGGATTAAATGCAGGTTTCTCAGACAGAGAAGGGAGGCTCCGAGAAGCTGGGCTGGATCTGAGAGAGCCGTCCAATAGAGTACTGCTGACTTTTAGGCACATCATAACCTAAACATTTTATAGGCTGACTTCCGTTTCTAGCAGCATGGTGGATTTCATACCCTAAATTACAACCCCCTGAAAACAACTAAAGACCATGAGGCATCTTCAAGGCTAAAAACTCTGCAAAAATGAGAATTCAAGGAAGCAAGCCAACATGGAGGTGTTTTATGGCCAGAAGGTTTCAGATGAATCCAGACAGCCTGAAGCTTCTCTTTTGACAGCTTGGTGGGGACAAGGCGTAAGAAATAAACGTTAGGGCTCCCACCAACGTGGAGAAATCTAAAAAGAGACCCTTCATATAAGGCTTAGACCCCATCAGGTTATACTTTTAATGTAAGAATCACCTAGAAACAAACCCATCATGCAGAATGGGGCAGCAAAAAACATTTGGTGATGAGTGGAATAAACACGATTTGAAAATGGTGCATTAAAAATCTCCTCTGAAAATTTATCGCCTCAAGTCATAACTAAAAACCTTTCTTGGGAGTCTTAGCCTGAATTCTCATTACCCCTGTTGATAATAAAAACAAAACTAAGACTGAGCCTATCTGCTAAATGTGGATAATCTTGACTAAGAGTCAGGAGAAACAACAGCTAGAAGAACCAGACCAGCTAACACCTCAGATATTAGAATTACCAGGTAAAAAACAAAATAACTACATTTAATAAGTATAAAGAAAGAAAAGCCTAACTAAGAGGAATTCATCCTTCAGTTTCACCCATGTCCTGCCCATGTCCTGCAGGACATAGTAGCTTGCAAAGGCTCTTGGGATGCAAGATTCTAGATTCCCACAGAAGGAGAGTGTGCCTCACAGATGCATGGGACCTGGGCACCCGTTGCTCTATCCTCCATACAACCAGAATGAATCCTGTTTTAGCACAAGTATGTGATCTGAAAGCTAAGTGCCTTAAAGTTAGGGTCTGGGCCAGCCGTGGGCAAACTACGGCCAGCGGGCCGGATTCGGCCCGTTTGAAATGAATAAAACTAAAAAAAAAAAAAAGACCGTACCCTTTTATGTAATGATGTTTACTTTGAATTTATATTAGTTCACACAGACACTCCATCCATGCTTTTGTTCCGGCCCTCCGGTCCAGTTTAAGAACCCATTGTGGCCCTCGAGTCAAAAAGTTTGCCCACCCCTGGTCTGGGCTGTCTCTGACAGAGGTGTGAGCTACCAAAAGGACTCTTCAGGTGGGTTTTGTGGCAACTGTCTCCTGATGAAGTTGAATTTCCCTGACTCAGTACAATTGTGTGAGGCTACCCAGATTTAGGGTTACAGGACCACTGGACACTGAAAAGTTAAATACACACCAAGAAAGGCTTTCTGTGAATGAAGGGGGAGGGGCGGGCACCGTGTAGTGTAATTTGCTCAGAATAGTTCTCATTTATATCTATCGGTCCTAGTGTAATTAAGAGCATTCCCTTTACACTCAAAAGCAGGGGTCCTCAAACTTTTTAAACAGGGGGCCAGTTCACTGTCCCTCAGACCGTTGGAGGGCCGGACTATAGTTTAAAAAAAAAAAACTATGAACAAATTCCTATGCACACTGCACATATCTTATTTTGAAGTAAAAAAAAAACAAAACGGGAACAAATACAATATTTGTATTTGCATGTGGCCCGCGGGCCGTAGTTTGAGGACCCCTGCTCAAAAGTCTCCCAGAAGGCTTAAGTGATAAGTTATGTAATCTTATATACAACTGAATTCTACATACAACATTTTAAATCCCTTTATCTCTACTGACAAATATCAATGGAGCAAGGTCTCCTGACAAGGTCTACCTCTTCTTCTTGGGTTTTCACCACTAAATTAGAAAATCTCCTCAGGCCCTTTCACATGGTTTGTCCTCATCCTGGGGCTTAAGGAGTTCCAAGTGACGTGGAAATGAAGTAAAACTGAAGAACCAAGAGGTGGTGGAGGGAGGAGGAGGGGTCTGAGGTCTCTGAGCAAGGACTTTCCAAAGCAACTCCACATCCTGTTCAGACAGGTGGATGTCCTAGCACCACCCCCTCCATCTCCTTCAGCAGAACCGAAGGCCTGTAGTCTCTCTTAAAACAGGCTTCTTTCTCTAGAGCACAGCCAATTCTTGTCAGAACAGCCTGCCTGCTGAGGCATAAGAAGCAATGTCACAGATGCAAATCTGGGAGGTTTGAGGGGCAAGGAAGGGCGAGAAGCCCAGTGAGCGCTTGCCCACCAGCAGCGAGGTGCCTCTGGGAGGCTTGTCCCTATACAAACTTTGAGAGGAAAAGGAAGGTCCTGAGTTCAGCAGCGTTTTGGGATACATACCATTTACATTTCGAAAATGCACTTGAAAATGTGTTGCCCTGACCGGTTTGGCTCAGTGGATAGAGCATCGGCCTGCGGACTGAAAGGTCCCAGGTTCGATTCCGGTCAAGGGCATGTACCTTGGTTGTGGGCACATCCCCAGTCAGGGGTGTGCAGGAGGCAGCTGATCGATGTTTCTAACTCTCTATCCCTCTCCCTTCCTCTCTGTAAACAATCAATAAAATATATATATTAAAAAAAAAAAAAAGAAAATGTGGTACGAAAATCACTATACAAAAGGATCATGGAAATTGATCCACGGAATTGAAATGCCATAGGATTCACAAAACTGAATTCATCTATCTCAACCCTCTCTATGTGGCTTATATCTTTGCTCTCAGTTTGTTCCACATAGCTACCTATTCAGTGCCTGTATGAAACTGTTATACTTATTGCATGTTTAATAACTAGGATAAGAATGGCATTAATTTTCTTCTATTTTCCCCTGAGGTTTCATAGTTTTTCTTGCATTATTTTTCCATGTGAACTTCTACATTTAGCTCATATAACTTTAAGGAACATCCTGTTGAAAATTATATTGGGATCAAAATAAAGTTACAGATTGATTTAGAGAACCGAGCTCTTTGCAACATTTTTATTTTTCCCATATGGAGTCTATGGATTTCCTGTAAAGTTATTTTGAGGTGTCTTATCCTTTTTGCTGTTACAGATGGGATGTTCTTTTCTATGATATTTTTAACTGTTTCTGTGTAAGAAAGCTTTTGGTTTTTGTATCTTAACATGGTAGCCATATACCTACTTTTAATGATTATAATTGGTTTTTAGGGGTCTCACCCTCCGGTTTCACAATGACATCATCTGAAATAATGAGGATTTTGCCTTCTCTTTTTACATTTTTAGATACATTTATTTCTTTTTACTTCATGTTAAATAGCAGTGGTGATTGTGAACATCTTGACTTGAATACCCACGCTCCTCATACTTAACGTTGAGTGCGGCGCTGCCTTTTGGCTTGAGGAGAGAGGGGGTGAGAGTGGGTAAGCACGCACACATATTTATCAGTAAGAAAGCAGGCACTTCTTTTTCCAGAATGGATTTTGAAATTAAAAAGGGTAATGGATTTTGTCAAATGCATTTTTTAGCATCTATTCGAGGACTCATATGGCTGATTTCCTTTGGCTTATTCTTATGTGATGTTATATTAATAGCTTGATTTCTGAATTCCCTGTGTTTCTGAGGTGAATACTATTTTGTTATGATGTGTTGTTCTTTTAAATGCACTCCTGGATTCTATTAGCAAATCCTTTACTTAAGAGTTTTACATGAACATTCATAAATTAGGTTGATCTAAAATGTTCGTGTTTTTTAATTTTTTTTGGGTGCTATCTTAACACTGTATACAATTTCTTCTCTGGGCTCTGAAGCCCTTTTAATGACTTGGAATTCTCAGTTAAGATCCAGATATAGAGAAAGCAATAGTGGTAATGAATTCTAGGAAGTAGGGCTGTAGTAGAGAGATGCTGTCTTAGCCAACCTCCACTCAGTCAATACTCTTTGTCTCCCCATTTTTTTTCTATAAAACATGATGATCCTCAAGGTACATGGAATGATCACAGGTAGTTGCCTACTCTCTAGGACACTAAGATTTCTGCCTCTGCCAGTTGAGTTGTATCAAGAATCTGCATCTAATTATGTTTGTGCCAGTTATACTTATATAACTTATATTTATATTTAACTTATATAACTTAGTTAAATATTATGGAAAGTAATGAAAGGTATGTGAAATGAAAGAGAATTGCTCGATTAAAATGAAATTGAAAGTCTGGGGAAGACTGGGTAGATTAAATTAAATATGGGCAAGAAAACTGTAAAGGATTGAAAAAGCTAGATACATTAGAATTCTGCTTTTAGTATGCTTTGCTCTAAACTAAAGAAGCAGCTATTGGAATTTATATATAATTCCACTACATCCCCAATAGTCCTCTATTAAAGTATTACTGAATAAATGTATATTTATACGTTTTAAGTTTTAAAAGGTTTAAGACACACATACTTCAATAGGATCATTCCCCCCGGAATTACGAACCCGTGAGTCCTGATCGCATTATGTAAGAGGGCTTATATTATAACTAGCCACAGGCATTTACCACCCTGGATATCCCAAAATATTCTTTGATGTCTTTCCCAGTATACAGTTGCTGTTGGTGGCTGACCTGGGAAAAGTGACTAATTTCCCAGAACTAATGAAAGACATCCCAATATACTGATTTACGAAGTCCAATGATGCATAAGAAACATTTTAAAACTCATGCGTAGATACATTCTAGTAAAATTAAAGAAAATAAAGAATAATGGGAAAATCTTAAAATCATTTAGAGTAAAAAAGGGCAGCCCGGCAGGCATGGCTCAGTGGTTGAGCGTCGCCCTATGAACCAGGAGGTCATAGTACAATTCCTGGTCAGGACACATGCCTGGGTTGTGGGCTTGATCCCCAGTATGGGGTGTGCAGGAGGCAGCTGATCAATGATTCTCTCTCTTCACTAATGTTTCTATCTCTCTCCCCCCTCCTTCCTCTCTGAAATCAATTATATATTTTTATTTTTTTAATATATTTTATTGATTTTTTAAAGAGAGGAAGGGAGAGGGATAGAGAGTTAGAAACATCGATGAGAGAGAAACATCAATCAGCTGCCTCCTGCACACCCCCCACTGGGGATGTGCCTGCAACCAAGGTACATGCGCTTGATCGGAATCGAACCTGGGACCTTTCAGTCCGCAGGCCGATGCCCTATCCACTGAGCCATACCAGTCAGGGCCAATTATATATTTTTAAAGGCAGATTACCTAAAAGCAATGACAGACACAGTATGAATGTACTTAATGCCACAGAACTATATAGTTCTAAATAGTTAAAATGGCAAGATTTATGTTACATATATTTTACCACAATTTTAAAAAGTAAAATGATATATACCTTGTGAGATTTGGTCTGGAGGTAGGTTAAACTAAATGTATAATTAATTTTTTCTTTGATGAAATGAGCAAATGAAAAGTACCTGAAGGGTAACACATGTGATGGCAGTAAAGATAAAAAGGGGGTGGTGTGTGTGGCATCTGTGCAGCCATTGCCAGAATATGGGGGAGAAGAGATATCCAGGTGCACCCCTAAAATGAGTGACAACTTTTGCTCTTACAAAGGAGCCGTGTTACTCAATCCATTTGTCCTCTTTAATCATTTGTCCTATGAGTATCAACTACCAATATACTCATTTTACTTAGAAAAGCAGGACTATGTTACTATATATTTAGATACACAGGACAAGGCAGGATTTGCTTCTCAATTTTTTTTTTTAAATAACAAGGGGGTGGGTGAAATGGACCATGCCCAGGTTTTGCAGGCGGTGACGCCAAACACGGTGTTTTCAAATAGAGCATCTGCAAAGGCTTGATGCATTTGCAGCCTTCCTGGCAGTGTCCAGCGGAAATGAACACGCCACCCTTCCATGGTCAACACAAGTCTAAATGGTGGCCCGCACGTGAAAGTGTGACCATCACATGCTAAAACACTAATAAAAACAACAACAGCCAAGGGTTTGGAACTAAAGCCAGAGAAAATGTATATTTTCCTTTTGTTTATCACTCGGCTCAGTGAATCGCTGCCAACCATGGGGGCTAAGCCTGGGAGATCTTATCCTCTGTCTTATGCATAACTTGAATGCCTTGTCCTTGGTCGATCTGTACTTGATTCCATTTCATAGCTCCCCACGGGGGTGAAAAGATGAATGAATTATGGTGTTTTGTGCAGAGTTATTGTTTGGCTTTCAAGGCTAAATAAACTTGCTGGGAGAAAACTCTATACAATGCTCAGTAGCAACCCAGGTTTTAGCGTCACGAATCTGACACTACAGCCTCAATCATCTCAAGAGGTTAATAGACTCTTTTAAAGAAGCCGGAGGAAAACATTCAAAATCACTGATATATTTTTACTCTCCTACAGCAAAACAGTTTTATTCTCAGCAACACAGTGAACATTTTAAAAAATGAGAGAGCCTGACACTGGGGTGTGTGCTGAGCTGGGTGTTTATTGCTGATGCGGAATGAGTTCGTACACTTCTGTGAGAAAACAATGTGGAACTCTTCCGGAAGAGTCAAAAATACAAACTCAGACTCTGAGCCAAGAATTCTACTCTTGGAGATTTTCTTAGGAAAATAACCAGAAGCAGAAGGACATCTGCGTAAAGATGTTCGTGGGAGCATTGTCTGCAGTTGCAAAATAAAATTAGGAAGAGAAATATGAATGTTTAAAATCACAAGAATGGATTGATAAATCATGGCACAATATCATGATAGACTATTAGGCATTCATTGATGAATATTGTATAGAAGTGTGGGTAAGAATGGATAGATTTAAGTAAAATCCTGTATAATAAAAGGCTAACATGCAAATCGACCGAATGGTGGAATGACCAGTCGCTTTGATGCGCACTGACCACCGGGGGGCAGACACTCAACGCAGGAGCTGCCCCCTGGTGGTCAGTGTGCTTCCACAGGGGTAGTGCTGCTCAGCCAGAAGCCGGGCTCATAGTTGGCAAGCGCAGTGGCCAAGGCAGAAGCCCCTCCCACCTCCCTGGCAGTGAGATATCCCCTGAGGGCTCCCAGACTGCGAGAGCACAGGCTGGGCTGAGGGACCCCCGCCTCCTGAATGCATGAATTTCGTGCACTGGGCCTCTAGTAGTATATATAAAGTAGGTACTACCATGATGATCACCTTGTGAAATATGGGTTTATATGGATGATAACATGTAGACATGAAGATAACTCCATTCAGGTGAGAGGGTCACAGATGACTTATTCACCATGCCTGGCTTCTGATGAGCTCCCCATAAATGTCAATGTTAATGCTGTTATCACCGTCTCTTAGGCCACATTTCAGGGTGTCTAAAGTGTATCAGGAAGAGAAAAGAAAAGTTGGGTTTCATGTGGACTAGCTCCCTTCACAACAGAGGCGGAGCTAACTGGGTCTCTCTGAATAGAAGCAGGCCTGTCATTCATTCTGAGTGCAATTTCCAGCCTGACGCCCTCACCCTCACTCTCTTCTGACTTAGGGGAAACCCGCTCAGTACAGTTGACTGCTGCTGTTCATAAGGACCCTCTCGGTATTTTAGAGGGAGCAGCTCTTCTTGGCCTGTGACTGTCCCATATACTGAATGATGGCTGGCTCCCAGGCACTAGAGGGCAGTAGGACTCCCAGCAAGGCCGAGGTACTTGTGGAATATGAGAGCTTCCCAACATGCTTTACAGCGTGATTGGCAGGAGAGGGGCAGCTGAATAAGGTAATGCACAGGGAGCCACACTGGAAAGAAGCGAGCAGGCACTATGGCAGGATCAGGAGAAAGTGTAGGCATGCTTCCCTGGAGACTCTGCTCTTAGACAGCTAGAGAAGTCAATGTTGACAACTCATGTGCGCACACACACACACACACACACACACGCACAGTGGGTGCAGGGCCCGCTATAAGTGTATGCAAGTTGTGTGAGTCCTTGAGAAAGTGTTCTGTGTAGCAGACCTAAATTTCAGGTTAACTGCTGTTCTATTTGGACTTTTTTTTTTTTTAAGGCTCCTTTGCCACATAAATATTCCATATAGGGTGGGTCCAGGAAGAATGCTCTCCATTCAAAAAAGTGAAATCCTTCCAAGAAACCATCACATAATTTCTGTAAAGACACTTCAAGACATACGAGAAGAAAAAAAACAAGAACATTATACACAACAGCCAGACAAAAAATTCAGACCAGGAAAAAAAAAAGGTCCAAAGAAGAGAATATGAAACAACAGAAAGAGTTAAAGAGTGAGACAGCAGAATTCAGGAAAGAAATGAAACCGAAAGCACAATGACAGAAATTCACAGGCGTGGTGGCAAAGAGGAGAAGGGACATTGATGAAAACCCTGTCAGGGATGTCAGCGTAAGAATCACTCAAACCTGTGAAGAATTTCTGTGAGTTGTTTGAGCCAAACTGTCGACGAATGCTGGGAAGCGCCATCTTAATGGATTGAGATAATGCTCTGGAGAATGGCAGATTTGCACCTTATTTTATACATTACAATCAAAGGAGAGGTAAGTGGGTTACATGAAATTCACTGATGATAGATTAGGGAGGCGGGAGAAAGCAAAGCGGGAAACCTCTGGGATTGGATAAAAAGTAAAATGACAGACACACACTTCTTTTACTTAGGTGGGTGCAGGGCATTTCACAGTCAACGATGAACTCAGTAACAATGAGGGGACCGTGGTCTCCCGCAGAGCGATGCCTGTGCTCTGAGGGGTCTGGAAAGAGAAAAACTACTTTGACTTTCCAACGATATGTTATCGTAGATGCAAAAAGACCACAGACAGGCTCGACTTTTTTCAGGGAAGATACTGGCTTAGGACATGACTACCCACCACAAACTGCTTTTAGTTAAAAAGTTATAATTTCAGACCGTCCTTTGCGGTTACTTTAGGTCTCTGAGTTTGCAAGGCCGCCACACAGGCCTTCCCTGAGCTTGTCAGGTGAGCATGTGGCCTGTGTGTGTCCACAAGGACATAGAGGATGGGCTGGAGAAAATAAAGCAAAGTGAAGAGGAGTTAGAGGGGACTAGAGATAACATGATGGGGGTGGAAATATGTACCCTACTATTCATAAAGCTGGTGTCCCTGAAAAAGAGGAACATCACAGCAAGAGAAAATCAACGTGTGACAATATTTTAGAGCAGTGGTTCCCGTTCTCTCAGTGGGACGCTCGGCCTAACATCAGCACCTGGGAAATTATTAGAAATACAAATTTTAGAGGCCCTTCCGAGACCTACTACAGTCAGATACTCTGGGGTAAGGCCTGGCAATCTGTTTTCACACGCTCTCTAGGTGACTCTGATGCACACTCAAGTAGGAGATTCACTAAAATAGAAAAAGGTTTTCCCCCAATAAAGGAAGATCTTAATTCTAGATGAAAGGACACGGTAAGTTTAAGGAAATCAAGTACTGAGTAGTCAATATAACACATATCTACTGGCATTCAGGCTTATGACAAATCAAGACAAAAATAAAAATGAATTCTCTGATAGTGGGAGAAGAGAAAAAATATGAACTGTATAATGTGATGGAGTACAAATATTTTTACCTGACATCTGTACTGAAGCTAGTCTACTGTACACATTTTTTAATGCAGATGAGCTTATGAGCACTAAAATTTGCAGTAACACACACTTAGGGTTATTAAATGATTATTTGCCTCCTAATATCCTCACACATTCACTGAGCGATTCGGGGAAATCTTTCAGAAGATGCACAAGTCTCATTTGTGGATTCCTAAGGGGCAATATCTTTAACTGCCTTGGGCCAATGCTGGGAAAGAAACTATAGAATTAATTATCAAAATTAAATTATTCCTGCTGTGCTATAAAAAAAGAGGCATTACAAATTGAGAAAATGCTTTCATGCTCATCGGCAATAACACTGTGCTGAATATTTCATAAAGGAAAGGAAAAAGCTATTTAACCACCTCACGAGGAAAACAACATAATACTAGCTACCAGCTATTGGGTCTAGGCATTGCTAAGTGATTCCACCATCTTTTTTTTCAGACTGATGTCATTTTTCATTTTTTAAAAATTTTATTTTATTGTTTAAAGTATTACAAATAGTAGTACATATGTCTCCTTTTTTTCCCCATTGACCTTCCCCTGGCCTCCCCAGTGTCTTGTGTCCATTGGTTATGCTTATATGCATGCATACAAGTCCTTCGGCTGATCTCTTACCCGCCCCTCAACACTTCCCAGCTTTCCCGCTGTAATTTGACAGTCTGTTCGATGCTGCTCTGCCTCTGTATCTATCTTTTTGTTCATCAGGTTATAATGTTCTTTATTATCCATAAATGAGTGAGATCATGTGGTATTTTTCTTTCACTGCCTGGCTTATTTCACTTAGCGTAATGCTCTCCAGTTCCATCATGCTGCTGCAAATGGTAAGGATTTCTTCTTTTTTATAGCAGCGTAGTATTCCATTATGTAGATGTACCATAGTTTTCTAATCCACTCATTTGCTGATGAGCATTTAGGCTGCCATCTTCTCTTTTTTTTTTTACAATAACCTTTTGGAGGATAGTCTTGTTTCTCCCAAACTCAAAAAGGTTAAATAACTTGGCCCAGAATCACCTGGCAAATAAGTGCCAATCCAGGATTCAAACTGAGGTCTGATGTAGGCGACATGGATGTAGCGAACGAATGTCAGGTGGAAAAGGACCTTAAGAGATCACCAAACCTAACCCCTTTCTCTGGGAGATGCCGCCAACAGGCAATTCCAGGCTTCCCATTAACACGAGGCTCCAGGGTAGGGGATCATCCCCTTTTAATAACACACTTTAGGCACCATCACTCCATGTGCGCACCGCCGTGCTAGGGGAGGTATGGGTTACGGGGTAGAGATGGCTGAGAGGAGCCCTTGTGGTCCCTGAGCAGGGCTTGCTGGGAGATCCTAAGGCACTTGGTACCACTGGTCATTGGTCAACTGGTCTTTCTCCTTGCTAATGAGCAGATGACACACGGAATCTGCCCAGATTAACATGTGCAGCTGTTCATGGCCATTTCATTCCACTCAAAGGCTCTGCCGTGTTAGACTTTCCAATTATTTTTTTCTGTTAACTCCCGCCCCTTTGAAAGATCAAGCTGCCTTAGCCCCAAAATGCAATCCCAGTAACAAGCCTGTTTGGGTGGGTCAGGCTAAAGGAAAACTTGAAGATTACTGGCTCGAGGCAGCCTGTGCTACAGGACTTCGCCTAGGCTTTTCTGAAATCTTTAATTGAGGCTCTTTCAGTGCACGCCGAGCTTGCCAGAATCCAGTAGATAAGGAGGCAGGCATGGTGGTGGGGAGGAGAGAAGATGAGGGGTGGGAGTGGCTCTGGGAGGTCAATACAAGTGTGCTCCACAAGCGAAGGGCACTGCTCTTTAGGGTCCCTAGAGAGCCAGCAATGCTGTGATCATGACATCAACAACAGTTACAGTTTTAACAGTAACTGCCATTCACTAAACACGTGACTATCAGGCACTGAAGCAGGTTCCCTCAACTTATTCTCAAAACAACTCCAAGAGGTGGGCATTATTGTCCCTACCCTTTGCACAGCGAGTGGTGGATTTGAACTCAATCAAGTAATTCCAGAGTCTGCTATTTCCAACATACCACTCGGACGGACTGATTTCAGTAAGGTACCCTACCGCTTAGTAGATGATGTGCCGTAACCACTTTCTTTGCTCTCTGTCTTCCTGGTCTTCCCCACCCCAGGTTCTCAGCTCATGTTTTCCTTTCCTGGATGGATATGGCCATTGTCCCAGCTGTCATAGCAGCAAGCTTTCCAACCCAATCCCATCGATTGAACCAAAAATGTTTCATGAAAACGAATCCATTTAGCCCAAGTTATTGACCGTCTTCATGCTTAAGTTTCCCTATATGTAAACTGGGGATATTAACAGTATCTACTTCCTGGTATCATTATGAATATTAAAGAGTTAATATTTATAAGACTCCTCGAGCATTGCCTAGCACATAGTGTTATGTAAGCGGTTGTTATATAAAATTCTCTCTAAATACAGCTTGCCACTACGACAGCTGGGACAATGGCCACATTCATCCAGGAAAGGAGAACACAAGCTCAGAGAATCTGGGAGGGGGAAGATGGGAGGACGGACAACAAAGGAAGTTCTCGCTGTGCTTCAGGGTGTCACAAAGGGCAAGAGTAGGCCTCCCACGTGTGGCCAGAGGTCAACAGGCACTGAACTGAAAGTGAGTCCATCTTCTCTACCAGGAAAAGTGACAGCGACCTCAGAAAAAGGAGCATAAACATTGACAGGAGGGAACTGAGTCCCAAGATTTGTCCGGGGGAGGCGGGGGCAGGGAAGCTCCCCACTGGCCTAACTAGATTCACGTTGACTTACATCCCAGGGAAGAGAGAGAATGCCCAGGCAGGTTCTGGAGGCACTGCTGATGATCTCCAAACGCCACATGCCCTCCAAGGTGCCAGAGGCCACTCCCTGCCCTGGCCTCCTGCTTCCTGCCCGGACATCCCGGTAGCACCCTGCACCCTAGTTATGCCGAACCGTCTGTGGTTTCCTCAACTTTGCAAGGGGTTTCGAGCCCTGGTCCACCCCACCCAGAGCACCAATGCGAAACTACAGTCTTACTGGCTTCTGGGGAACATCTGAGACCTAGTTTAAGACCCAAGAAAACAAATCAGCTGGATCACACTTGGTCACACAGGAACCTACCCCAAGCAAGCCCTTCCCAGCAGCGACTCCCCCCAGCTCCAAGGCTGGGCTGGTCCACTGCCCCTGCTCTGCACAAAGACAAGGCTGCAGAGCTCACCACACACAACGTGGGCAGGGGCAGGAGGATGAAAGGGCTCTGCCCCAGACCCCACGCCCGTCTCTGGACAAGTGGTGCCCAAGAAAATATCCCCACACCTTTGTCCCAGTCACCAGGACTACAAGTGGAGCAGGGGGCACTTGGCGCAGTATTTAGCATCGCGACCTTGCTACACATCATTCCTCACCCCCCGGGTCCCCAATGCATTGCCACCTTCTCCACCCCCCACTTCAGATACTCTGCATCCAAGCTTTCTGTCTGCTCTTCTGGCTGGAGCAGAGCTCTGGTGCCAACGTGCCATGCTCAGCATGCACCCAGCACCAAATCCTCCCAGTTGCCGGTCATGCCTGCATAGCTATCTCTCAAACGTTAACCACAGCCCCAACCCCTTGCCCAGATAAATGAAGGGGGGAAAAGGACAAACCTTTTGTGAGGGGACGGTAACAAAAGAATGCTCGATACAGTTACAGAGAATGCTTTTCCTGACTGAAACCAGAATTAGCAAATAGTGACCTGTAGATATGTTTGCTGTTTGTTCAAAGCCTTCTCCAATAACTAGAGATGAGTCTCATTCCTAGAGATAGGACGATTCTGAAGAACACGGACCTCTGACTCATGGCTAGTTCTCATTGCACAGCTTGGCCGAGTACTGGCTGAGGGGTTCCAGGGCTCAGGTTTCTGTTCTTTCATGCTTTCAACCATGGATAACCGGGAGCCGAAGTGCCCAAAGCCGACCCTTCTGCTGGATCCTGATGTTTGGGAACTCATAATGGCTGGTAAGCGCTTCTCTACCATCCAGCAAGTGTGTGGATAAGGTGAATCTCTCAAGCCTCTTTCTCCGCATTTATAAGATGGGAAACAAGACTGTCCTGTCTATATTGTCCAGGACTAATTAAGATAAGATAATGCCCTAGAAACTTTTTAAAATATATATATTTTGCCCTAACCGGTTTGGCTCAGTGGATAGAGCATCGGCCTGCGGACTGAAGGGTCCCAGGTTCGATTCCAGTCAAGGGCATGTACCTTGGTTGCGGGCACATCCTCAGTGGGGAGTGTGTAGGAGGCAGCTGGTCGATGTTTCTCTCTCATCGATGTTTCTAGCTCTCTGTCCCTCTCCCTTCCTCTCTGTGAAAAATCAATAAAATATATTTTAAAAAAATAAAAATAAAATATATTTTTATTGATTTCAGAGAGAAAGGGAGAGGGAGAGAGAGAGAGAAACATCAATGATGAGAGAGAATCACTGATTGGCTGCCTCCTACATGACCCCCAATGGAGACCGAGCCTGCAACTCGGGCATGTGCCCCGACCAGGAATCAAACCATGACCTTCTGGCTCATAGGTCGATGCTCAACCACTGAGCCGCGTCGGTCAGGCCCTAGAAACTTTTCACTTTCGTAAATAAAGCCCAAGCTAGAAGTTCTGGTGCAAAAACCCCAAGGCACTCATGGACAGCACACAGAGAGCAAGAAGGCATTTCCAGGACCTGATCTAGCTTGTGTGGCAGGGAATGCCAGGTGGGCTCGGGGATTCATGGACCGGAGCAGGTACCAGTGAGGAGCAGAGGTGCCTGGACCCTTAGAATCATTCCTGTCAAAGACACTGTCTCCCATCTCTAAAATCCAAGCAACTTGGGAAGGACTGCATCGTCATAATTGTTATGAAGACCCCGGATTAAAGAAACACTCATTCTTGTGCAGGTTGGGAAGGATGAAAGAGAAAGTGTGGCCAGACCAAGAAGCAAGAAGATGAATGATGATGCAGATGGGGACTGGGACAGGGACACCCCTCCTAATTCCTAGCTTAGCTTTCACCACTTCCTGGGTGGGGAGGGAATAGACGTTAGCATCAGAACCCAAGTGCACTGTGTTTGTTAAATGAGATTTATGTGAATGTTAGTGGACGTGTATGGTTTAGTCCAGGGCATGGCTTCAGTCACCCTCCATTCTCTTATTTCTGTATTATCTGGTTTAAGAGAACCTATCCCAGGGCTTCCAGGTGATTCTTGCTGCCTAGACATCGGTCCAAGACTGGCCTGAATCGAGGAGCTGTATCTCTTAGGAAAAGGTATTTTTACAGGGTCTTTAGCTCTGGATGTGACTCCTCAACAAAGACGGTTGAACACAGTGGAGAGGAGCAGCATGATTCTAACGGGCATTTTCTTTGTGAGGCTTCTTCACGTCCTTGGGAGGCAAACCAGGCTCGGCTCCGCCTCCAGGAAGTCACCAAACCTCCGAGGTTCCGGTGCTTTTTACACTTGGGACTTTTTTTGTCTTTATTTTTCCTCAAATGATGACAAGCTGTTCGACTGCTGGGTCCATTTTAAAGAACATTTCCTATTGATTTTCTCAATGTGAACATAGCATCAATTAGGGGCTAAATGAAAACCATTCTCTATGAGAGCAGTTTGTTTTCTATTTAACGGCCTCCTGTATTTCAGTGTTTGCCCAAAATATAAAATTAACCTCTTCATTTCTTTCCCTAAAACCTTAAAGCTATTTGTGGCATATCTAGCCCAGAAGCTGATTATATTTCCACGAGTCATTTTCATCTTCATATCACTGACACATGTCAAGCACTGATATAGTTGGTGGCTATGTATCAGGTTAATTATATGCTAAAAAAGTGATGCCAGGATTTACCTAATGGCCTTAAGATTGAGTACAAAAATTTTAATACCAGTCTAAACTGGTAAAAACTTTGGCTTTTTTTCCTACCATGTCAATGAGTAAAGTTGATGATGATGACGTCTTTAAACTGGTCCCTGTTAAAAGAAAACGATGCTAAAGATTCCATTATTTTTTAAGCTCACTCATTATTTCAAGGCCACAAAGCTTGGCCCTCTGGGGCGGCGGGGTGGGGGGGTGACGGGGGTGGAGGGGGGCGGGTCCCTCGGTCCACACTGCAGTCAATTAACAGGAAAGGTGCTAGCAGCTTGTGCGATGTCTTGTCAGCTATTAAAATCCCCAGATATTCCACACTGTGCGTGTGGCAGACATTCATGGTTGCCATCACATCCAAGTTAACATCTTAAATAAAGTGTCCCACTGTGTTCAGGATGGAAACGTGCTGAAATCTAGGTGAAGGGCCTTGACGGTCTAAGCTGGGGGTCGGCAAACTTCTTGTAAATGGCCAGATAGTAAATATTTTCTAGTGTCTCTGTTGTAATTATTCAAATCTGCTGTTGTAATTGAATGCAGATATAGATAATACACAAATGCATGAACATGGCCGTGTGCCAATCAAACTCTGTTATACTAGTAAAACAGGGGACAGGCCAGATTTGGTCTGTGGACCCTAGTTTGCTGACTCCTTTAACAGTTGAAAAAAATTACACTTATTTATTTATATTTATTTATTGCGGTAATCTTTACCCAAGGATATTTTCCATTGATTTTTAGGGAGAGTAGAAGAGAAAGAGAAAGACAGAGAAACACTGATATGAGAGAAACACATCGCTTTGAGCCTGCAACCAAGGTACGTGCCCCTGACCAGAATCGAACCCAGTTCCCTCTGGTCCACAGGCTGACGCTCTATTTTAACATTTTTTAGTTTTCTCCTTGAACAGACATTTCTTGCCTATTCTACTGCCCTTATAGAATTTTATTTTAATGTCATATATTTTTATGTTTAGTTTTTAAATTTATCACCATGTTGTCCTTCTTTGTCAGACAAAGATGTGCAATAAATTGAATTTAATAATTTTTTGAGCCATGAAGTTCAAAGTGTCAAAATATTTATCTTGGCTCAAGTTATTGATTTGGACTAAGACACAGTTGATGAAAAACAGAATATATTAAATTCTGATAAACACTAAGAGAACATATACATTTATTGGAAATATATTTTGCAATGAGATGGCTTTTTTATTAATTTCTTTTCTGAACAGAGGAATATTATTTATGACGTGAGATAGCGCTCAGCACTAGTTTTATCCCTTTTTTAAAAAATAAGTAAGCCCTGAGGAAATTTGTTCCTATAGATGGGAATAGAAACAGTTTTAATAGCAATATCCTTCAACTTTGAACTCCATCTGAGTCACATGCCAAAAATCATATAGCAATCTATGATCCAACATTATTATTTTTTAAAAGATGTTTTACTGATTTTTAGAGAGGGAGGGAGAGAGAGAGAAACATTGATGTGAAAGCATAACATCAATCGGCTGCCGGGGGATTGAGCCTGCAACCCTGGCATATGCCATGACAGGGAATCAAATTGGCAACCTTTTTGTGCCTGGGATGATGCCCAACCAACTGAGCCACACCAGCCAGGGCGATCCCAACATTACTTATAGTGGCCATTTAGGTCCTCTTTCTATTGGGCTGAACATAAATCAGCAGAGATCACCTGAGCTACAAAAACAGTCATTTCCCAGTTGGGAGAGTACCATGATGTGTTTGTACTGCTCCTGACCTTTACACAGGCATCGCTCACATCCTCCTCACCCCTTGGATAACTCAAGAGGCCAGTGGTTTACCAAATTATCTCAAAAACTAAATTCATGCTCCTGATGTGCCACAAAGTCTATACTTTCCCTAAAACTTCAGAATTATAGGGATTCGATCTTTCAATCAATGCAGCACCCACTCGTCCCCATGGTCCAGACAAGAAAAATGTTAGAGCTAAAGGTCTCAAGTTAGATGGACGGCGAGGAACCCAGAGTGCTAAGGGGAGAGGAGTGCCAATGTTTGACATGGTGGCATGGACTGTGATGCCACCATACCCGCCCTCCTCCCAGGAATATTCTCTCCTGTGTCTCAGTCTGTTCTCACTGCTATGGCTGCACAGGGAATACAAGTGTGTAGTTAACTGCCTGTGAATGCACAGTGCTTTCAAAAGGAATAGAAACCTCCACTATCCTTTGACCCCGTTTAGGAACATAGGCTGTCCACTGCTCTACAGACTTAAAAATGAGGTCCAGGTAGCTGGCTGAGCGAGGAGGCCAGTGGGACAGCTGAAGGCCGGAGGCCTAGGAGCCCAGGCTGTATTCCTGATGGTAAGAAGACTCCTGAACTTGGGACTTACAAGATGACCTTGACTAGCCACATAGCCAATTGGAGTTTCAGAGTTTCATAGCTCAAAAATGGAGCTAATCTCTTACCCCTTACAGAGTTCTTATAAGGATTAGAGGAAATAACTCATCTGAAAAGGCAAGTTCAATCCCATGTCCATAGCAGGCACTCTTGATATATTCAATTTGTTATTTAATCTAGTGATAGTAAAGAATTAGTGAACAGAAAATAGATGCTTAGCTTTCACTGGGGGCAATTTCAATTTTAAAGAATTCCCAGCTGCCTCATGACTCAGGTCACTCTGACAATGATTAGATTGAGTACTACAGCCACAGTCTCTATGGAGATCTGTTATAGACAGATCAATAATGGAAATTGCCCATTAACTGTCTCTTCAAAATACAAGTCCCCTTCAATGGTTCAATTTTTCCTAGGAAACTGGGTGATTTCAACTCTGGTGTAAAGCGGGGTTGTTGGGGAACAGCAACACTGGGTGATGCAGGAGGGGATTTTGGAATGAGGAGGAAAAGAACAAATCCTAGATTTTTAAAAAATATATATTTTATTGATTTTTTTACAGAGGGGAAGGGAGAGGGATAGAGAGTTAGAAACATTGAGAGAGAAACATCGATCAGCTGCCTCCTGCACAGTCCCTACATGCCCTTGGCTGGAATCGAACCTGGGACCCTTGAGTCCACAGACCAACACTCTATCCACTGAGCCAAACGGATTAGGGCAACCCTAGATGTTTTTATTTTTATTTTATTTATACCAGGTTATAAAAGCACATGTCCAAAATGTGAAAAACTTGAAAACAAAATGGAAAGTAGAGCGGTAAGAAAAATAGTATCCATAAGCCTACCTCCCAATTACTATAAACAACATTGATTGTTAATTTCCTTTCAGTACTTTTCCTATATTTTCTTGATTACAGTGATTACATTACATGTGCGTTTTGCATTGCAGTTTTAAACCTAACCGTTTAGTGTAAGGATTCACCCACGTTAATCCAATACACACATTATTTTAAAGGTCTCATCATATTCTGTCGACTCGAATGTACCCTACTTTACATCCACTGTTCCATTGTTGGGCATTTAGATTATTTCTCTCTTTTTAAAATATTTATCTTTATTATCCAGCTGGTGTGGCTCGGTGGTTGAGCACTGACCTAGGAACCAGCAGGTTGAGGTTCAATTCCTGGTCAGGGCACATGCCTGGGTTGCAGGCTCAATCCTCAGTGTGGGATGTGCAGGAGGCAGCCTATCAATGATTCTCTCTCATCATGATGTTTCTATCTCTCTCTCCCTCTCCCTTCCTCTGTGAAATCAATAAAAATATATTTTAAAAAATATGTCTTTATTGGATTTTTAAAATTTTTATTGTTGAAAGTATTATGGATGTCCCCTTTCCCCCCCCACTGATCCCCTCCACCTCACTCCCACCCTCTCTCAGGCCTTCACCACACTATTGTCTGTGTCCATGGGTTATGCATATCCTTTATAATAAAAGGGTAATACGCAAATCGACCAAATGGTGCAATGACTATGATGCACACTGACCACCAGGGAGCAGACTTTCAACACAGGAGCTGTCCCCTGGTAGTCAGTGCTCTCCCACAGGGGAAGTGCTGCTCAGCCACAAGCTGGGCTGACGGCTGGCGAGCACAGCCATGGTGGCGGGAGCCTCTCCCACCTCTGCAGCAGCGCTAAGGATGTCTGACTGTGGCTTAGGGCTCCTGGACTGCTAAAGGGTGCAGGCCAGGCTGAGGGGAACCTCCGCCCCCCAACCAGTGCACGAATGTCGTGTGCCAGGCCTCTAGTATGCATATTAAGTTCTTTGGTTAATCTCTCTTCCCACCCCCACCCCTGATTTCCCTCTGAGATTCATCAGTCTTTTTTATATTACAAATAATTCACCCATTTTTGTACAGCATTTTAAAAATAATTTGTTTCCTATTTAGGTATAGGTTTTCAAAAATGAAATTATAGAGTAAAAGGGTTTGGACATGCTACAGGCTCTTGATACATGTTGGTTAAAAGGTTATGCCCACTTAAACTTCACCAGCAAGGAGAAGGCCTTTTTCAATCTGTGTGATGAGTAAAGAAAAAAAATTACTAATGAGGAAAACCTACTACGTGAAGCACAAACTCGATTCCCTTGCTTTTTAGTGAGGTTCAATATTTCCCTATATATTTGTTAACCTGTAAATATCCTTATCCAATAGTGATCATTTTAAAATGTTATATCTTTTTAGAGATATTGCACACCCTTTGGGTATCTCTAAAACATACTATGGAGTTTATACCAAAAGGGCAGTATGCAAATTTATGAATCACATGGGCTGTGTGAATACCAAGAGATAAGTGATCAGATATCCAAGATTACAACTCCAAGAGGAAAGAAATGAAGCCTTAAGCAAATGACACAGGCATAATGAGGAGATGTGTTTTGATTTCAGTTCCAAGAATATTTTTTTCTCTCTCATTCCCTGAAAACAATGTCCCAAATTGGTCTGTGTTAAAGGTAATAGCACAAAATGATAAAAATCAGAGAGAACCATTTTTATAATAAAGCAAAAAACTAGAAAGACAGTTTGTTCCCAAGGAAAGTAGAGACATTGTTCTTGAATCAATTTGACCCGAAATAATAATGGTTGAGATGTATGGGCTGGACTCACTCTGAAAGTTTCATTTCCTGCAGAAGACCTCAAAATGCAACTGCCATCTGTCCTTATTTATAATGTTTGAATGAATATGTGTAATAAGTGGTCCAGAACATAAATTTATGTATAACCAAAAAAAAATGACAAAGGGAACGATTCAGTAATATCCCATTGATTCTATAACTTCCAAAATAAGTCATCCAGCCCTAGCTGGTTTGGCTCAGTGGATAGAGTGTTGGACTGCAGACTGAAGGGTCCCGGGTTTGATTCCGGTCAAGGGCACATGCTCAGGTTGGGGGCTTGATCCCCAGTAAGGGGCATGCAGGAGGAAGCTGATCAATGACTCTCTCATCTTTGATGTTTCTATCTCTCTCTTCCTCTCTGAAATCAATAAAAATATACTTACACACACACACACACACACACACACACACACACACAGCCTGGCTGGTGTGGCTTGGCAATTGAGCATCCACCCAGGAACCAAGAGGTCGCCGGTTCGATTCCCAGTCAAGGCACATGCCCGCGTTGTGGGCTCAATCCCTGGTGACGGCCCTGCAGGAGGCAGCCAATTGATGACTTCCTCTCTCATTGATGTTTCTCTCTACCCCTCTCCTTTCCTCTCTAAAAATCAATAAAAATGTATTTTTTAAAAATAAGTAATCCATCATTCATTCCATAATAAATTCGTCTGTTTGTTAATCCCCCAAAGTTAAAAATTGTAAACTGACACTAACAACAGAAACACATTTTAATGCAAAACATATAGAGTAAAAGAACTGATCATAATTATAGCAACGACCATGAAAAGGGAATTTCCATTTAAAATAAAAATGCTTTACTCAGATAAATAACCACACAGAACACTAAGACATACAAGCTCTTTTTCATGGAGATGCAAAGGAAGAAGCTGCAGGTAGAGACACCACCATTTTTACAGTGACCAGGCCCAGGGTCCTCCCTGATGAACCCTGGTTTCTAAAGCAAGTCTCTCACTTAGAGCTACCCCAGAGGCAGGGCCAAGCACCTGACACAGTTATTTACCTCTGATGCAACTTGTTAATATTTTCCCAGGAACATCTACCCTCAACTCCTAGCTCCTTCATCATCTGTGGACAAACATTTTTATAATTATTCATGGCTCCACGGTATCTCAAAAACCATGCATATGGTAGCCAGGGGATAAACCGCTAGGAATGAAACCAATGCAGCAAACGTGAGACTGATTTTCATGGGAAAGGAGAAGTACATTGTGGGCTGTGGGGAGTGAAACATGGTTCTGAGAGTGACCTCACAAAAGTGGTCATCTCTGCACCTTCTCAGAGCCGCTCTCCACGGTTTCACGGAGATTGCACACACACACACACACACACACACACACACACGCACACGCACGCACGCACACACGCATGCACGCACGCGTGCACACAGTGGGTTCTTCGTGGAATCTGACTTATACGTTTTAAATCCAATTGCTTGAATATGAATGTGCTGAGAGAATGTCCCGAGGACTGAAACCTGAAGTAAATCACTTCTAAACCAAGAGGCGAGTTTCAGATTGCAGGAGGGGCAGAGAGGCTGACGGACACAGTGGACGGGGTACGGAGTGCCCCATAGCACTATCCCCCAGCATGACACCGGCTTTTACTACATAAGATCAGTATTTAAAGTCTAAACAATCTGTTGTAAACTGTGTTGTTGTTGTTGTTTTCCCGTTTCAAAAAACTGCAAGTTTTTAGAGTTATTTATCTGAAAATTTCCATACTTGATTCAAGTCAAAATATGCCTTAAATGCTTGTGTAGTGCTGGGGGTTGGACAGCTTGTTACTACACACATGAAACAGACTTCTCTGAGACATCCTGCAAAATGCAAAAAGACTGTCAGACTGACCTGGACGTTCTTCTCTATCAGTTTCAAGAGAAATGTCAAGAAGCAAACACCTGCCACATGTGTCCTAGGCATTTCTTTCCTGGACAGGTTCTGATGATGAACTTGAATAACATAGAAAAACCGGAAACGAGCTCAACTTTTCTGTCCCCCTTGGATTTCAGACAATAATAATCCCAAGACTTCTGAGATGCCCCCACAAGACAGCATTCAGGATTAAAACAGCAAAATTCCCAACTTCTCCTCAGCAACTTCTGCCAATTCTGATGAAGCCACTTCGGGTGTGTTCTAACTATGCCAGACGCGCCGAATGTGGAAAACTCCTCAATGACCCTCCCTTTTCTTAGAATAACTGGAATAAATGTACATTGTTTTGGATGTCTTTCCAGGTATCCTCCGATGTGTGGTCCATTATTTCCCAATGTCCTACCTCTGAGACTGGGGGAACTGCCATGGAATGTTTACACGGAAACAATGCAGGACTATTATATAGGATTACCTAAGCCTCCTGCCTCCTCGTTAAGTGGTGGAAATGTGAAATGGACATTTAAAAAGCAGCCTGAGGAGCCATGTGCTGCCCTTTCACAACTTATTCTTCAATATTCAGCTCCTCCTTGAGACGGCCTTGTAGAAATAAAGTAGCACAGGCTTGGCACCAGAGGGCTGGCTTCTGGGGCAATGTTCTCCCGTTTGTAAGTGATGTGCCCCCGAGGCCGTGCACTCGTCACTGAGCAATTCTGCTGTTTCATGACAGCAATGTGTCATTTAATTGTAACTGATAACAAACTCATGCAGCTCAGGGTAGATGTGGGGTGGAGAGGATGTGACTGTATTGCTCCACGGCTATTGACTGCTTAGGAAATTTGGAGATTTTTCTGAACCACAGAGAAGAGGAACAGAGAAAAAACAAAAGAAACAAAATTATGTAGGTGCTAATATGTCCTTGTGTGTGGGGGGTGGATATATTGAAGGACAGTAAAGAACAACGTATTTTAAAAACTGCTATTCCAATGATTTTCAACTGCTATTTTCAAGGATTTCATAACCCCTTGAGGAACAAACCCAAATTCTTCACAACTCTACATGCCTCTGCAAGAGTCTGTTCCAGGCCTGCCACACACCTCGGGGAGCTGTCTTCTGTGCGCATGTCACCCCTTGTCCAACAATGCCCTGGGATTCCTCCTATCGAGTTCCACCCAGGGGCCCCTCCTCTTCCATGAAACCTCTTTAGGACACTCCAACACTCTCTAGATCCCTTTCCCTTTAAAATTCCTGAAACCCCCTTCATACCATGTATTTTTCTACTATTGAACACTGCCCTGGTCTATTATTCAGCCCCTAAGATGTGTGTGCCTTTTACATGCCAGGCTATGTATGGTGCTACACGTGGAGTTGAATAAGACAGGGACAGTTTCTGCCCTGGAGGCATCCACCATGGGTTGGGCAGCACAGTGGTGCCATGATAGACCTTTGAGCCAAGTGCTGTGTACAATGAATGCACCCAACCAGCTGGGTGCAGTACTGTAACATTCTAGCATCTCATCCGTCCACCCTCCCCTCCCCCCGCCCAAAAGCCATCTGCCTCATTCACCATCATGGTTCCTGCATCCAGCATCATTCCTAAGACTCCCACACGTACTCGTGGAATGAATGAATGAATGAATGAATGAATGGAAGTTGAGAAATGTGGTCCCCTCTGCGATGCTCACGCAGTATCCTTAACAGCCCCTCACCTGGGTAATCTGCACTCAGTACTGTGTGCTGATCCATCGCTGCTCATCCTACCTGGTTGAAGGAAGATGGGTGGTGCCAGACGAGGCCCCGGGGGTCCACTCGGCCACTCACCTGGCTTGTTGGCAGACGCAGCAGATCCAGACCTTCTCGTGCTTCTGGTAGGAGCAGCAGCTCTTGCAGACGTTGAACGCGCAGTCCCCGCAGCGGCGCTTGGTGTTGACGAGGAAGGTGAAGGGCGAGCAGCAGCGCATGCAGCAGTGCTCCACGAACTTCTGGTGCTTGGAGAGGATGCTGCACTTGCTGCCCTCCTCGTCCAGCTTCTGCTTCATCTCGCTGGGATGGGCAGACAAGGAAGGAGAGGACCAGGTCAGGGGGCTCTCTCCCCAGAGCATCCTTACCCCGGCCCGGCCACAGACCGAGCCACATGGAGGCCCTTCCCGCACCACAATAAAACTCACACTTGCTTCCCATGATAGCCAGAGGGGAACCCCAATGATGGATTCGCGTGGGGTGCTTCTGTCCGTCACATTTTCTGTGAGAAAGCACGAACGCCCTGCTGCTTACCTTTCAGACGCTAGATGAGATACGTATTATCACTATAAAACTAAGTACAACCTCAAAAAAGAAAAACTTGAACTTAATTAACACCTTTTTAAAGGAGCAGGAGATCGTGTTGTTATGTTACTGTACTAAAACATTAATCCTCCCAACAGCCCTGCTGGGAATATGATCGATGCGGCGCTGGCCCTATTTAGCAACCCTGGAAACGGAAGCACCCAGGGATCTTAAAAGCTTTCAAATCAACGTGAGTGAACAAATCCTAAGCAGTGGTGGTTCAGAGTCGCCTAAAAGACAACCCTCTTCTTCGGGGCCTCTGACCAAAAGAAAACTCGCGAAATCCATGACCTAAATGGTAAACAGAGGCTGTGTACGTAGGAGTTACCCTTGCCTGACATATTAGGCATGGGACAGGTAAGCAAAAGGGGAAATGTTAGAATTACCTGTATTCTACTACTCTGAACTATTTATGTATCTCCTCTCTCCTCTCTCTCTCCCTCTCTCTCCACCCCCCCTTTTTCTCCTCTGCCCTCATAGGAGATGATATTATATATACTGTTTTAATTTTGAAGTCTAGAAAATTGTCTTTTTTTGTTTAGATTTTCAAGTGTGTTGGCATAAAGTGGTTCACATGTTTCTTTTGACTTTAAGACCTCGGCTATATTAGTAGTTATTTGTATTTTTGTCCCCCTTTTCTTTCTAAATGTTGCTTATTTGAGCCTACGTGTTTTATTCCAAATTTTATGCAGTATCTCACTTTCAGCTGCTTCTCCCCTGAAGGCTCCAGGCCACCTCTCTTGCCCCATGACGAAATGAACGCCGCAGCCGCTAGCCCGCAGAGCCCACGGCCCTGGCGTTCCCCATCTGACCAGACTGATCCCTCTGGTTTTAAATTCATGCCCAGCCGGCATGGCTCAGAGGTTGAGCGTCAATCTATGAACCAGGAGGTCATGGTTCGATTCCCGGTCAGGGCACATGTCCAGGTTATGGGCTACCGATCAATGATTCTCAGTCCCTGCCAGCCACCAACTCCTTTCTGGTCCTATGACTTTGCTTATTCTGGACATGCATTACATAAATGGAACCATACCACATGTGGCCTGCTGTGTCTGGCTTCTTTCTTTGCATGTGTTCAAAGCTCATCCATACAGTAGCATGTATCAGCACTTCATTCCTTTTTCCTGCCAAGTAATATTCCACTAACATACCCTATGTCATTTGTCCATTCATCAGCTGATGGACATCTGGGTGGTTCCTTTTCTTTGGCTATTACAAATAATGCTGCTATGAACACTCATGTATAAGTTTTTTTGTGGATATAGCTTTTAAATTCCAGGGGTAAAGTCACTGGGTCATGTGGTAATGCTATGTTTACATTTTTAAAAAACTGCCAGACTGTTTTCCAAATGGCTTACCAATTTTACATCCCCATCAGCGATATCTGAGGGTTCCAATTTCTCTGCCTCCTCACCAATACTTGCTATTGTCTTCCTTTTCTACGATAGCCATCCCAGGGAGGACGAGGTGTTATCTCATTGTGGGACTGATTTGCATTTCCCTAATGACGAATAATGCTGAGCATCTTTTCATATCCTTATTGGCCTTTTGTACATCTTCTCTGAAGAAAAATCTATTCACATCTTTTGCCCATTTTAAAAGTAGCTTATTCATCTTTTTATTGTTGTGTTGGAGGAGTTCTTTAAATGTATTCTGGACACAAGTCCCTTATCAGTTTTATGACTTGCAAATATTTTCTCTTTCTTACATTAAACCTTACATTTTGTTAGTATTTTTATGTGTTTCTAGTACAAAGAAGGGTCGCATTCGTTCATCCCACCCTCCTATTAGAACTGGAAATCTACATATGGTTTTATAACCTCAGTTTTCACTTAACAACAACATATCATAAACATCTTTCCACGGCAATTCAGGGAGCGTCTGCAGCTTTAGCCTCGGTGACTTGGGCTGGCTTACACATCTGCCAGTACGTGAGCAGGCTGACTGCCCTGCACAGCAGTCTCCAGGACAGATCTGTGGCTTGATGGGTAGTAGAGAAAGGCTGAATCAGTATTAAAAGGGGAGACTACATCAGGCCAACTAATAATTCTATGAGGTAAACTATTATATGCACACACTTTGAACAAATGAACAAAACATTTACAGGGAAATAGGACAGGGTTTTTGTCCTAAGGCATGAAGATGTTGACATCCGGCCCCTCGGATTGAGAACTGACGAGCTAAGTCATCAGCGGCTCTGACATCTGTAAACAATACAAGGACAGCGTCGGCCACGGACCAGCTTCTATTGATATTTCACAGACACTAAATTAAATGGGATAAAACATCCAGGAAGGAAAGTCTTTGGGGATCAAAAAAGCTCTATGAACGCAATCTACAGAATCCCTCGAGCTTTATGAGTTCTGTTTCCTGATACACAGGACTGCAAACACCATATTTGATCAGTCTCTGCAAAACTGCTCCTCCCTAAGCTTCTGGGCTCAGTGAATGGACCCTCCATCCACCCCCTGCTAAAGCCAGACCCGGGACCTTTTCTTGGTCTTGTCTCTCCTTGCACATCATGGTCAATCTATGTTCTATACGTTATATCTTCCAAATACAAAGTACCTGGCATTCATTCACTTGTCTCCATCTTTGCTTTGCCCTCACCCACCCCCAGTCCAACCTGGCCTCATCTCTCCGGAGACCAGGGAAACAGCCTCTTTCTAAACTTCTTCCTCTTCCCCAATCTCTTCTTCCAACTACAGCAGGAAAGTCCTTTCGAGTATGAAAATCTAATTGATCTGATTGGATCACCCACCTGCTTAACATGCTTTACAGATTCCAGTTTCCCGCCCCCAAGATATAACAGGAGCCCACATAGCCCGTGTGCCTCCAAACACACCCCCTCCTCTTAGGATGCGTGAACCACACAGCCTGTCCCATTTCTTACTGATCTTTGAAAATGCCATGTCTTTTTTTCTTTGAGGTTTTCCTACATGTTTTCTCTTCTTGAAAGCTCAGCCTAAGTCCATTCACCCTCCTCCATTTCTCCACAAAAGGCCTTCCCGTGTGGCCAGTCATCCGCACAGACAGCCGTGGGCAGCCCACCACTGTGATGACTGGTCTCCTGAGAGGTTTCACAGGTGGAAATCAAACACCCTTGTTCATTTTTCCTGACGATGCTTTTAGGTTAGAAACATGGCAGCTTACCTTCTCCTTCCTCCTACCCTGGATCTGAATACCTGGGACACATGGGAAGCGTCTGCATTTCCGTTTCAATTTTCATAAATTCCTTTGGTGGTGTTTCCCAGGGTGTGGCATGTGGGCCACTGCTGATGGACCAGACGAACGTGGGTGGTGCAGGACTAAGCATTTTTTTTTATATTAAGTTACGTTTTGGTTTTAATACGTATTAGGAAAAAAATTTCACAAACATAGTTAGCCTGATATTTCATAGATGTAAATGCTTAGAGTTAGTCAAAGTGCTATTTAATATT
>NW_005871331.1:589287-600244 GCF_000147115.1 Myotis lucifugus
ATATATATATATATATATATATATATATATATATATATATATATATTATTCTATTAAAGAGTCACATTTATTGCAATCCGGGACTATGAGGGGCCATTTTGCTTTCCCAAATCTCATAGTAACAAGATGGTCGCAGCTCCAAGGTTATATAGGCAAAAAATCACAAAGGTATTGATTACATCCCAGGGTTTGGAATGAGGAACCTGGTTCGCAAAAAAGCAGTTTACAGAAGCAGAATTAAGCATGTTATCTAAATTACAGTTTTGGGTCTAGAGCCCTTGGGTAACCTGGGTTAAACTTAGCATGTTATCTAAATTACAGTTTTGGGTCTAGAGCCCTCTGACCTTGGGATAACTGTGCTGTCCTTCCCAGGTAAAGGAAAATGTGCTTTCTAAGACCAGTAAGAGAGGAAAACATTAAGTAAATAGCAACAAACTTGATATATGCGTTTGGCAAAATTTTTGAAAGTGGTTGCCTATAAGCTCACAATGGGAGAGGGATGAGCTCAATGGGCAGACCCATCAGACAGTTTCTTAAATGGCAAAGGATGTAGAACCTTCTGGAGACAGTTCCATGAAACAAGAGACAGCTCGGCATAATCCCATATGGAGAGATTTCCTTCTCGGGCACTAAGGTCTCCCCCACTGGAAAGTACAGCTGCCAGTGGTACTAGAGGCTGCTAGATGCTTGCTAAAACTGAAGCTTAGACAGACTAATCTTCATACAGTTCACTATGTAGCTACAGGAGTTCTATTCCATAGCCTATTATCCTCAATTAACATTCATTCAGATTCCACTAGAGGGCAGCCCTGCACATAGAAATGGGGGGAAAAGGATGATCACTTAGCAATAGACTGTCATCTATTGGGTTATGATGACTAGAACCATCAGAATGAATAACAAGACACTCTGAAATCTTTCAGTAAGGTTTCAGTTTCTCAGCATTTCTTTAGTCGTGGGATGTGGACTTAACTCATAACAACAGTTAGTACTAGTTCTTGAATGCTTGTTTTTAAGTCTTTTTTTCACTTTACAGGTAAGAAAGCCTGTTGTGCTGGAGAACCAGTTAGTGGACAGGTAACTGGGAAAAAGTGAGCAAGGGCAAGAGAGCAGAGCCCAAAGAACAGGGAATCTTGTGTATATGACTTATTGTAGGCGTGCTCTTGAACAAAGGGAAGAAAAAGAAACAGAATAGAAAAGAAGAAGGAGGTGAGCAGAGATGTGGTCTGGTCCCTAGGGGAGCTCTGGAGCATGGGTTGTACTGCACAGCAGGTCCCACTCTGAGGAGAGAAGGTGGCCTTTGTACCCCTGTATTATTAGTCGGTCCTGTAGTGGGAAGCCACTCCACCCCGACCCAAAGAGGGTGTAATCTCTCAGGAGAAAAATTGTCCTGAACTGGGAGCAGCTGGGAGCCATCGGCAGCCCAGACTCGGACACCCTGGGCTATGGGTGTCCTGGACAAGTAAAGGGGACTTGGGCAGGACCCTGCAGCACCCACTACTAAGCATCTTGCCCATGGGTGTTGCTGGTAGGTACCAGAGCAAAGGTTTTCATTTGAAATACATTTTTACGATTGCCTTAGGTTTGTTTGTAGTTATCACCAATGTTCTTATGTATAAAATATGTAGATACAATAAAATCAACAAACTAGGAAAAGAAAAGAGATTTAAAAAAAGATCAGGAACCAAACATAACCAGGAGGAGGCATGTGCTCTAACTCTACGGCCAGTTCCAGGCCAGCCTCAACACGTGGATGCATCTCCAAACCACAAAGCCAATTCCTAGCAAACCCCAGAGAGGAATGTCGATTTTATTGAGAGCTTTGTGCGGAAGTGGAGGTGTGAGCGATGTGGCACATCATGCTGAAAAACGTCCTTTTATAAACTCCCCTTCAAACATCTCTGCTCTGGCCTGAAAACTCGTGTCCCCAGTCTGTCTAGGCTGGCCCCGGACTGCCCCAGAACCACCTACCATTTTACAAGCACATCCTTGGGATGGGGGTGCAGGAGCCAGGGGGTGTTTCAGCTCATCTGCTGCACAAATATACTGACCAGAAGAGATACTTTATTTTTTTATTTTAAAAGATTTTCAAGTCAATCTTTAGAGGGAAAGAGAGAAAAACATTGATGTGAGAGAAAACGTTGATCAGTTGCCTCCTGCACACCCCCTACTGGGGATCAAGCCCGCAACCCGAGCATGTGCCCTGACTCCAACTGGCAGCTCTTCAGTGCACCAGACAACGCCCCACCAACTGAGCCACCCCAGCCAGGGCCAGAAAAGATACTTTAATGCTTTCACTGGGCATCAAAGTTCTCTCCAAGCTTCCTGAAAACCACAGCAAAAGAGGAAAAAGGGGATGTTATGGAATTTTCAGTTTCACAAAGAAGGCAGTTCACCATTTTCTCATAACAGGTAACACTTCCCAGAACCCAATTCCACATTAAATTTCTCCTGTGGAGCTTATATTGGGTAATCAAGGGACATAGAGGCTCATGTTTTCAAATGCTCTGTAGAGAACGCATCCCTATACATAACGCCTCTCTTGGAGCTCTAGTTCTTTCTGTCCCTGCCCTTATCACAACATGTAATTATGACGTTACATATCTATTCATTTGTTTACTTGTGCATTGTCTCCATCAGAGCTCCAGGAGGGCAGGGGCTGGTGTGGGTGACTCACCACTGCCTGCCCAGCCCTCCCGCAGGGCCCAGTGGCAGGCTGTCGGCTAGTTTTGAATACATAAGTAGAATAGGTCAAGCATTAGGTGATGTGGTGCAGCAGGGGAGTTTTAGGAACTAAAATCAGCAGGGCCAAACAGTCTAGCGTAACAATCGAAACTGAATAATTTGTGATGGAGAACATTTATAATCAGTAACCTTCATTACTCAAAATTTAGGGTTAAAAATTACGTTATACGGCAACGAGGTACAAACAGGCACACATACGCCTGATATCCCAAGGAGATAGTTTTGACCCAGGAAACTACTGCTACCCTTTGTTTTGTTTTAGATTTTCTTTCTTCTACTGCAGCACTATTTCACCTTTTCCCGAAGATGTCTGATGCAGGGGTTAAAAGCAAATGAATCACAGATAGGTTGAAAGAGAGCCAGGCCCACCTTTTCAAATATCAGAAACCTGTATTTCAGGTTTATATTCAGCAGTGGTATTTGGTTATGGATTAAGCCTGGTCAAAAGTAAAATTTCAAAAAGATTTCTGAAGAAATAAGTTTCTATGATTGCCTTCAGTTTTAAATATTTCTAAAATTTGGTGAAACACTTAATACCCATTTATCCCCCAAATAAAATTAAAAAGCCTCGGATGGCACCTAGAGAAAAAAAAACATTCATCATCATAATAGATGCTTTTCTATATTATTCTAGACAACCCCAGCTTAGGGAAAATGAAGTTGACATATCTTCTTATCTATGAGCTTGACAATACTGGGGAAATAATGTTGAGGAGTTTTTGCCGACTCACCCTAATATATTTTCGTCTCAGAAACCAGATTCTATTTTCAGGAGAAACAAAGCCTAGTAATTAGGATCACGATTCAGGCAATAACAAGAGAAAAAAAAATGAATACTAAAAAGACACCCATCCTTTAAAATATGTTTAAGAGTAATAATATTTACTGGTTAGTTTTTCCTAGTAGATATTTTATAATGCTGAAATAGCTAAAGTTGTTACCAAAATATTTTGTAGCAGCCCCAAGAGACTTGGCAGGCTTCTGGAACACAATGCTTAGCAATTATTGTTGTTTTGCACAATCAAGACCATCGAGTATTTGTAAATAATGTTTAACCGAAGTTGTAAGTGGTTCCTTAGGTAATTTCCTTTGGCAATGAAACTGGCAATTCCATTAACAAAAGAGTAGGGGCTCAAACCTGTCTACAGGAGCCCAATTTCTTATCCCACATAAACATATATGGTGCCACCAACAGACATGGGTGTTGCTGCCAACACAGATTATGAGTGGATGGTAGACCCGTGAACTCTTTTTTTTAAAAATATATTTTATTGATTTTTTACAGATAGGAAGGGAGAGGGATAGAGAGTTAGAAACATCGATGAGCGAGAAACATCGATCAGCTGCCTCCTGCACACCCCCAACTGGGGATGTGCCCTCAACTAAGGTACATGCCCTTGATCGGAATCGTACCTGGGACCCCTCAGTCCGCAGGCCAACGCTCTATCCACTGAGCCAAACCGGTAAGGGCGACCCACGAACTCTTGTTCAACTCTCAGGCACCGAGTCTATTGGGTTTTCTTCGATAAGCGTATCCACCTCCTACTCTCTACAGAATCCATGACTTCCTCCCTGATCTGTATACATCTCTACTAAACAGTGCTCTAACATTACGCCTGTCATTATTTATTTATTTATTTATTAAATATACTTTTATTGATTTCAGAGAGGAAGGGAGAGAGAAAGTGAGATAGAAACATCAATGAGAGAGAACCATTGATAAGCTGCCTCCTGCACGTCCCCTGCTGGGGATTGAGCCTGCAACAGGGGCATGTGCCCCCTGCAACCCGGGCATGTGCCCTTGACCGGAATCAAACCCGGGACCCTTCAGTCCGAAGTCTGATACTCTATCCACTGAGCCAAATCAGCTGGGGCACGTCTGTCATTCAGTTGAGCACCTTACATGCACCATTTAACGCTCTTGGAAGACAGATCATGACCCTGATTTAAGATGGGGAAATGAAGGCACACTACACCATATCATAACCATGTGTTTGCAGGCCCACTTCTCCTTCTAGTACTTGGAGTTTTTTGAAACCATGTTTTGTTGATCTTTGCATTCTCCAGCCCAACTGGTTCCGTTTTATTCAACCTCCACTGATTTCCTGAGCTCCTCCTGTGTCAGAAGCCCCCGACCCTGGCCTATGCTAACACACAACAGGCCCTCCATGTACTAGTACATGTGCTGTTGTGTTCTAACCTCCAATGTGAAATCAGTCCTTAGGTGTATGTCTTTAAGTAACATATGTCCCGAAATTAGAAGACATTTGTCAGATAAAACTGTCACTTCGGGAACTTGGCCGTGTTTCCGATCTAGCAGCCAGGCTGATGATGCAAATGTCTCCAAACATCTCAAAGAAGGACCACAGTGCCATCCCCAGAAGGCCTCTCTGCACCAAGACCCCAACCACATGGACAGTGAGTAAGGCCGGAGGCAGCGCATCCTTTGGATAAAGAACCAGATTTCAATAACCTCCCTTGATTTGCTATGTTAACGGAACCGAGTGCTAAACTAGAACTCGGAAAGGTGAAGAGTGCAAGGAGGAAAAAAGCAATAGGTCCCAACAATAAAGAGAAGGATTAAGATGGAAAACAGTTGTGAAAAAAGCCCAGCCAGCAGAGTTCTAAGAGACAAACCTACAGGGGCAGGAAGGCCAGATGGAACAGGTAAGGAGGCGGCCCAGATAAGGAAGCCTACTGTATCTAGCAGCTCTTTGGGGTGAAATTTAAAAAAAAAAAGATTTTGATCTCAAAGACTCTTTTTTCTATCTTCATCCATGAGCCAATTTCAAACAGAGACTGTAATTTTGATCATGTTTGGTGAAGGAAGAAAGACTTCTTCAGAGCCCAGAAAAGCCATACCATATGTCAAGTGTTAATGTAAAGCCAAATTCTAGAGCGCTTATAGATCTTTGGAATAAACACACAAGGCAACAGAACTGGGTGGCTCAACACACACGGATGAAATGTGAAATAATGTCCCAAATAGACACTGCTGTGGAAACAGAAAAGCTAACGGAGAGTCCAGCCAAGACAAGGTGAACTAGAATAATAAGGGTCACATGAACCATTGAGCATCGCCCCACAGACATCCATGAGAGAAGGTCAGAGTGAACCCCAGGTCCCACAGGCCTTGGCAGTCCTTTTCAGAGAACCGGCTCTTCTTCTGAGTCACATGAGAGGCCGGAGGGTTGGAACAAAGAAGAACATTGTATACACTCTGTAATGGATGCGAATGGTGCTGCACCCAGGGCTCCTCCCAGCTCCATGCACTCCTTCTCTCAATTGTTGCCCTCCTTCCCTGGGAAATTGGCCTTACAAAAGCCCCCCCTACCCATGGCCATGCACACCCTCACCCCCAGGTCAGACTCAGGTCAATGTGTCTTGCACAGGGTTGGGGAGACTACAAAAGGCCAGCCCCTCGCCTTACGGTGGGACAACTCTGGTGCAACTCATGATCCAGAGCTCCCGATGGGATCAGACTGAAATTTGGTCCAGCGGAGACCTCACCCTTCCCTGCCTCAGCCTCACTTGGACACATCACTTCTCCCAAGAGCACTCCCCCACCAAACCATCGGCATCTGAATCCCTGCCTCACGCTCTGCTGCTAGAAAACTCATCCCAGCCTGACCAGCGTGGCTCAGTGGTTGAGCATCGACCTGTTTACCAGGAGGTCACCGTTCGATTCCTGGTCAGGGCACAGGCCCAGGTTGTGAGCTCAGTCCCCAGTGGGGGGTGAGCAGGAGGCAGCTGATCCATGATTCTCTCTCATCATTGATGTTTCTCTCTCTCCCCTCTCCCTTCCTCTCTAAAAAAAAAAAAAATATATATATATATATATATATATATATATATATATGTGTGTGTGTGTGTGTGTGTATGTGTGTGTGTATGTGTGTGTGTGTGTATGTGTGTGTGTGTGTATGTGTGTGTGTGTGTATGTGTGTGTGTGTGTGTGTATATATATATATATATTTTTTTTTTTTTTTAAAGAAAACTCATCCTAAGCAGCATTCCGACCCCCTCCTTCATTACCTGGGCCACAACTGTAATTGCACACTTCCTCTGTGAGTCTCTAATTTCTGACTCCCCACTGGAGTGTGAACTCTCCGGGCTGACCTTTGTTTCCCCAGCGCCAACCACAGCAACCCGCTTCCCCTGAATACTTGAAACAGATCTTGTAAAAATCTTTTCACCACTGATGTTACTTTTCATGACAAACGTATCATGTGGACACTCATTACAGGCGACAAGGTATTTCTGTGGGGGCTGCGTTCATTTGAAAATCTAACCAATTGCCAATATACTTGCCACTTAAAAGTCACCTATTAAACACCATAAAATCCTCCTCCGGCAGAATGTGTGACAAAAGGTTGTCCACCTGAGCGTATTGGGCAAGCCAGCTGCTTAGTTTTAATAACACTGCAAATCCCAAGAGGGACGAACGCATTAAAAATCTGGGTTGCGTGCTCCATAAAACTCTAGTGTATGAAAAACTTTGGGCCGTGAGCGTTCCCTAGTTAATGAGTTTGTTTTCAGTCAGCAGTCAACACGCGTGTACGATGAAGCCACGGGCCGTCTCTACAGCGGGCCTCCCCTCTCCCGGTGTAATTTCTGGGTGATCTCTGAGAAGTCCTGCTCCCAGTCAGCATGTGGCCAGGCTTAGGCCCAATTTCTGGGAAGACTGTTTATGTCCACACAAACATATGGCCTTGAGAAATCATCATTCTGGGTGGGGCATAGTGTCCACAGGTATTTTTACAATGTAAGTGAGACAAGATGCACTTAACCAGGGAGAGGCTGCAAACTCACTTTGCACGGCCCCAAGGCCACCTAATGACAGGCAGATAAAACAGACTTCAGTGGAGGACATCAGCCAAATGCCGCAGTGCCGATGCCCCAATATTTACAGGGCTTACCACTCACTTTTTTAAAAATGTTTTTATTGATTTTTACAGAGGGAGGAAGGGAGAGGGAGAGATAGAAACATCGATGTGAGAGGAAAAGGGATTTGGTACTTTTAAAAGTATATTTATTACCTTATTTTTTCCTGCATGATGAGGAAGTCCCAAACGCCAACGTTTATGACTTTTTTCTTTCTTTCTTTTTTTAAAAATGACATTTATGACTTTTGAAAGCAGCTCCGAATCCTATCAGTTGAAGTCTAACTCCACGTGAAAGTCATTTTGTGTCAGTAATACTTCAAAAGCACATCCCTCTGCTGGTGTGGTGCTATTTTCACCCAATAAAAAAGAAGATCATATGGGAATCGTTCATTACATGCTGGGAAAGAGAGCAGTACCAAGAATAATCACATCCCCGGTACATTCTGAATAAGAACTAAACTGCCAAAAATTACCACCTCAGCGAAGAAACCAGTGTTGTTCATAATTATTACCATCAAAAGAGAAAATTCCAGGGTGAATATCCCTATTTATTCCAAATTGTCTTTGTGAGTCACCAAGTCTTGCTCGTATGAATGTAAGATATTATAAGAACTAATTGACGTTTAGCATGTTGCCAACAATTTGTTGCTCACAGTCCTAGAAAGGAAGATACTTGGTCCTGTGCTTGGAGGTGATCAGTGCTTAGAAATAGCAGTTGACTTACGGCTGTCAGTTACATTTTCCCTGGCACTTGATTGCTCAGGAGGGTTGTAAATGCCAGTGCTGCTCCACCCTACGCAGTGGAAATCATGCATTTGTTAAAATTTCTTAACTGGCTTTATGGTCAAAGATGGCTCATGAGTTATTCATAGGTGTAATATGATTAACTGTAGCAAAACCGTTGACCCTGTTTTATTCCCAACCAGAAGCCCCATCCATGAAGACAGCACGGGGTGCTTGTCATAGGAGTAAGAACTTCTTTCAAAATCAGCATGCTTTTTGGCCCATGTCCCTGAAGGTGCAGCTTTCTTTCTTGCAAAGACAACAGATTCCATGTGAACCTTCTCCGAGATGAATTTCAGAGATGTTTCCATTGGTTTTCTATTTGACTTAGAATATGAATCATACTTATAAATAAAGTGTAACAATCAATACTATCTTCATACACTATTATCTATAGACTATGTTACCTGTAAATCCTCCTTGGTAATCCTAAATATTATAGAGAAATTACAGATGTGGGCACATTTATTATATCGCAATGCTATTACCTGCCTAATACTCACAGCTGTTACAAAATAGCATCAAATTATAGTAAAAGTGAAGTCAGGCAATGCGCATTAGTCTCATTTTCTCGCCTCTGATCCTAAAGCCATTTTCTCTGCTCTTTACATTTACCATCATAACGTAAGTAGGAGGAATATGGCATTCAAATTGGGGTAGTTTACTAGTTTTCTTATTTCTCTCTGGCAAGTAGGTAGGAAAATGTGAAAATATAGGTACATGCCCTGGACTGGGAATCGAACCATCAACCCTTCAGTGTGCGGGCTGACACTCTAACCACTGATCCACACTGGCCAGGGCATGCCTTTCAGTCTTTTTAATCCCAACTGCCACAGTCTTTTGCAGCAAGGGTTCAGGATCTGGAGAAGGGGCTGCGACATAAACGGATACATTAGACAAGAAATATAAATTTGGAAGGCATAGGGGAACCAGGCAGATCACTTCCCTCTAGTGGAGAAGCTCCCTGAATCTCCGGACCCGTGGCTTTTTATTTACTACAATACACATTTGCCCTTTAGCAAAGCAAACAGACCTCTATGGTAAGGTTTGGTAAACAATAAAGGATTATCAGGTTAGGGGAATTGCCTTCAGGTGTTCAACCAGCAGCAGGTAATAATATGCAGATTTTTAGCCCTGCTGAATATCAAAGTCCATCAGGCTTCTGAGGGACTTCTTGCATAATTATGACCTGCTGGTCTTAGCCTCCAGCACCAACTAATGGTGGCCCACAGCTATGATGAGAAGTACCTATCTCACAGCAGAATAGGAAAAAGGTGCCTTGCTGAAGGAGCCAGTTACAAACCTAGACATGATGCAATTGAACTAAAAGATGCTGTTTGGTGGCCCTCTGACATTAGGCACCTCAACTAGCAATGGAAGGGTGACTTCAAAATCCCAATCTGGAAACATCCAGAGGGTCAGGCCAGGAAATGAGACTGTGGTGGCTGATCTTGTTCTGCAAAGCCCGTGCCTCAACCATCCAGATCAAGTATCCAGATTCAACACTTTCCCTTCTTGCTTAATTCCCAGAACACAGGAGGAAAATGGGCTTTGAATGATGGGAATCTCCAATGATTCTCTCCAGAGTGATTAATACCAGTTGATCTCGTTTCTCCACTATTTCCCTTTGCCTAGCTCAGTGATGGCGAACCTATGACACGAGTGTCAGAGGTGACACGCGAACTCATTTTTTTCTGGTTGTTTTTTCTTTGTTAAATGGCATTTAAATATATAAAATAAATATAAAAAATATAAGTTTTTGTTTTACTATGGTTGCAAATATCAAAAAATATCTATATGTGACACGGCACCAGAGTTAAGTTAGGGTTTTTCAAAATGCTGACACGCCAAGCTCAAAAGGTTCGCCATCACTGGCCTAGCTCTTCTAGTTGAATTGCAGTGACATCATTAAGCCACTTCAAATCCTTTCTGAAGTAAGATTGAGATAAAGTAAATATTATCAGGGAAATGGGAAGGGGGTGGGGGCTGGGACCCCTAAGTCTCCTGCTACCATTCCTTTCCACGAACATACACCAGTCTAACCTCTTCCCCACAAAAAAATTCAAGAAAAACTGCCTGGAAAACAAAATGTGTGGGAAACATGAGAATTGATTTCCTTGATTGCAAGCCTGGACACAATGTTCTAAGGTGTTTTTTAGAAGCTAGATTTCCTTCCAGAATTCAGCATGCACAGGTCTGCCAGATAAACATTTTGGATTCAAAGGGTCGTTAGGGAAACGTTTGTATGCTTAGATTTGAACGAGAAGAGGAAACTGCTGTGGTTGAGAGATTGCAAAGTGCTGTTCCATTTAGCATGACATTAAAAGCACAGCAACAATCAAAGGGACGCTTCTCCTCGCCATGAGGTTCCTGCCTGTACAGCATACCCCTCGTGAGGGGGACAACACTGCTTTTCAGAAGGAAGACCCAGTGTACAACTTGCTTCCTAAGAAATGCAGTTGTGTAGAGCCAGCACTGACGAAGGTGGCTTATGTAAGCTCCTATTTAAGGCAGCGTCTGCCTGTGTCTTGATTCCCTCATTA
>NW_005871331.1:600586-636699 GCF_000147115.1 Myotis lucifugus
CTCTCACAATCTGGGACTGCAGTCAGACATCCCTCTCACAATCTGGGACCGCTGGCTCCTAACTGCTCACCTGCCTGCCTGCCTGCCCTGATCACCCCTAACTGCCCCCTCCCCCCCATCAGCCTGATCACCCCTAACTGCCTCTGCCTGCTGGCCTGATTGCCCCTAACTGCCCACCCAGCTGACCTGGTTGCCCCTAACTGCCCCCCCCGCTGGCCTGGTCACCCCTCACTGCCCCCCTGCCAGCCTGGTTGCCCCCAACTGCCTCTCCCCCACCAGCTTGGTCACCCTAACTGCACCCCCTGCTGGCCTGGTCACCCCACGCAGCCTACTGTTCAGTCATTTGGTCATCCCTCACTAACCCCCCTGGCAGCCTGCTGGTCATTACTGTTACTGTGATGGCGTCCCAGGCAATTTGCATATTCCTCCATTATTAGTATAGATTGTTCCTCTGCAAAGCTGTATGAATTTCTAAAAGTTCTGTTTGGTGGATGAGGAAAGGAGAGCAAGTCAACCTGTTAATGAACTACAAATGCTATAATTAGGAAAATAAAGGGGGAAAAAAACAATCATATTGTTGTAAGCAAAAAACAGTTTACTGCATGCTATTGTTAAACTTTGCCTCCTCAATTAAAATTAAATACTTGCACCCTAACCAGTTTGGCTCAGTGGATAGAGCATCGGCCTGTGGACTCAAGGGTCCCAGGTTCGATTCCGGTCAAGGGCATGTACCTTGGTTGCGGGCACATCCCCAGTGGGGAGTGTGCAGGAGGCAGCTGATCGATGTTTCTAACTCTCTATTCCTCTCTGTAAAAAATCAATAAAATATATATATTTTTAAAAATAATAAAATTAAATACTTGCTTTATTAACCAGGCTCCTGCTTTTTACAAGAGGGTCTCAGGAATGAATGCTCAATGAGAACTGATTCCCACTTTTGATGTGATGGCTGACTGGGAGGAAGATAGGGGAGGTGCAGGAAAGAATGGGGGGCAGGAGAGACTGAACTGTGATCATGATGTGGGATTAGTGGGTTTCACTTTTCACTTACTTCTAAGACCCAAACCCACTGACTCTCAAATGTCCCCTGGGCCAGTGCTGGGGACTGGAACGGCAAGTCACTGTCACATCTATTGCTAGTCCCATTTTTGCCACAAACAATGCCAAGACCAAAAGAACAGCCTGCCTGGGAATGGGAGGTATGTGGAGGCACAGGAAACTGACACCTGTTCCTGCTTGGTCCCCTGGACCCAATAGTCTTTTTTCCTATCTTTTTTATACCTGGTATCAGGAGTGCTCAGGTCAGCCTGCCCACATTGGTAGACCAAGGAGGACAAAGACAAAACTCAAAAAAAAAAATTGTCAAAAACAGTTGTTTTTGGACTCTGGAAATGGAGCAAAGGCATATAGCAAATTGGAAGCATTTATTCAAATAAAACTATTGAAGCCCAGGTAAGAACAGTGGGAGTGTGTGTTTTAGCTTGGGGCTACTTACTCTGCCCTCCTCTGCATCACACTCCCCTCTCACAACTGCCAGTTGGTAGTTCTACCAGGGTGAGGCAAGCCATGAAAACCTGCAGTTTTGTTTTGTTTATTTGTTTGTCTTTAATATATATTTTTATTGATTGGAGAGAGGAAGGGAGAGGGAGACAGAAACATGAATGATAAGAGAGAATCAGTAATCGGCTGCCTCCTGCATGCCCCCTACTGGGGATCAAACCTGCAACCCAGGCATGTGCCTTGACCTGGAATGGAACCCATGACCTCCTGGTTCATATATCGACACTCAACCACTGAACCACACCAGCCAGGCAAAACCTGCACATTTGCTGTCAAAGGAAGAGCATTAGATTTGGAGCAGGGCACAGCAAAACTTTATGCTTCTGGGCACTGTCAGAAAGAGGAACAATTCCAGAAGCAAAAGAATGGGGAATGACAGAGAGGCTGACATGATGTTTGGGACAAACAGATCAGCTGACAAGGCAGAAATTACCAGGGGGATCTGGGAAGTGATACAGCCGGAGTGGGTTGTAATCAGCTCCAATATATCCCTGGGGTCTGGAAGACTGTGCTATGTGCAAGGCTGCATGCACACTCAGGAGAGATTGGAAAGGTCCCCAGCTCTTCCCATATTCTTGTCAACCAAGAATTCAATTTCCAGCAAAACTATCCCTTCAAAAATGAAGGCAAAATAAAGACATTCCCAGAAATAAATATTGAGAGAATTCATTGCTACCAATTATTCCCAAACTCATTAAGAAAACAGAGGAGGAAGGAATGGTTCCCAGCTCATTCTACGAGGTCAGTATTACCCTGATACCAACACTACCCAAAGAAATAATGATTAAAGAAAACTACTGACCAATATCCCTCAGGAATATAGACACAAAGATCCTTAACGAATATTACAAACCAAGTCCAGGCACACGTAAAAAGTATTATATACCATGATTAAGTGTGATTTATAACTTCTGAAAATCAACTAATGCATTATGTAGAAAAAGGACAAAAAAGTGTGATCATATTAATAGATGCAGAAAAAAGATTTCACCAAATCCAATATTCTTTCATGATAAAAAATCTCAATAAACTAGGAATGGGGAGGAATTTCCTCACAGCATTAGTCATAATAGCCCCATAATCCATGAGTGAATGGATAAACAACATGAGGTATATCCCTCCAGTAGAATGTTATGTAGCAATAAAAGGGAATAAATTAGTTATGCATGATACAACATGGATTAACTAAAAAATAGTATGCTGAATGAAAGGAGACAAGTGCAAAAGACTACATATTGTATGATTCTAGGTATATGACATGTCCAGACAAGGCAAATCTATAGAAACAATAAGCAGATTATTAGTTGCCCAGGGGCTGAGGTGGGAAAAGACAATGAATGCAAATGGTCACAAGGATCTTTGGGGCATTATGAAAATGTTTTAAAACTGGATTGGAGTGATGAATGCACAAATCTATAAATTTACTAGAAATCATCAAATGGCACAATTAAAGTGGGTTAGTTTATGGCATATAAATTATATCACAATAGAGATGTTTAAAAGGAAAAATATTACAATGACTGAAAAATGATGAGTTTTTTAAAAACAAGATGATGAAAACCTTCTCCAAGACCATGAAAGAAGTGTTTCCAGTGAAGGAGGGAAGTTTTGTCTCTACCTTCTAGATGACTCAGAAATGGTCTACAGCAGGGTCCGCAAACTCTGACAGGGGGGCCAAATGAGGCCTACCATCTGTTTTTGTATGGCCCACAAGTAAAGAATGGATTTTACATATGTTAATGGCTGGGGAAAAAAACACCCAAGAATATTTCATGACATGTGAAAACTAATGAAATTCTAAGTTGAATGCCCATAAATGAAGTGTATGGAACACAGCCAAGCTCATTTGTTTACATATTATCTATGGCTATTTTTGTGCCAAAAGGCAGAGGTGAGTAGTTGTAACTGAGAACTCAAGGCCTGCAAAGCCTAAAATATTTACTATAGTGCCCTTTAAAGAAACAGTTTGCTGACCCCTGTTTTAAGTACAGCTCTATTCTGAATACACACTAGATTTACATGGGAGCTTTAAAAAAATATTTTCAACTGAATTCCACCACCCCCCTCCTGCCTCCCAAGTAATTACATGGCAATCTTTGGACAATCTAGCTTTTAAAAAGCTAAGTGATTCCAGTGTTTCACCAGGACTAAGGATCACTGTTCTAGATCATCCATGGAGCTAAGACCAGGGGGCTGGAGTTTTATTTTAACATACTGACATCACATCAAGTTTTGAAAATGTAGTAAACAGCTTCAGATCAAGGATCTAACTCTAAATCACTGGCGGATTCAACGGGCCTATCTGTGACAAAACTAGCTTGTTCTACTGTCTCCCAAAGAGAAGGGACCATATGGCCACTGTCTCTCGGTCAGTGTTGCCCACATACATTAATTGAGTGGATCATAATAACCAGTCTCTCTGTGCCAAAGCATTTCCAGAAGGAGGGTTTCCGGTAAGAGCATAAACCTGAAAACAAAAAGGTATAATTGGAAATAACATAGAATGCCAAGGTTTTTGATGATGCCACTACTTTTACTTATTTTAGATTTATGTATTATGTAGCCCGATGTACACAAACTGTTGGGAAAATAAGAGTGGATGACAAACAGCATACATGGTAGATTAAATATGGCCACTAGTTCTTTGCCGCTCCTCTCATCAAGAGTTGGCATCTACTAGCCTGACCCTGATCCTTGATTTCAACAGTCCTTGCAACTTGTACTCATACTTCCCTTAAAATCCTCAGACTACAACACTGCAAAGAAAGACCAAATGCAAAGAGAGACCCAGTCACCTCAGCTGTCTCAGCTGCAACCAGATACTAAAAATGTAAAAGTCACTGTGATGCTAAAGTGACAGAAACCATGAAGGTGGTCATGCCATCTTGGAATACATAACAGTGAAGAAAGGGAAAACTGGGGATAATCAAATGCAGAAAACCTCAAATAAGTACATTTTTCTAAAACATGTGAAGAATACATGTATTATTAAAAGATCAAGCCCGTGATGAGACACAATTCAAAAAAGAATAGAACACACAAGTGAAAATTGTGAATATAATTGAGTGCCCTTGGTAAGGAAGCAAAGGGAAGAAATCTTAATAATCAATGTGGTTATGTGGAAAATTATCTAATTCATCCGTTCATGAATTCACACAAACATGGAATATCAACCATGTGCAAAGAAAGTGCTATGCTATGGTCATACCTTTAAGGTCATACTTTCAAAAGCACAAACTAAAGATGGAAAAACTCAGTTTTTGAAAAATACATACTAAAGATAAAAGAACATAAAAAATAAATGGCAGAACCCTAGCCGGTTTGGCTCAGTGCATAGAGCATTGGTCTGCGGACGGAAGGGTCCCAGGTTTAATTCCAGTCAAAGGCACATACCCGGATTGTGGGCTCAATCCCCAGTAGGGGCGTGCAGGAGGCAGCCAACCACTGATTCTCTCTCATCACTGATATTTCTATCTCTCTCCCTCTCCCTTCCTCTCTGATATCAATAAAAAATATTTTTTAAAAATAAATAAATGGCAGAGATCTATAAGAATATTTACAGAAAAGCTCAGGATGAGCTAAGACATTCAAAATAACTTGGGTCTGAAATTATGTTCCGGGGCAATAGAAATAAGAAACAAAGTGATACTGCTAGGGCAGATGGTGTAATGCTAGTTAACAGATGCTAGTGGGAAATTCAGAACTCTTCAACATATTTTTTTCTGCCACCTTCTTCACTGAAGAGACTATTTTCCAGTTAAAATAAGAAACTGGAATCCAAGACAAGAGGCAAAATTAGTTAAAACAAAAAAGCACACAGGTAGCCCGATACTGATGTCAAATTGCCCACCTGAGCCAAATCACATCGGAGGTCCAGAAAGAACATGGAAATGTGATTACAAACCACTATCAATGGTCTCTGAGGATAGGCAATGAGCTCTGATTCAGATCAATAGCATTCCAATTTTCAAAAGAGAGAAGGAGGTAGATTCTGTTTAATATAAAACTTGAAATCAATGCCTGATAAAACTCTAGACAGGCAGTTAATGAAACAGGTGGCTAATAAGCACTTGGAAAAGAAGCTGATTCTGAGGAGTCAGGAATCATTAAAATGTGTGGCATTTTGTATGGCAAAGGGTTTTCAGATATAACATATCCTTTTTTTCCAGGTATAACATCTCTTTTAGACCTCACAACACCTCAGTGAGTCATATGCTATTTTTGCCATGATACAGATGAAGAAATTGAGGTTCCTAAACATTGAATTACGTCCCACATCATGAAGTGGTTGACCTACAACTCAAAATCAATTAATAGCAAACTGATTTCATTTTTGATAGCATGAAAGATCACCATAGATATACAGGGGTGGGCAAAAGTAGGTCTTACTGTTGTAATACAAATAAATAATAATTAATAAATAATACAAGAATAAACTCTGCATTTCGTGTATTCACAACTATAAACTACTTTGCCCTCCCCTGTATTGTAAGTCAATTTCATCAAGACATCTGACCAAGTTCCTTTGTAATATGTTTTTAGACAGGATAAAATCTGTGAGCTAGAAAATGGGATGGAAAAGGAACTTCATCTTTTGAATTTCTCAAAGAATCTCAAATTCAACTTGTCCAAAACAAATGCATGAACTTCTCCTTCAAACCTGGCTCTCTTTAAGTATTCCTCATTTCAGTGAAGGTATCTTGTGCATTCCAGAAACTAGACAGATACTCTTCAAATGCTTCCTCTATGATCCCATATTCAATCCACCACCAAAGTCTACCAATTTTATTCTGAAATAGCTCTCGGCACATTTAAGGTATAGTTCCTCTGCTGTTGACAATCAGGTGTCATTCTGGTTGTTACTCTTTTGAAATATATCTCTCTTATCTCTGGCTGCTCTTGAGATCTTCCATTTGTCTTTGGTGTTCTACCACTTCACTAAGGTGAATCCACATGTAGATTTATTTACCCTGCTTGGAAATTGTGGGCTTCATGAAAATCTTGATTGGAGTCTTTCATCAGTTGTTGGAAATTTCCAGCCAAGAACCTCTTCAAATATTGTCTCCATCCTATTCTTTCTCTCTTTTGCCTCTGGAACTCTGGTGAGACCTCCTCATTCCCTCCTCCCTTTGACTCTTAAGCTCTTCTTTATTTTCTCATCTGTTTCTCTCTATCGCATTCTAGGCTTTAAGAATTCATCTAATTCTCTCTCAAGCTATGTTTAATTTGTTATGTAACACACTGATTAGGGTTTTAGTATAAATCAATATGTATTTCGTCCTACTGAGTCCTTTCCATCTTTAAGTTTTTGTTCTTTATTCATTTTTATATTTGCCTGATTTCTTTAGCATAGTAAGCATTATCTTATATTGTTCTAGGTGTTAGGTATAAAACAGTGAGCAAAGCCAGTCTTTGCCCCACGGAGTTAATATTCCAAAGCTGCGCTGACCAATACCATAGCCACCAGCCAGGTGTGGCTACTGAGCACTTGTACTGTGGCAATTCTGAACTGAGATGCACTGTAAGTGTAACAGACTTAAAAAATTTAGTACAAAATTGTAAAATATCCCACTGATAACTTTTATATTGGTTACATTTTGAAATGCCAATATTTTGGATATACAAGGTTAAAGAAAAACATTAAAATGAATTTTTTCTATTTCTTTTTACTCGTGTTTTAGTATGGCTATTAGAAAATGTAAGTTGAGAATTTTTGAGTTCAGGAGTGACTCAATCTGACAACTGTTTTACAGGATCACCCTGGCTGCTCTGTGGGGAAGTCATTCTGGAAAGCCAAGAGAAGCCGTGAAGAAACAAGTTAGGGGACAATTTCTGAAATCCGGGTGAAAGTCCTGCTGTGGGAACCTTGGAGGTCTGTGTTGAGACATTGCAAATGAGGGAGCCTGGTCCCTAAGACACTGGATGGAGGAGAGTGTCTGAGGACCAGCAAGGGACTCTGTGTGAGGAAGCAAGAAACCTTTGTTGGGTTAAGCCACTCAGACCTTGGGGGTTTACTTGTTACAGCAACATAACCTGGTATTACTTGGACTAATATGGTTTGTGCGACCTAAGAGGGGCCTGAGCATTCATGCCTCCACCCTTGACTTGGCAGCTGAAGAAGTAGGCTCATGGGCACACAGGCAGTTACAGGTAAAGTCTGGAAGGGAGGTTGCTGATGCCCGGTTCCTGGTCTTCTTCTGCCATCTGGCCCCTCGGGTAGTAGAAGACACTTGTGGGAAGATCTTCAGACTTAGCCCAACCAGCATGACTCAGTGGTTGAGTGCTGACATGAACCAGGAGGTCACGGTTCCATTCCTGGTCAGGGCACATGCCCAGGTTGCAGGCTCAATCCCCAGTGGGGGGCATGCAGGAGGCAGCCAATCAATGATTCTCTCTCATCATTGATGTTTCTCTCTCTCCCCCTCTCCTTTCCTCTCTGAGATCAATAAAAATATATTTTTTTAAAAAAGGAAAGATCTTCAGACTTACACTGGAATCATAATTTACACCCTATGATGTTACACATTTACAAAAGTGCTTTTTAAAATGACTGTTAATTGCACGGTCCTCTGGTGTTCAAACTGAGTCTTGGGGACATTTAATGAGATAGCCACAGGCTTTAAAAATCTCTCATTTATCATATGCTTGCAAGGTTAGCATCTGGATAACTTCCAAAGATTCGCTGATGCTCTAATGGACTTGGTCTGTGAGGGAGCAGGGGTTAGATTTGATGGACTTGTTTCCCGTAACTGCGACTGGCCATTAATTGTCAGGGTTTGCTGAACTGGCAGTGTACTCACGCCTGACAAGGCCTGCTGGGCCCAGGCGAGGCCAGGCCCAGGGAAGGAAGGGAGGGCCAGGGCAGGAGAATGAGACCGTGGCAGCGAACTTCCTGCCTAGTCCTTTCCTGAGAGTCTTGGCTGCTGCAGTCCTAGCTGTAGCGTGTACACGCCTTTCCCCTGTGTAGAAAGGGAACAAGATGAACTTGCTGCCCTAATGGTTTCAATTCCTCACTTGCTGGCATGGTCTGTGGGGGGCAATCTTCCATCCCCCAAGAGTCAAGTCTCAATGTTGTAAGGAAATGAGGAAGACCTGCCAGGGGTGTGGAAGAGCCACTGCAGGGGAAGCAAAGCCTCTCAAAACCAGAAATGATTTGTGTGTCCAGTCTGTTATACAGAAACTCCTTTGAGGAAATCACCATTTATCAAAAAGGAAAGGACCCATTTCCTTTTACACAAATTAAAATTGTATTATAATAACTGAATTTTTCAAGAAGTTTCTTTTGCCCTAGCCGGTTTGGCTCAGTGGATGGAGTGTCGGCCTGCGGACTGAAAGGTCCCGGGTTCGATTCCGGTCAGGGGCATGTACCTTGGTTGCGGGCTCATCCCCAGGAGGGGGTGCACAGGAGGAAGCTGATCGATGTTTCTCTCTCATCGATGTTTCTAACTCTCTATCCCTCTCCCTCTCTGTAAAAAATCAATAAAATATATTTTTAAAAAAAAGAAAAAGAAGTTTCTTTTTCAGAAAGTAAAATGCCTCTGTCCTCCGTGATCCTTGGACAGTCAAAACTGCTCTAATGAGTTAACAAGCACTCCTGGTGACATCCTTCCTGAAATGGGACCGCCTCGTCTTTCCTCAGCTGGAATAAACATGCCCTACGGCTTATGAAATAACTGTGCGTGCACAGAACGCACCTGACCAGCATCTCCTCCCTGGCCCCTTGGGGCTCTGAGATGCCACACTGACACGGTGGCCTTAACCTACCCAGTTCCTGCACCTGCTGCCTCAGCGGGGAGAGGCCGCGAGGCGGGGGCTCCTTCCCCTGCACTGGTAGAGCAGGCGAGCCAGCCAGTCACCGGGCCGGGCCCTGAGCTCGCAGAGCCCAGAGCAGTGCATTTCACTGGTGCAGTGGAGGGCCTGACACAGCCCTGTCAGAGGGTCACTTTGTGATGGGGAAGGCCCGGTCAGAGTCAGAACTGGGAGATACTGGGAGGGAACCTGGACACTTGTGAATGGCAGGTGGGGGGCGCCCTGTAGGTGGGGCGGAATGTAGGGTACAGAGTATCAATCTCAAAGCTAGAGGGGACCTCACATGATTTTTTAAAAGTCTCCTTTCTATTTATTACTGACCTTATTTATTAACAATGAAAAAGTCAAGTATATTAAACCAAAGCTGTTAGTTAATCATTCGCTTGCTTTGAAATCATATTGTGAATGTCAGGAACCTCCTGGACAAATGTGAAGGCAGGGGGTGGGGGGGCGGTGACAGGAGGGGAGAGAGAGGGAGGGGTTCACAATTTTAATAAGGGCCTTAACCCCTTTTGTTTATTATTTTATTTTATTTTAATTTTTATTATTCTTTTTTTTTTTGCTAAAAGTATTACAAAGGGTATTATATATGTGTCCTTCCCCCCCCCCCCCGCCCTTGACAATCCCCTGCCCTCCATTACCCCCCAGTGTCTTATATCCATTAGTTATGCTTATATGCATGCATTCAAGTCCTTCGGTTGATCTCTTACTCCCCTCCCTCCTGCCCCCCAACCCTCCCTGGCCTTCCCACTGCAGTTTGACAATCAGTGTGAGGCAGGTCTGCCTCTGTATCTATTATTGTTCAAAAGTTTGTAATGGTCTTTATTATCCATGAATGAGTGAGATCATGTGGTATTTTTCCTTCATTGACTGGCTTATTTCACTTAGCATAATGCTCTCCAATTCCATCCATGCTGTTGCAAATGTTAAGAGTTCCTTCTTTTTTACAGCAGCATAGTATTCCATCGTGTAGATGTACCACAGTTTTCTAATCCATTCATCTACTGATGGGCTGTTTCCAGATCTTAGCGATGGTGAATTGTGCTGCTATGAACATATGGGTGCACATATCCTTTCTGATTGGTATTTCTGGTTTCTTGGGATATATTCCTAGAAGTGGGATCACAGGGTCAAATGGGAGTTCCATTTCCAGCTTTTTCAGGAAACTCCATACTGTCTTCCATAGTGGCTGCACCAGTCTGCATTCCCACCAGCAGTGCACAAGTGTTCCTTTTTCTCCACATCCTCTCCAGCACTTGTCGTTTGTTGATTTGTTGATGATAGCCATTCTGACAGGTGTGAGATGGTACCTCATTGTTGTTTTGATTTGCATCTCTCGGATGATTAGTGACTTTGAGCATGTTTTCATATGTCTCTTGGCTTTCTGAATGTCCTCTTTTGAAAGGTGTCTAGATCCTTTGCCCATTTTTTGATTGGATTGTTTATCTTCTTTTTGTTAAGTTGTATGAGTTCCCTATAAATTTTGGAGATTAGGCTAAGGGCCTTAACCCTTGAGGGAGAGCGCAGAAGATGAGCTAAGTCTGATGCAAATGACTAGGATGCAATAGAGAGTGAGACATAAAAGCATTAAGGCAGATCCGCAGGAATACTTCCAGCTCAGAGGTGGCAGGTAGGAACAGGCAGACTTCCTGGAGGAAGGTGCATGCCATCTGATCCTTGAAAGACAGACTGGATTGTGTAAGTGGATTGATACAAAGTTCTGGGCAGCAGGGAGCATCCCGGGCAACAGAATAAGAAAAGAGGACATGTTTTCTCAAGCCCCATCAGGACCCGTGGAGGCGGGGGAGGCGGGGAGGGCAGGGGAGGAAGAGAGTACTTTGCCACGCTGCTAATCACATTGAGTAGAGTGTGAAATTCCAGGAATACCACCTCTTCACATTCCCAGCAACCCCGGGGAAAATTCTGTTGTCTATTTCCAAAATGGTAAACGAAGGCTCTGAAAAGATATGAATAACTTGCTCTGACTGCACATAGTGAGGGATAAATCCAAACCCAGGCACTGGTGCCTCACAGCTGGGCCAATAGCCAGGGCAGCACCCTGCCCCCGGCACTGAAAACGGGGGCACCCGGACGTCATGTGACAGAGTGGGTGAAATCAGGGCCACCTTAGAAACTCTGCTACCCGTCCTTGCAAAGACTTGGGGTATGTGCAGGGATGGGGACGTAGCAGGGTTTAAGTCAGGATATGGGGAGGGGACAGTTGGGACACTGCAGTAGTCATTAGCCACATGTGCCATTGAGCACTTCAAATATGGCTTGTCCAAACTGAGGTGGAGTCTAAGAGTATAATACCCTCCGGATTTCAAAGACGTGGTAGGAGAAAGAACGTCACACATCCTATGAATTCATTTTTCTATTGAAAACGCATTGAAGTGTACCTAAATCACATTTTACATAAAATGTACAATTACAATTAATTTTGTCTGGTTCTTTGTTTTTGAAAATGTGACTGCTAAGAAAACTTGATAGATATGGCTCACATTCTATTTTTATTGGACAGCACTGGCTTGGAATGCTAGGCGAGGCAGTTTGGAATTTATAGTTCCAACAAGTAAGCTTGCTTGTTCACTTTTGTTTGGGGCTAGTCCTTTTCTCTCAGAGGTTTTCAGGTATCTGAAGGATCCAGCCAAAGTCTTTACCTAATCTGTATTGGCCTTTGCTATCGGATTGTCATCTCTGTCGTGTGAAGGTGGTCCCAGGATAACACGCTGGTATTGGCTTTAATGTACAGTTTAGAAAGGAAAGCACAAGGAGTCGTGTCGACGTCACTGTTAGGTTAGGTGGCTCAGGAGGCGGCGCAGGAAATAAAGAGTCGAGTGAATCAAAAAAGAAAGAAAAGGAAAGGTTTATTGCGTCCCCGGGAGACCCACGTACCCCAAAGACAGGGCACGTGGATTCACGCCAACAGGAAGGGGGGCACTTTTTTTATACTGCAGTTGGGTGAGGGCCGGGGACATTAGCTGAGGTATTCAGCTGAGGAAGTTTCCACTGCAGGGGGTCAGCAGGGGTATTCAGGAAGGAGTCAGTATCTGTGTGCGGGTCGTGTTGATTCAGGGAGAAGCCGGTATCTGTGTCTGGCACGCTGATCTGTTAGAAATGCCAGGGAGAGTCCATTATCTCATCACACATCTGCATGTGTCCGATCCTGGGCTCTCTCCGACCTAACAGTCACCATGGAGATTTTGTGCATCTGAGGACAGAACCATCCCTTCGATGTTCCTCTGAAGTTAATGGTTGATCAAGTATGTCATGGCCTTTGAAATAATATGTGAGTTTAGAATGACCTCATATTTATACCTTTTATACTGTCTCTGGCACCATAAAACGGGAAGCTATCACCTACTTGCCTGTAGGGATCTGTCTTTACACATGGCCAGGAGGGTTTGATGCTGCCAGTTTGCTGTGATGTAGAAAAAAGGGATTGATGCTAATTCTCTTTAAATCTACACTCATGTGCAGATTCTGAATTCTGGATACATTCTCCCCAGAACCCCAAATTCGTTAGTAACAATTTTCTACTAGGTTGCCTTTGTGGTTCGAAGTTCCTGATCTTATTTACTTTTCCGCTGCCAGCGTCAGAGGTTCAACCCTGCTGGGCTCTGATAAAACTTCTGTGGCACCAATTCTTGGCATGACCTCCATGTCTCAGACCTCTGGCTGCAGAAGGCATTTCTTTGGCAAAAAATTCTGGACTTGAAAGAGAAGGAAGAGAAAAGTGCTGTTTTGTTTTTACAGCAGGTATGAAAGCACCTTTCTTCAGCCACAGTAATCCAGGCACGTACAGTATCGTGGAGCCAGAAGTGATCCGAAACACAGTGTGATAAGCACAGATGGGCAGTGTGGGAATCCGAGTTTCGCTTTCTTCCTTGCCCTGCTGTTGGAGTTCCGGCTTCCTCGCTCCCATGAACTTCTTCAGTTCTCGCAAACAGGCCCTGCCTTCGTGGCCAGAAGCCAACAGGCCCTTCTCCTGGTCCAGTCTCCGAGCGGATACCTTCATGTGGAAATTCCTCAACAACCTCTCTGATTCTCGAGGTGACTTATAACAAGCTCCTTCTCCCAGATGGGAGATTCTTGCTCCAGCTTAGAGGGCCCTTTTTTTAGGAAACCACACTGAGGGCTTGAGTCCCCAGAAAAGCTGGGCCCCTCGTGTGCGCTGAGTCCCTGCCCGATGCAGGGGCTCCCATTCTGCATCAACTATTCGTGTGTGATCCCAGGTCCGCTTCCCTGGCTGATTCTTGTCCCCATGCCGAGTGCCCAGCTCCTGCCTGTCTAGCTGGATTGTAGGTTTTTCCTTGTAGTGACCTGCCTCGTAGGTTGGCAGGGCCTTTGGCTCCTACCGCCTCTGGAACTAGCACTGGAATGGCATACCTCCTTGTCCTCTGCTCAGTCAGCCCTCTGTGGGCCCCCCGGGTCAAATATTTTAACAAAATCTCATACATCAGCCATTCAATTGTGGAGCCCATTTTAAAATGTAATTTCTGGACCTAAGAGAACTGCAGGTTGCCCCCAAATCTCACTTTGGCTTCAGATTTCAAATTTGAAATCCCCATAAATAAAAGTCCTAATGAGCCACAAAATCCGCTCACTCTGGGCTCATCGCTCTGTCTTATCTTGCCAACCTCTGAGGGAAGAGGCCAGTTCCGTCAGATGGGATGCAAAAGAGCAGCCAGCGCACAGCAGAGCCTTCCGGCAGGGAAACCGCCAGAGTGGGTACCATTCCAGCATGACTGGCCATTCCTGCAGATGCTTGGGGGGTATGGAGCTACACAGGGAAATGGGCAAGGAGTAGTTAAAAAGTAAAGCAATATATAAATGTTATGGTTGCTGCAACTGCATCTAATAATGCACACGCATGTATCTGAACATGTGTGTGTAAAGTAGAAAGAATAAGCAATAGGTTCAGGGGTTCCTTTTTCTCCACATCCTCGCCAACACATGTTACTTACTGACTTTTTTATGACAGCCATTCTGACTGGTGTGAGGTTGTATCTCACTGTAGTTTTGATGTGCATTTCTCTGATGATGAGTGATGTTGAACATATTTTCATATGTCAAAGGGCAGGAGGATGAAAATGGATTTAAAAAAAGGGAAGGGGAATACAGTCAATAATATTGTGATAACTTGCATGGTGACAGACGGTAACCAGAATTAGTGGGGCTGTCACATTGTAAGGTATAAAAATGTCAAATCACTATATCGTACACCTGACACTAATATGACTAATACTAGAGGCCCACTGCACGACATTTGTGCACTCGGGCGGGGGGCGGGGGGTGTCCCTCAGCCTGGCCTGTACCCTTTCGCAGTCTGGGAGCCCTTGGGAGATGTCCGACTGACAGCTTAGGCCTGCTCCCTATAAGCCATCAGTCAGACCTCCTCAGCACTGCCACGGAGGTGGGCAGCTGCGCTCCCTCTGTGGGAGCACACTGACCACCAGGGGGGAGCTCCTGCGTTGAGCGTCTGCTCCCTGGTAGTCAGTGCGTGTCATAGCAACCGGTTGTTTTGCCGTTCAGTCGATTTACATATTACCCTTTTATTATATAGGATAATATTTTGTACAAATTATACTTAAATTTTTTAAAAAGAATAAGAAAAGGGCTAACAGCGATTTCTTAGATTGTAGGATATTGCATGGGTTTACAGTTTTTATATTGTAAATTACTTATATTAGTGTTGTAAAGAAAAACTCATTTATAATTTCTAAAATATATACTTTTTTCATGTTTTTGCTGCCTATATTTGGGAAAAATAATGATTAATGGCAGGCTAATATGATGAAATGAATAACAGTTACAACCCATATTGCAATGAGGTTATAAGTCCTTATGGTTAAAATAAGACCTATTCTGGAAGTAGAATTAAGGAAAAGATAATCTCTTTGAGTGTATAACATATATTAATAGGTATGTATATGTGCATAAATATACACATATATACGCAAACTGACTATGCACACATATATATGCATATATTATTTATCAGTTTATTTACCCTAATTTATTAGTTCCCTCCTTTTGTAAGATAGGTAGAAGTGCTAAAGAACTGGGGAGTAATATATGTATAATAATAGATATTAGTCATTAAAATATATATGATAAAGTACACTTTTATTTTTATTTGGGGTTGGTTAATCCTCACACAAGGATATTTTTCCATTGATTTTTAGGGAGAGTGGAAGAGAGAGGGAAAGACAGAGAGAAACATCAATGTGTTGCACACTGATTGGTTGCCTCCTGCATGCGCCCAGACCAGGGCCCTGGGTCGGGGAGGAGCATGCAACCAAGGTACATGCCTTTGATTGGAATCAAATCTAGGACCCTTTGGTCTGCAGGCCGACACTCTATCCCCTCAGCCAAACTGGCTAGGGCAAAGTACACATTTTATATGTGTATATATTTTAATACAATTGAATCACATATTTATAAATCTTCATGGAAGTACACAGAATAATGTCATTGATTATTTTTTAGTAATGATATTATGAATAGTTTTCCTTTACTGTATCTCAAAAATTTTATGATGAACATATGCTAGTGTTTAAATAAAACAGTCAAAAGGTCCTAGGTAAAATTTGAAACTTTCAAGTCCCCTGGGTAAGATGGGTAAGGATATGAAGAAGGAAAAGGCAGGGTTATAGAAACATACTACTGACCTCCATTTTCCAAAGGGTTACTGAATTGTGTTTTTAAGTAGATACGATAGTAAAAGAATTTGAATGTGGCACTAGACCTTTTGCTAACAAGGAGAACATGTTCTTGGCTTTGTTCTCTTTTCAATAGTGTGTCTTATTTTCTATCGGGTTTATAGATTACTAGCCCCCACTTCTTTACTTGTCTTGACAGAAATTGATCATTTCCTTTTTTAGTGGCACATGCTTTCTTCTTAGCGCTCAAATGTTCCACTCTACTTGGATGGACACTGAGACATCCTTAACTGTGTACACTTACATATTTACCAAACTGAACAATGGAAGAAGAATGTACCCATTCTTATTGGGTATTAAATGGGTATTATTTCACTTATTAAAATTCATTTCTTTAAAAAATGCTGATTATAAACATGCAACTATATAGGAAACAATGAAAAGCACACAGAAGTTTAAAGAGAATAAAAACTATACGTAATTACACACCTTAGAAATAACCACTGTACAAACAGTGGTACGTTGCCTTAGATACTTAACCTTTATTATCAGTTACTACCTTGAAAGGTAGTTATTGAGCTGCTGGTATGCAGTGCTGTGCGCTGGGAAAAGGACAAGATTCTGCCCACATATAACTTACCATCTGGCCATGGACCATTGTGTGTATCTGTGTATGCATGTGCATGTGTGTGCATGTGTGTATGTGTGTATGTGTGTGCGTGAGCACATTTGTGTATGTTGAGGATTGTACAAGAGGCAGTGGAAAGCAAAACAGATGTGAGAAGTGCCATTATGGAGGAAATGTCTCTTTAAAAAAATGTGTGAATGTGTATGTACAGTAGACAGATTTTTATTTTTTTTAATTTTTAACAATATTTTTTTATTGATTTTAGAGAGAGAAAGGGAGAGGGAGGGAGGGAGAGAAGGAGAGAGAGAGAGAAACATCAAGATGAGAGAGAATCATTGATTGGCTGCCTCCTGCCCGCCCTCTACTGCAGATCGAGTCCACAACCCGGGCATGTGCCCTGACCTCCTGGTTCATGGATCAATGCTCAACTACAGAGCCACACCAGCTGGCTAGATAGACAGATTTTTAAAAAGAAAATCAGCGTTCTATATAGTTTCCCGCCCACTTAATATTATATTTAACAGTGTCCAATGTTATTAGATATGGCTGTTATATTATGTTTATTGTAATGTCATATCATATCACTGCATCACATGATATCACATGAATGCATCTTAATCTAACCATCCCTTGATTATTGGATATTTGGGTTGTTCATGATGTTTATAGCATAAAGAATGCTGCAGCGAACATCTTTGTATATCACGAAATGTTGCCGTCTTCTCCCATCATCCTCCTTAAAATTCATCCTGAAAACTGGAGTGATGGCTTCACTGTGTGGAATGAAACTTTTCCAGGCTAAGGAGACACTACTGCGTTGGTTTCCAGAGGGGCCCGCCAGTCACCCGTCCAGTTTGCTCCCTGATGCAATGTTTGCTCCTTCCGAAACCTGTGGGCAGCAGCCAAGTGAACACGCCCTGTGTTGAGTTCTTTATGGCAAGTGCTGCTGGCAAGGGCTCTGTTTGTCACCGAGTAAGCAAACAGAGCCGAGTTCCACGTGCCGCGTAACCATGCTAGCAGCCCTGTGGATTTATACCTCTCTGTACAGAATAGGAAATGTGTGTTAAGTGCGGGTCAGGATGACAAGAGAGCCACGTCACTGGATTTTTTTAAAAAATATTTTTTAGTTGCAGTTGACATACAATATTCTATTCGCTTCAGGTGTATAACCCAGTGGTTAAACATTTATTTACTAAGTGGTCACCTGGTCATCATGTGTCAGGCATGGAAGGCACCAAGGACCACCACTAACCAGAAACAGTAAGTGCTGGACGCTGCGCTGGAATAAACATTTGTTCTACGAACCCCGCTGAAACCCTGCGTTTTACCTGCCTCCTAGGAATTAGGATTGATCATTTAGGCCTAACTTTTCAGATTTGTGGATTTTATAGAAACAGGAAGTAGCAAGTTTCCCCTGTATTTGAGATATGCTAACTTCATCAACAGGGGTCAGTGGGGTTTTGAAAATTAAACGAGATACTAGTTTGGTCTGGAACAGCTCTGTGAGCATGATGTTGACATGCTCACCTGAGCAGACTTTCAGTTCTGATGACTTGGACTCTTGTGCTCTATAGACCGTCTAGGGCACCGTGACTGAGACCATGTCTTCATGCTCTAGAAATTTTCTCTCGAACATTCTGATGAGCTGTATCTCATTAAATTTTTGGCATAAATTGCTCTGATGGCCGACCCTAATCTGTGACAACATTCTCATTTGTTTTACATTTTTATAAGCCCTACCCTTTAGTTTAATATTATTAAAGCTTGATGGTGGCCCCATCCAATGAGGAAAGACAAGTGGCAGCCACCTCACCATTGTTTCAAGTCCTTTTTGCCACGCAGAGGTCCTGTTTTTAGAGCTGATCCTGAGGCTCACGTGGAAGTAAGAGCCCCCCCCCCCCCCCCCCCGTGCTGGGAGGAAGCTCCCGGTGACCTGGGCTGGGCTGGGGCAGCACAGCTCTGCTGGGTGCGGGGCCTCTGCCTAGTGCTTGGGGTTTGATAACTCCGCCTTTGTTGAGTTATCCAGTAGAAGACCACTGTCCTATGAGATCAGTACATTCCCCTGGAATTACCTCTTAATTAACTTTTCTGGTACTTAATCATCATAAGCCTTATTTAATATCTAGGCAGTGTGGGAAAGTGCCGATGGGATTTCTTGTATGAGCAATAAGATAAGGTCCTTGGAAACTGTTGAATCAATTCTCATTAATGTTGATTTATAGGACTGAGGGTTTACCAGCTGTCTGCTAGCTGGCAGGTGAGCAAGTAGACGGGCTTTGTAGAGACCCTCAAATGTAATGGACCCTAGACCCTGACCGTTTCAGCATGTCCTGAATTTGTGAAGCTTTATAGCAATAGTGTGTGTTTTGTGTTTTAGGGAAAACACAGAGGCACCAGGATGGGTTAGGACATAAACCAGGGCCCATCCGACTATTCACACTCCCATCCTAAACAGTCCGGCAAGACCACACAAAAAAGAAATTGGAGACAGGAACTTGAAAGGACCATGTAGTGTTCTTTGGAACTATTGAAAATTATGCTGTAGTTACATGACTGGGTGGGAATATAAATTATTTCCTTTATGGAGAGCCATGCAGCTATAGCTATCAAAATTACAGATGTGTACAGCCTATCGCTTAGCGATTTCATTATCTCTAAGAATTATCTGACAAATAAACTTCATTTGAAATGAAATGTGTTTGAGGTTATAACTGTAACAGTGTTTAAATTATACACCAATAAGTTATTGGGAACATATAGTCCACCTGGGCAACGGAATGCTATGTGGTTATGAAAAAGAATGGGGAAGCACTCAATACTGCTGTGCAAAGACCTCCAAGATGTGTTACAAATAAGGTTCGGGCCAATGGGATGATACCATTTTATTAAAAAGGGATGAAAATTAAATTTATACACACACACACACACACATATATATATATATATATATATGTGTGTGTGTGTGTATATATATATACATATATACATATACATACATACATAAAGAGAGAGGGGAGGAGGAGCAAGGGAGGAGGAGGAGCAAGGGAGAGAGATTCTATATATGCATGAAGTATCTCTGGAAGGATACATACATGTGAACCATGTAGCTTAGACTGTGGGGAGGAATTGAGTAACTAAAAGACAGGATTAAGGGGGAGACCTTTCGTTGTCAATTGAACCATGTCATTATAAAACCTAAGAGAATCATTTGTAAATGGAGCCTAAAAAAACATTCCTAAGTGTCTTAATTGCTTGTGTGTTATTGTTGGATGAATACTAAGGGTTCAGCAAAAGTTTATATCCTTTTCCCTAGACTTTACCGTAAAATAATGCGGTTGTACATACACTTGGAAGACGTATTGTTTGGTCGAGCGTTTATTTTTTCTTTTAAACAGGAAGAGAGAGATGCTCATTTTTATATGGACTGTCCGTCACTGTGTGACCCTGAACTTTTAATGTGTTGTTGCTGCTTCTCGCAACCCCAGGTAGCCACGGAAGGGTTATCAGGCAATCTTGCCCTCCTACAGCTCCTCATAGAATGTGGGAACTACACAGAGCAGAGGCCAGCAGGCCCTGAGCACCTGCTCAGGCTTAACTACAAACTGGGGTGTCTGATGTCTGTGACCCCACAAATAAGACAAAATGGAAATAAATGGCATTGTGTAATCTACGGAGGATATATTCCCTCTTGGCCCCTTCTCCCTCCCCCGCACCCAAATTTCATGAAACACTTAAGAATTTAGTCATATTAGGCCAACATAGCTCTTAAAACTTATTAAGCTATCTAAATGGTAACTTTACTTTCTTGGATCACAAACAACTAAAACTTAATCACAAAAGTGTTAACAAAAGAAGTTCTCCCCCGAATAACTCTGCAGTTACACACTCACTGTTTAGAAAGTGTTGTTAGAGGCAGTGTTCTGTGACATGCAGCCAGGCCTATAGAAGGAAAAGTCTTGCATTTCAATTTTTTCATCATTAAACAAGTAAGCATAGATAGAATTAAACTAGCAATTCAAAAGCCAGGGGGGAAATGAGTAAGAAAAGTAAACAGTGTAATAAGAGGAAGGGATGATAAAAATAAACGCAGAAATTAATGGTTCAGAAAGCAGAAAGGAAAGGGTAGAATTAGCAAATTAAAGTAAAATCTAGCTAGCCTGTTTGCTTTAAAAAAAAAGAATAAAATACCCCCCAAAATATTTGACAAAAATATTCCAAGAAAGAAAGAGAAAAGAACAACTGTACTAGTAGACCATCAGCAATGAGAAGGGGAATGCAAGCCCAGGGCAAAGGAGATAAACGTACAAGAGAAACTCCTCTAAATCTCGGGGACTCAAATGTGGTCCACAGACCAGCAGCAGTTTCAACCTGGGAGCATTACTAGAAATTGACGCTCTCAGGCCCCACCCCAGACCCACTGAGTCAGAATCTGCATTTTACAAGATCCCCAGGTGATTCACATGTACTTTAAAGTTTGGGTGACATTGCTCTAAATCAGTGATTCTCAATCTTGGTGACATACAATGATCACTGTCAGAGCTATAAAAAAATATTCCCTGGGATTCTGACTTCACTGGCCTACGCATCGGGATTTTTCGGACTTGCCCAGGTGACAGTAATGTGAAGCCAGAGTTGAGAATCACTGCTCTAAATTATTCTATGCAAATAAATGTTAAACATCTCAATACAGCCCTAGCCGATTTGGCTCAGTAGATAGAGCATCGGCCTGCGGACTGAAGGGTCCCGGGTTTGATTCCGGTCAAGGGCACATGCCCAGGTTGCAGGCTTGATCCCCAGTTGGGAGCACAGAGGAGACAGCCGATCAATGATTCTCTCTCATCATTGATGTTTCTATTTCTCTCTCCCTCTCCCTTCCTCTCTGAAATCAGTAAAAACATATTTGAAAAAAGACTGAGGTTTGTGATCACTTCATAACTTATCACTGTGTTGTTTACCTGAAACTAATATAATATGGTATGTTAATTGTAATTGAAAAAAATTTTTTTTAAAGACTGAGGTTTGGAGCTCAGTGCCTTAGGAAGAAGATGGTGCCGTGACCAAACCATGGGCTCTCATGGGAGGACAGATTTACGGAGGAGGGGAGCTGATGCGGACTTGCCATCTGGTTCTAACACGCGAGGCCCAACACGTGGCCTCATTTCTATCACTCGGACTTTTTCACTCCACCCAACTGAGCGGCAACACTTTTTCCACAAGGGCATATCAACTACAGGAGTCAGAAGACCCCACCCCTCTGGGCCTCAGTTTCCCCCTCTATGACATGAGGAAGAGGATTCGGGGCCAGATGATCCCACCCCCAACCGGACAGTCACTTTTGCACCAGGTCTCCCACGGGAGGGGAGCTTTCTCACAGAAGACTGCAGAGGGATGACTACTGTTCTCCCAAGAACTGTTCACAGTCCCCTGGTTATGTTCCAATAGTACCAGCCAACAGGAAAACTACAGCCAGGAGCAAGCTCAACAGCCACTGTCATCACAACCCCACCCCTTCTACAGCTAATGACTGACAGGGCGAGTAGCCCAAACCAAACCTTGCTTGAGAATATGAACAGTCACCTGTCTTAACTGACATTGTGATGCCCAGCACTGAGGCTGACAAGCCTTTTTGACAAAGGAAGGGTATTCTTCTTGAACACACGTAAGCGTGTGTGGACGTGACATAGAGACTTCTGAGCTTAGAGCTGGCAGCAAGGAAAATTCTCGGGAAACCTGTTTTCACTCGTCCACATACGGTTCATGGCACCCAAGAGGCAACAGAGGCATCTCACCTAAGCCGTTCTTCTTCTTTTTTCCGAAGATTGAAGTCTCGCTGGACCACCTGGAGGACATGCTCGGTTTCATCATCCGTCAGACTGGACAGGTCCAGCTTCCTCCCCATGATTCAATGCCAAACGCGGCCGAGAAAACAAGACCTGAAAAAACCAAGGAGAGACCACAAATTGAGGGGAAGAGAAAAATGATCGATGGATAAAGTCTACCAAGTTTGTGATTAAACAAAATTAAATGCAGTGTTTATATAAGGTAGTATCTTGCTGCGCTCTCATACTCAGCAAACATTTACCGATGACTTCAGCGAGCCTGCAGAGAAAAGGAAATGATCATCTGCTGGTTTCACTCATCCTGACTTAATTAGAAATAAACAAGTGATTCTCCTCAACAAAGTGAAGATACATGAGACCTGGTGTGGATTTCTATGAAGGTAATATCCCCAAAATCTAAATTTTATGGTTTGAAGTTTTACACTCTAAGTACCATATGCGATTGCAAAATAAAATAAACTATAATACTTAAAAAATGTCCTATTTACACTGTATATCCTTAAACTTTTCATCACATGACTATAAAATATAAACTAGAAATCAATAAACTCTCTTCTGCAAAAGGAAAAATATATATACTAAAATCTTATTTAGCCATTTTCCAGCAGTAGAAAAGACAGTATTTCAAAGAAACACCTACCAGCAGTGCATAGCTAATAATTACGGAAACTACATATCTAATGAATGGCTGCACCCAGGGATGAAATCAAATAAGTAATTCTAGCAAATAGCCCAGAACTGAAGGCCAGCATAAACAGAAATGCAAACATCTTCAGCAAAATATTAGTGGACCAATTCAGCAAGATTTCAAAAGAATTATTATATGCCATGACCAAGTGGGCTTTATCTAAGTGATGCAAGGTTGGTTCAACATGTAAAAATCAATCGTGTCATTCAGCACATTGACAGAATAAAAGGGGAAACTAATATAATCATTTCAAGAGATGCAGAAAAAGCATTTGACAAAATTCAATACCCATTCATGATAGAAATCCTATGCAAACATAAACTAAAGGAAACTTCCTCAATCATATAAAGGTCATTAAAAAAATAAAAACAATAAAAAGCTACAATTGACATCATACTCAATGATAAAAGACTGAAGGCTTTCCCCTAAGATCAGGAAAAAGGAGAGAATGTCTACTCTCATGACCTCTACTCAATACTGGATGTTTTTACCTTAAAGCTACATTAATCAAGACCGAGTGGTACTGGCATGTAGGTAGGTGTATGGGTTTGCTAGGGTTGTTATAACAGAGGACCACAGACTAGGTGGCTGGAACTAGAGAAATTTATTTTCTCACAGTTCCGAAGGCTAGACGTGTTAGATCAAGATGTTGGCAGAATTCATTTCTTGTGAGGCTTCTCTCCTTGGCTTACAGATATCTGTCTCCTCCCTGTGTCCTCATCGGGTCTTCTCTCTATACATGTGTCTAAATATCTCTTTTTAGGGGTCTCAGTCATATTGGATTAGCGTCAACCCTAACAACCTCATTTTAACGGAATTGTCTCTTAAATATCCTATCTCCAAATACAGTCTCAATCTGAGGTAGGGTTAGGACTTCAACATACAGATTTTGGGGTGATCTAACCTGGCCCATACCATCTGTGTTTTGCCCCCCACTCTAAATCCATATCTTTCTCACATGCAAAATATATTCACCCCGTCCCAAGATCCACTAAAGTCTTAACCTATTCCAGCATCAATTCGAAGTCCAAGATCTCATCTAAATATCATCTAAATTAAGTATATGTGAGACTTGAGCTATGATTCATTCAAGGAAAATTCTTTTTCATGGAAAATTCTTTTCCAGTGATAAGGTACATTTCTAATGAAACCAGATAAGAAGTTATCTGCTTCCAAAATAACAATAGGTACTCCCATTCTAGATGGGAGACATTGGAAAGAAGAAAGGGGTACTGGGTCTCAAGCAAGTCTGAAAGCAGCACAAATCTGAAAGCAGCACAAATCCTCTTTGGCTCCATGCTCTATCTTCGTGCCCACCAAGTGGCCCTGCCTTCTGAGCCCACCCTTGGCCCTGGGTGCAGCCACAGTGCTTGGCCTGCTGAAATCTAGGAGATGGCCCCGCCCACTGTTACTGAGGAGGAGAGAGCTCCACCCACCCAGACCATGGGGACAGTGGCAGCCCTGCAGACCTCTGAATTGCCTGTTGGACCATTCTTCTCTTTTCTTGAAAAAAGAACACGTTTGTAGCTAGATGGCTCTATGGGCTCATCCTGTAGAATCTCAGAAGTCCAACAGCCTGCCTTCACTTCATCCTGTGTCTGTTGAGTCTAAGCTGGCAGTGTTTCTGTTCATACCAGTTCTCAAAAGCTTTGTTGGCATCCAATGCAATTCACGGGGGCCAAGCCACCAGGCCAGAGGGTCCTCTGAGCATCTTTCCTGGATACTGAATCTCCATCCCTGGTTTTTGCTGAAATAGTCGATTGGATCCCTCAGTCATCCATGTCATCCCTTTAGCAAGTTGGCTGTCCAGCCACACCCTTGATGTTCTCATTTTTGCAACATGGACAGACTAAGAACTTTCCAAATCTGCGTGTTCTGGTTGCTTTTGCTGAACAACTGCTTCTTCAATTTATCTCTCTGCTCTCACATTTAACTATAAGCGGCAAGGAGAAACCAGACCATGTCTTCAACACTTTACTTAGAAATCTCTTCAGCCAAATATCCAATTTCATCTCTCACAAGTTCTACCGTCCACGAAACACTACACACAATTCAGCCAAGCTCTCTGCCACTTTATTCAAGGACTGCCTTTCCTCCAGATTCCAATAACATGTTCCTCATTTCTGAGATCTCACCAGACCCAGCTTTAACATTCACATTTCTACCAACATTCTGCGCGTGACAATGTGTGTTTTCTCTAAGTTGATAGACCCTTTCTCTACAGCTCTCCTTTTCTTCCTCAGCCTCAGCACCATCACCTTTAACATCCATATTTCTACTTATAGGTCCTTCAAGGGTGTGTAGGCTTTTTCTGGCATGTACCTCAAAGCTATCCAGCCTCTACCCGTTACCCAGGTCCAAAGTCACTTTCACATTGTTGTACAGAGGAAACAAAAATGGCCAGCACCCAATGTGTAATTTCATTGGTAGTTACACAGCTGCAAATTAAAACCTCATTTCACACCCACCAAAAGAAAAAGTCTTCATCAAGTGTTGACAGGGGGCAGGACAATGGCGGTTTTCAGATAGTGGGCACAAATTGGTACAATCTATAATAATAAAAGTGTAATATGCTAATTAGACTGGACATCCATCTGGACATCCTTCCAGATGACCTTCCAGACAAAGCCAGGGCTGCGAGGGAAGCCTGGGACCCAGATGCCTACCAGCGGCCTGAGGGAAGCCCGGGTCCTGGGTGCCAGAGAGAAGCCAGTGCCGGCAGCTGGGGGAAGAAAGGCCTACTCTTGCATGAATTTCGTGCATCGGGCCTCTAGTGTCTTCATAACACAATTAGGTATCATTTTCAAAGTTGAAGATGCATGTGCCCTATGAACTAGCATTTCTGCCACATCTAGGTATATTCTTCAGATATACTCTTGCAAAACATATGCACCAATTGGGTGGAATCATATGAAATTTCTAAGTTTGTACTATTTTCACCTGTAAAAATGGCTATTTTACACTGTTCAACCTAACACAAGAGTATTAATAGCAGTCACATTCAAAATAGCACAAAATAAATTAAAACATCATAAATAAAACCTAGAAATGACCTCAAACATCCATAAACAGGCAAAAGGATAAACAAATAGTGTATATTTGTCTCATACAATGGAATACTCTAATGCAGTGAAAAAGAACATATTGTAAGTTTATTCATCATCAGGAATGAGTCTTAAAAACCTAATGTTGAGACAGAGAAGCACACCACATGTGCCTGCATGTACAGTATGCATACAGTATGATTCCTTTTATAGGAAGCTCAAAAGCATACAAAGACAAAAATATATATTTTTTAAGAATAAAGGTGGTAACTATCAAGAACAAAATGGGACCTCAGAGAGGCAAGGATTTGGTTGGAGATAATCATGTAGGGGTTTCAGAGCTATCAGTGAAGTTCTATCTCATTAGCAAGACAGTGGTACGGCAGCTGCTACTTACTATTATTAATATCATTATTAAAAGTTTCAAATTACATGCACTTTTGTCTGTATCTTTCACAAGCATATAAAGTAAAATAAACCTAACACTAAACAAAAGTCATCTAATTTCATTATAATTAAAGCAAATATTTGACATCGGGTATCCTAAAGGAGACATGATAACTAAAGCAAAAACTTGAAATGTTGTTCAAGGAATATCTAATTATAATAAAAATGATGATAATGATTTTAACCATTATTTGTTGAACACCTGCTATGTTCCAGACACTTTAGCTTTTCATATATATACTAGAGGCCCGGTGCACGAAATTCATGCACTCAAGAGGTGCCCCTCAGCCTGGCCTGCACCCTCTCGCAGTCCGGGAGCCCTCAGGGTAAGTCTGACCGACGGCTTAAACCTGCTCCCCTCGCCCGCCCCCGGCAGTCAGACATCCTTAGCGCTGCCACGGAGGCGGGAGAGGCTCCCGCCACTGCAGTTGCGCTTGCCAGTCATGAGCCCAGCTTCTGGCTGAGCAGCACTGCCCCTGTGGGAGTGCACTGACCACAAGGGGGCAGCTCCTGCATTGAGCATCTGCCCCTTGGTGGTCAGTGCACGTCATAGTGACCGGTCATTCCGCCATCAGGCTGAAACCAGCTCTCCGACATCCCCGAAACGGTCCCAGATTGCGAGAGGGTGCAGGCCAGGCCAAGGGACCCCACCAGTTCACAATCGGGGCAGGGGAAGGGAGGGACGTGGGAGGTTGGCCAGCTGGGTACTGCAGGAGGGCTCCACGGTGTGTCCGGCCCATCTCACTCAGTTCTGATTGGCCAGACTCCAGCAGCAAGCTAACCTACTGGGCAGAGTGTCTGCCCCCGGTGGTCAGTGCACACCATAGCAATTGATTGACTGATCGAATGTCTGCCCCCAGGTGGTCAGTGCACGTCATAGTGAGCGGTTGAGCGGCCTTAGCATACATTAGCATATTACACTTCGGTTGAACACCAGACTAAGAGACACTTAGTATATTAAGCTTTTATTATATAGGATAACATTTAATATTCTTAACTCCCACAAAATCCTATAGGCAATCACTACCTGTGCCACCTCTTACATATGAGAAAATGCAGGCTCATAGTTACATTTTTTACTAAAACAAATGACAAACAACAGGCAGGGTCTGACAGTGCCTCGGTCTGGCTCCGGGGCCACACGTTCACTCCAAGATTGTCAAATTTGAGGCCCACAGTTCCCTGTCCTCTCTTTCTAGCGTGTGACAGCTAAGAACAGGAGATCCCAGTATTTGGCTGCTAATCGGACAAAGGTGATCTGCCATTATAATCTCCAAATAATGGCAATAGTCATAGAGGACAGAACAGTCTCAGTCCTTAAAAGTCTTCTGTTAAGTAATTAAAAACCTCATGACTGTATGATGCAAACTAATCTCAAGATTTAACTAACAAATCACAACAAAAATTTCAACTATTAAAAATTTTTAATTAATGCTATTTGTCAAAAGCAATCGTTGGTCCACTTTGCCTAAGTGATGTGGGGGGTGGGGGAGGGGGAGGTGGGGACAGGGAGAGAACCTAGGGCACCTGCTGGTCCTTAGAAGTCAGACTCCACCATGGGCTGCAAAGGTAAGAGGGAAGTTTCATAAATCACCATCTTGTAGTCTCGGAAGGTTAGGAAGAAACAGATGAGAGGGCACGGTGAAAATGCAGGCTGAGTTCTTCCTTTAAAACACTCTGTTAACGGTAATAATGGCACTTTGGAGTTTCTCAGAAGGTGGCACGTCTGTCTCCTTCACTTTACTTCACTGGTGTTTGGCTTCTGAGAACTCTGAATGAGATTCTGAGACTCCCAGTTAGTAAGATTGAAGTGGCAGCTTTGATCATATCAAATCTAAGAAGAAGAATCTGAGCCCAAGAGAGAGAAACGGTTTCTGTAAAAAAAATATATACAGTGGCTCTAAATGGACAAGTCAGAGAGCAACGAGGAAATCTTTTTGGGGGGAAATGGTGAAAGCTTCTTCCCTTTTCTGAAATAAACACAATCAGATTCCCTGAGCAACAAGAGAAATAGCATCTTAGGAGCTGGAGGAGCCTTAATGCCCGTGAGTCAGAGGTCACTTGGGTGTGATTTTTTTTCATTGAAAGAGGACAGACTGCAAGCCCAGGAGGAGGAGTGATTTTCCAGACAAACACACAGGCTCAGACGCTGCTGACTTCCACACCAGTGCGCCTGCCTCCGGATGGCTCCGACGTGTACCCAACGAACATGGCAGCAGAGAGAATGCATTTTAAAAGCAACTAATGAGAAAATTAATACAACGCCAAGATTTAATTATATCCCCATGTCCCCAATGTGTGCTTCTCAGGTTAGTGTTCCCACAAGCGGTCTGAGAAAGGGGAGCTCCGCAACTGAATGAATTTGGGGAATGATGCCAACTGGGTTGCTCTCTTGGGGACGCACAATATGCCTAGAAGCTTATCAGAGCCTCTGAGACATCTGTCACTGAAGAACCAGTTTGATTTTGTTGAACCCTGCATTTCCCAAATGAATTTCTCTTCAGATACCTCGTTCCTTGATAACAGCTACCTCTTCACATCCAAAAAAATGACTATATCTGGGAAATACTGCAGTAAGTCCATCCCATGGTGACAAACCCCAGCAGTTACTCTAAGATGATTACTGAACTGATTTAGTTGTGTTTTAATGTGATTATCATAAGGAGCTACCGAGTTAGATGACGTTTAGAAGATGATAACTTCAAAAAAGAAACCAAATGTATACAACTTTAGAGTTAGAAGACGAAAACAAAGATAGAACAGTCCACACTATTCCTGACTAGAATAACTAACATGAGGAAGGAGATGGACACTTTTTCAGACACTGGTTAGCACAAACCTTGCAAATGAACAAACGCCAGAATTCCAAGAATATTGAATCCATATATGAAGGTTCATCATGAAAGGTCAATGTCTACACAAGAGACTTTCTGGAAAGGTACCTAGAACAGAAAGATCAAGGACAAAAGACTGAATGGGATATTTACAGATCCAGTGTGTGTGTGTGTGTGTGTGTGTGTGTGTGTGTGTATGATGGTGATAGTGATGGTGATGATGATGCACCTAATGTAGAGAAAAGAGTAAAAAGATTAACTTGGAACATCCGAAATCCTAAAAGTGATAAAGGATAAATACTTCTGAGGCTTCCCTCTTTGGCCATGGCGAGATCTGAAGAGAAATGTCTTATTCCTACAAAGGAATCTGAATATTGGGACTCTCCTACTTAAGGCACTTGGTATGGGGTGGGGGTGGGGGGGAAGGCACTTGGCCTGGGAAGAAAAAACACACACATATGAAATATGCTTTCACTGTGACGTTTCTTTGGAGCAGGGGGTGCTCACTAACCTTCATCCCTTCACCTTCAAGGGTGTTTCACAGGAATGGCCCAGAGCAGATGTGGTTTCACCACCGGGCACAGCTGACTGGACATTCAGCTTGCTGATCTTGGTGGCCTGCTGCAACACCGCCTGAGAATGGCACCAAATACCCTTTTATCTCTGCCATAAATTTTCCACTTTGCTTTTCGCTCTTTTTATCACTTCCGTTTCTTTAACTCACTAGCAAATGGTCCTTGACTCCCGAATCTATGTTCCTAACCTGTTCACCATCCTACCCTGCTGCTCAGAGGGTCACTAGAAGAAGCAATCGCACTGACCAAATCTTTCCCCCCATGTGTATGAAACATTTTTTAAAGAAGAGTCCAAAGTCCATGCTGTTTTCAAATTTGAACTTGAATCACAAACCCACATTTTAAAAAAAAATTAAAGTGACTGACATTCCAACTTGCAAACAGTTTTATACACTTGAAGCCTTTGGCTAACCCACAGGATCTAACATAATTGGCACATATTCAAGCATACGCCTTGGAATTTCCCTCCGTGGGGCTTCTCAGTGTACATTCTGCCCTCCCCAAAGTTATCGGCTTCTTGGATTAGATGAACTCTCACTGGCTTCCAGCACAGTTGGTAGCTACAGAGCACCTGGAGGTCCCCAGGGCATGTGTCCTTAAATCCCAGTAAATCTCCAGCAGGTCTGACAGCCCACCTACACAAGAAAGGAGGCTGGAGAGAATAAAATCCTCAGCTAGAATATCAGCGTTATCATTTCTTTGGCAGGAATCAAGATCAGAAAACCCGAAGACATGACATTGTGCATTTCACACTAAAAGACCTATCCGTCAGTATATCACCCAATTATCGTATCAGCTTCTGCTGAGACCCACAGAAACGCCTGTTATCACATTCTCCTATTGCTCAAGGAGCTCATACAGGTTTCTGTGGAAGGTAAGCTTATAAATAAAAGCTGGAATTTGGAATTTTCAGTGGAAAATATGCATGTTAACTAGGAGTAAGGCAGACGAAAAACACTGGTTTTTTTCAACTACTTAGAATTTGCATTCGAGTTTATGTTTTAGTTTCTTTTGTCTTCCTTCATTTATAGGATTTAGAAAAAAGACATGAATACTGGTTAGAATACCCTTTTAAATTAGTAATTCTAAAAATGGAGAGGAAATTAAAAACTATAACAAAAAGCTTTACTAACCTTACAGCAGTCCTACAGCCAGGAGGAAACAGCTCTTGTGAAACTCTGGCTTAGCCCGGGCTAAATGAAAACATCAGTCTATCCGCATCATTTGAGAATTCTGTGCCATGTCAGCTATTAACTTAGAAAGGAATTATGATGCCTGATGCAACCTGATCCAACCCTTCCTGGCATCCATATCCCTGCACATTATTCAGTCTGTGCCAGGTGTCCCCTTCCTCCCTCTTTCAGGACAAAGTAAAGGTAGCAGGAAGAACTGAACTTTGCTAAAGAGGATTTCTGGAAACAGGAAAAGACAATACTTCCTGGCTTGAGATCCTAAACCAGTGATGGCGAACCTTTTGAGCTCGGCGTGTCAGCATTTTGAAAAACCCTAACTTAACTCTGGTGCCGTGTCACATATAGAAATTTTTTGATATTTGCAGCCATAGTAAAACAAAGATTTCTATTTTTGATATTTATTTTATATATTTAAATGCCATTTAACAAAGAAAAATCAACCAAAAAAATGAGTTCGTGTGTCACCTCTGACACGCGTGTCATAGGTTCGCCATCCCTGTCCTAAACCCTTCCTATCTGAGTGATAGGGGTTAGCTCTCCAGCAGTGCCCCCTGGCGTGGCGATACCCAGTTATGCAAAATCACCGGCAGTCCCCCCAAGAACTGTACGCTTTAGGTCTCCCTTCTAGTCATGTCACTTACACAGTTTCCCCAAATCAGGATCCATCTCTACTCTAGAAAGGCTTCCCTGACCAGTCTAGGTGCCCCCATTTTCTATTGCCCACCCCTCTGCTTTGGCACATCCCATGCTGCTAGCCTCCCAACATCATCATTCATTCCAACCTACCTAAAAGGCTCACACATTATCTAACCCAGCGTTCGCCAATCAGTGGTCCGCGGACCACTGGTGGTCTGTGAGGTCTGAATGGTTGGTGACCGCTGATTCTAACCCACATCTTAGATTATATAAATATCATCTTTACTTCTAAAAACAAATGTCAGTTTCATTTCATATCCACTTGGTGGGCTTATACTCAGGAATGTGAAGCAGATTTGTTTAATGTCCCAATAAACAAGTCTTTACTTCCCAGTAAATGATTTTCAAGCTTTTTAGTAACAGATATAGCTTGGTTTGAAAAGGTCAGCTCCACTGAACTCAGAGCCAGCAGCTTTGTCAAACCAGCATCAAGACTAGAGGATACTCAGCATATGTCAAGAATATAAATAACTCCTGCACATCAAATGCAAGCCTGATAGGTGGAAGCTGCAAAGAAAGGTTCATCCAAAAAGAAATACTATCCTAAGTGCCAAATGAGAACCTTAAATGCAACATAGTAAATGCCACACATCATATAAACGAGGAATTTTCCTTATGTTGCAGAGTCCATAAATATTCATTTGTTTTACAAACATCTGGAAGTGTATTACACATCGTCATCTATAAAAGGAAAAAAATATTGACCACCGTTCTCCATGAGCATCATAATTTAGAAAGGGAGACTTGCAAGTCAATAAATGACCTCATATAGAGAGTGAGCCATGAGCCATGTCAATCTGGGAAGTGCACAGGGCTCAACAAGTTGGGAGTGCAAAGAACAGAATGGGGCCCAGAAAAGGCAACAGAAAGAATCACTAGATGGAGATAACAAGATGTTGATCAAAAGATTTCAAAGGAAATCCTGGGGAATAAGATGTCCATAGGAAGCTTTAAAAAGCTCCAATATATTCTTGGGAACCTACAAGGCCACATGCATGTACAGGGCTGTGTGCCTAGACAGAGCTGTGCATACTGGTATGCTCAGGAAAGAGCTAAAAAGACTCTAATCTATTGTGTAGAGATGAACCTCCAGGCACTGAGCAAACAAGAAGGAAAGGCTAAGACAGATGTGTAAATTGACTGCCAGAGCATTGCAAACATACTCCAACACAAACACAGGGTCCCTTTGGCAAAGGCTGGGAGACTTACTGATTCGGGGGATTAAAGAAATCTATGTCCAATCAGCTGACCACTAAGCTAACCAAGCAGAACTTCAGTGGCCACACATGACAAAGAATAATGAACTTACATAAGTAATCAAGAAAAGTCAATAAACAAACAGAAACAACCCAGGAGAAGGTGAGATCTGACTTTCAGAGTTACCACATTATATTATTTGAAATGTCGTTTGCAATAACAAAAAAACCCAACTATGATATGTAAAGAAACTGAAAAAATGACTCACACCTGGGAATAAAAGTGGTCAATAGAAACTGTCCCTGAGAAAGACCATGTAGTAGACTTACTGAACAAAGACTTTAAATTGGCTATTTATAAATATGGTCAAAATACTAAAGGAAACCATGTCTAAAGAATTAAGGGAACGTACAAGAATGGTTTTATTAAGGAATATCAATAATGAAACAGAAATTATAAAAAAGAACCAAGTAGAAATACTAGATTTTAAAAGTGCAATAACTAAAATGAAAAATCACTAGAAAGACTCAACAGAATATCTGAATTGGCATAAGAAAGAATCAGGTAACTTGAAGATACATAATGGAGGCTACAAGCTCGTGCTACTTTAGGCCAAACTTCCTCCCCCATTAAACAGGAGTCACATTATGATTTTATTCTGGTAAATGAGAACAGTTCTGGAAGTTGAAAATTGGCTGAGAGATCTTATTATCTCCTTCCATATAAGATTTGATTGCATTTCCTACCTATTAATTAGAACAAGGTGTAAACTTCCTCAGAAGGATGGTAAAGGTGGAGGAGATGCTCTGGTGGTCTCTACTGGCAGGGTCTGGTGGCAGCAGGTCTTGGGAGATGATTTCAAATGGTAGTAGATGGCACTCAAACACACCCTAAGTGCAAAGTAGTAAAGGGAGTTAGGGGATGGCCCAGAGAGTGGTTCTCAACCAAGGGCTATACTGCCTCCCAGGGGGGACATGCAGCAATATCTGGAAAAGTTTATAGTTGTCACAACTAGGTACGTGCTACTGGCATCTAGTGGGTAGAGGTCAGGGGTTGCTGCTAAATGTCCTGTGATGCACAACAAAGAATTATCTGACCCAAAATGTCAATAGTGCAAAGGTTAAGAAGCTATGGTCTAAACAGAAAGCTATGAAGCATGCCAGACTTTCTCTTCACCCCGAACACACCCAGGCTTGCCTAGGAATTCACAGAGGGCCTTCACTACTGTCGCTGTGCACGGAGCATGAGGAACTGCAATCACTACAGAGACTGGAATGTGCGATCACTCACAGACACTGTGATGGTTAACGTTATGTATCAACCTGACTGTGCCAACGGGTGCCCAGATATTTGGCCAAAGATTATTCTGTGTGTGTCTGTGAGGGTTTCTGGATGAGATGACTATATGAATTGGTAGACTAAATAAAGCAGATTGCTCTCCTTAATGGGGGTGGGCCTCATCCAACCAGTTGAAGGCCTGAAGACAACAAAAAGGCTGACCCTCCCCCAAATAAGAGAGAATTCTTTCTGTCTAATGTGTTCTCATTGGACAAGGACTATCCCCCGTCTCTGGACTCAAACGGAAACATCAGCTCTTCCTGGTTCTCCAGCTGCAGGTCTTGGGATCTGTCAGCCTACATAATCATGTAAGTCAAGTCCTTATAATAAATATCTTTATTTTATACACATATATGTATACACCACACACATCCTATTGGTCCTGTATTTCTGGAGAACTCTAATGAATACAGACATATACACACATTACACATTATTGGCAAATAAATGACCTGCTTTATAAACCTTGATTACATTTTCTGGCTTTGACGGTACTTAGAAGAAACAAAAGCCCAGTATCTGTACTAGAGTTCAGTGCATTTCTCTGCCATCTTGAATTAGAACCATGCCTTCAATCCCCTACGTCTACATCCGGTTTCTGAGGCTCTGAATACAGTGGAAAGCCTGTGACGTCTCCCTGTCTGCTTCTCATCCTTTGGGTAATTTCACGTTGCTCTCCAGCACAGAGGACAGCCTAATGAACACCCGATAAAAATAATTCTTCAGCCTACTGAGAATGTGCTCTTCAGTTTCACCTGGATAATGATGCTTTTTGCCCCCCTTCACTGTATAAAAGTCTGGTACATTTCTTCTGTCTGTAATAAAAGTGCATCAAGATAAGAGTTGGCAGCTGGCTGTATTTGAAACTAGACCACATAATTACAGTGGAGCTCATAAGACTATGAAAAAAATATACATTAAAACTCACTAATTCAGACTTCATCAATTCTGAATTTGTGATCAAACACGGTAGGCTAACATTTACTGTTGCATTTGTCCTCAAAATAAAGGAACTAAGAAAACTAAGAGTAGGTGAAAAAGGTGATTATTTACCTTCCAAAAAGAGCAAATCATTATCAAGTCCTCACTTAGGAGTATCAATTTATATGTAAACACCACAATGACAGCGTAAGCAAATAACAGCTGTGGAGCCTGGGTTTCTAGTCCACAAACCTCTCCTAGTCCTGCGTACCTTCACAGGCTGGGACAGCTGGCAATAAAGGACAGTCAGGCAGTGTGGTGAGGGCTACCTGAGGAATGCGCTGTGAGCCACTGCACCGAGGAGAGATGGGGAGCTTCCCAGGAGTGGTGATGCCCGGGCCAGGGCCCTAACGAGGGGCAAGATCGGCTAGGTGTCCAGGCTGAGGGAAGACTGCAGGCAGAGGCATCCCTCAGAGATGTACTTATCACTGTACATCTGCTGCAGGGTTGTGGAGGGAGGTTAGGAAGCCGAGTTCCAGAACTTGGACTTCAGCTGAGGGCCCTGGGAGCCACTGCAGGGTCCTACACAAGTGAGCAACGGAGGCCCAGCATGTGTGCTTTCCCGGGGTCACTCAGGTAGCGGTGGGGAAGATGGCGAGGTGAGCACGGACAGAGGCA